>NC_142403.1:15729598-16094598 GCF_059441095.1 Idiotropiscis lumnitzeri
TCGATGGGCACGTAGCCCGCCTTGAAATTGCTGTTGTGCTCCTTGTTGGCGCCGCGTCTCTCAATGGCCTTCTCCCGCATGGACTTCTTCACCGGCCCGTTGGCGCTCTCCTGCAGAAAAGTGAACCACAAACCCTGTTAAGTATGATGCTGTTAAATATCATGTGATATAGCCAGGCATTTTCATTGGCTATAAACATCTGTGCTGCTGCAATATTTGGAATCACAACCAAATTAGGTGTATAACGAGATGCAGGACCACATATTTATAATCATAAAAAAAAGCTTGGACCACCACTGCTATGGTATATGCATTCCTTATTTAGACATATGCAAACTTTACTCTCTAAATTGACAATGGGCTTTTTAAACAGTTACAGCTCTTAATCAATGCAACTGTCATAAATTGTCAATAGGGATTTCTGGTATGTGCGACGTGCAGCCGCACTGGGCAGCATTTCTGGGGGCCTGCAACGCATCCAAGAAAAAATCTAGAATCGCCACTGCTCTGTGGGGTATACTACTCTTATTTAGACCTATGTGAACCTCTACTCTCTAAATTACCAATGGGCATTTTGAACAATTACACCTATTATCAATGCAACAGTACGGTTGAAATTCTCATTACACTGTGTGCTGGAATGTGTCTCATCTGAGACAGCCTGTCTTGTCTACATATGTGCCCATCGCTAAAAATACACCATTCCCAATTTAGGATCAAAACATACCTAGTAAACCGTTATTTATCAGTACTCTTAGCGTCTGTTGGTCGTCTCGCAAGCTTCATAAATGTCACTCACATTTTCTCCATTTTCAATGCAACACAGCCTTTATTAAACAATTACGATAGGGGAGGCCAATGTTTATTACGCTGGATTGACAGCGCGCTTGATTTCAACGCGAAGCATTTCGGTGCACAGCACGGACGAGCGTAACTGTCTCCGTAGCACATTCCGAATTGTGTCCGAAAAGGAGAAAATAAGAATAATTTGAGAATATAACGGACCTGCTCGGACGCCATGTTGACCCTCTCTCTCTTTCCGACCAGAGTGAGGGTAAGGAACGTACCACTTTCCGCCGTTTTGTTTTTCTTCTTGTCGAAACTTCTCGTGTTTTTGTAGGGTACGAGCTTCATTAAATGTACATCACTTTAATGTAAGATGCAGAAACACTGTAACATTTGTCGTGTTCACAAGGAGGTTTCAAATAATGTGAATTATCGTTTCGGGAAAATGGTACATTCCGATGCAACTACCCAATGACGGGAGGATCCCAAAATAGCAAACCACATTTCAAAGACGTACATATTTTCCAAAACCAGTTCAAGAAACTAGATCCTATATTCGTTTATAAAGTTATTATTATTAATATTATTTAGTTTATACCATTTTCTAATATTAATATATTTCCATGCTCATCAAGTCTTTGGATAATTGTATTAATCGAATTTTAAAACTGCTACACAATCCATATACACACTCAAACTGTAGATACGGAGAAAGCATCTATCTATCTATCTATCTATCTGTCTATATATCTATATATGTGTTTATGTAAAATAACAATTTTAATTAACATTTTAATACATTTTTAAACAATTTACTTGACAGTTGCCAAAAACGACATCGTTCCTCATCGAGCCCAATTGTGTAAATTAAACAACATCGCCCCCTATCGCATTTACATTTACTTGCAGCACCATTTTTTGTTGGTTTGTTTTTTTAAAGTTATTTAGTTATTTTTGTTTGAAAATACCGGTGTGTTTTGGTCACGAATACAATCATTAGGTGTAATTTGACGGTGTGCCATTACATTTGGGTGTCCATTTTCGAGAGAACACTAGAGGACAGCATCCAGGTGGAACTCTTTGGCGCAATGTCACCACTTAAAATGGCGGACGGGCAAATTCAACTGGTGAATGGATTCAAACTGGATTAAAAGCACATCACCGGCCACACAGCAACAGTCTGAGGGTTCCGGCTGCTGTGACACAAAGGCCGACAGAAGATGACGTGACGTGGACTCACCTGTAGGCGGGGACAACTCTTTTTTTGCTCGTTTTTTTTTTTTTCATTACTTTCGCTCGCAAAATCCACATTTTTTGTTTTTGTTTTATTCTTGCACCTGCGAGAAGCACGGACATGGCGGATGCTTTAAAGGCCCTGGTAACTCAGTCCTGCTTCAACGTTTTACAGGAACGGTTGGGGCGGTGGCAAAGAGAGTATCATGTGAGTTATTTAAGAATTTAAAGTTCACTCTAACCTGACATATACGTCATGATGTAAACACGTAATAGTGGTAGCCTGACGTTATGGTATGACTTCAAATTGCTTATTAATTCGTAATTTTACTAAGTTAGTTCGATTCTTTTAGAATTCACAATGTACACTTATTTGGCACTTTCCAGATTTACAATTTGAGTTTGGTTGCTATGGGGACGAGTCGCCGTGGCCACAGAGCGACCTTTCACAAAGAGCGTCGACTCGATTTTAAAGATCGTTCTTGGTCAGTTACTTCCTGTTTTGTGCACGCAAAACCGGAAGTGATTATTATCCCCATTTAGCTCTGGTGTTGCGTTTGTTAAAAAGTGAGATAACTACGGAATTAATTTATGTATCATGAACGTGACTTTTATTAACAACTGAGAAGATGTCATATATATCCTAAATGCATAAATAAATGATATAAATGTGTTTAAATCTTGTCAGAAGACAGCATCAATAAAGAAAACAAAATTTTAGAAAGTTAAGATTACATCATGTCGTCATCAATGCAAGACTGTGATCTCTGTGCTCCCCAAGGTCATTTCCTGTGATGAGAACATGAATCGATGCTGTGAGATGATGGAATTTACGGCCAAAATCCAAGGACAGCTTTTTGCCATCCTTAACTCCGTAGCTGCTGAAGGTCATTGCTCTACATAACCTACTGTGGATGTAAAAAGTCTACATACTCCTGCCCAATTGAAAAAAAAAGCCTTATCCCCAGTTATAAGACAGTATACACACTTGTGCAACTACTTTTTAATTGCGGTACACAGGTTATTGATCACATTTTGACATTGTATATCTTGGTTTCATTTTTACTATGAAAAACCTGGTATTTGTACTAGGGTGTGTATACTTTTTTGAGATCTACTTTATGTATGTGCGTATTGGTGTGCCATCCATTGCCTCCCTGTGACTCAGGTCAACACACAGACGGCGTTTCCACGCTAAAAACTCGCCTGCTTCCCTGGTTGGGGGCTTGTTTCTCACCATTACGGCCCCCCGTCCATAAAGAAAGCAATTTCAGCCTCTTCCAGGTGATTACACCTTTGAAAATGAACTTTTAGCGGCTGTAATGACCTCTGCCAAGGCCGGAAGATCCTAAATTGGCTGAATTTCTGTGCTCACCAGGATTTGGCAAAGAAGGAGCGTAAGCCTACAGACCTCTCTAGCGACATGCAATGGATGGAGTCTCAGCTGTGCTCCACTCGGCTGCAACTAGATTCGGTCAAGGCAGAGTGAGTCTGACACATGAGGAAACTAAAGGAAAAGTGTTGTTCACCTCGTTCAGTTTTTTACGTGACGTAGAATTGATCAAGCACCCAGTTCCGAAATGGTTACCCTTGCCACTTCTGGTACTCTTCTGTGTTAGCATTTAACTCGAAGATTTAAAAGCACGGTTATGTGGTTGCAGTGAATAGGGGGCAGTTCAGGATCTACTTCTCGCTCACTCACCACTCAAAAGTGAACAAGCACGCTACATAATAAATAAATGAATGGATGGAATACAGTAACGTATAAAAGATATGTTTGTTATTCCAGGCTGGATGACACTCACAGGGATCTGAACAAGACAAAGAGCAAAACAGCCACCACAGTACAGGCCACTGAAGATGAACTACTGCAACTGAAAGACGAGTAACTCGAACACACACACACAAACACGATCTGCATTTTAACATGCATGTCATCTAATTCTAGAAATAACGGAAACCGTGGAGGAACTCTTTCTCACCTCTCCAATAATGACTGAAATGGCTCATGATAAAAAGAGAGAGAGGGAGAGAAAATCCGAGCGATATGGATTTTTTTGAGGCAGATGCCGTTGCTGATTTGTGGCAGAGAAAAAAAAATACAGATAACTAATTAACCGATTAATTTAGAAATATATATAACGCATAATCCCCTCATGCATTTCAATGCGCGTCAATTATACAGAAATTTACACTATTCACGGGCTAAGAATGTATTGTTAAAAAAGAGGACTTCCTTTTTGAGCCCCCTAGAAATTACAACATGGCATTTTATGTTAAAATTGAATGTCATATACATATTTGGAACACACAATAAAATGAACAAAAAATAAATAAACTAAATTAAGCACAACTATAATGTGGCAGGAAAAATCAAATCATTGCACTTTTGCCTAAGCGTTGCTTGTGAAAATTAAGATCTACTTTGCTTTGAATGACCTTATCAACAAATGTTATTATATATATTGAAGGACACAAATTTGTGGCATAGAATTATGTCTAAAAATTGACGAGACCAGTGTTACTTGTGTACAACTAATGTAAATGGTGAGTACATAACGGTAAAAACAATTGACAATTTTTGAAGCGCCATAATCGGCCAATTTAATCTTTTGGCCTGAAAAAAAGTTGCCAAAAACTATTTTGTAAATAATCTCCCCTCTCGCACACAAGTTTCTCAATTCTTGCGTAACGTTCCTGTGCTGCCAAATCCCCTTGCTGGAAATATTCCAGGTAATTTTATTTCTTGATTCATGTTGTTCTTGGAACTAACATGTTCAGCATTGAGATGCTTTCCTGAAAATAATCACCAAGACGTTATTTTGAGAAGAGTGATATCACCTTTGACAATTCCCCGTTGCGGCGTAAAGACCCAGTTGTGTAACTTAGATGTAAAAAAACGTGGCATTTGTTTTTATTTTATTTTATTTTAGCTTGAGAGCAGCACACTTCCAAAATGAGCTTTACAAGCAGAAGTTGGACTCCTATGAGGATTACGAGCGTCAGATGTCAAAGTTGAGGGATGAAGTGTCATATTTGAGCTCACAGAGGTACGATCACGCCACAACACGCAAAACCTGCCGTCCGCATCCAACAAGCTCTCATGCCTTAAATCCCGTTTTTCAGGCTGGCCAGAAGCAATTCCGTGAGGCCTTTGACGAGCCTCCGGTGCACCTCCAGCTCCCTGCGGTCCGAGACGACCCCGCGGTCGCAGCTCACCACTTCCTCCCGCCTCATTCGCGTGGTGTCGCGCTTCAGTGACCTGTACAACGTGGAGCGGAAGGAGGCGCAGTTACAGCTTCTGGGATACATGAATGACTTGGAGACGGTCCAGAGGATCATCTTCATTGCCGTGGTGGTAAGACTTTTCAGCTTGTTCCTTTTTGGCCACATGAAGATATTTGAATATTTTTTTTTTTTTATGCCCGCTGAATGAGCTGAAAACTCACAGCTGACAATGAGGTTATAAAACAAAGTCAAAGTCGACATTATTGGACACAAGTTTTGCCAGAAATGCTCCTGAGCAAAAACTACAAAGTACGACTTTTCCCCTTCACTGTGGGCCAGAAACAGCTTTTAATGCAGGGGTGGGCAAACTTTTTGATTGGCGGGCCACAATGGGTTCTAAAATTTGACAGAGGGGCCAGACCAGGAGCAGATGGATGGAGTGTTTTGGTAACCTCACCTCATTGGAGAAAAAAAATACATTTAATTTTAAATGAAAATGAACAAAAGCATTACAACAATATATATGTTTTCAAAAAACCACAGTATTTAGAAAATAAAACATTAACAAGGTTTATTCATTTAATTTTTTTTCAAATTCGGCGGGCTGGATTAAAACGTTGAACGGGCCGCATGTGGCCCCTGGGCCGTTGTTTGCCCACACCTGTTTTAATGTGTTTGTTTATTGTGCGTTGTCACCCATCAGGAGTCCTTCAAGGCAGCTAAACTGGCTCACCGTCTCTTCAGGCTACGCGCCCGCAAAACTCTATCCTCATGTCACTACGGCCCCGAAAGCCTCGAAGACACTGTGGTGGACTACATCGTCCGAAACCAGGACCTCTATGACGTGCAGAACAGCGTCGAGGTAAGAAAGAGAAAGAAATGCGTCATCCATCATCGGAGGGTAGCGTTCGTTTGCGACTTTGGTGTTCACCCTGCAACAGGAAGTGCTCAGCGCCATGAATCTCAACCCTCGCATCGCCTCCATCCCAAAGGTCAACTTTTCCGTGGCTTGCCCCTTGATTCGAGAGACGTGCAAGCTGGCCTTCACCATGCAGACGTTGGACCCGCCCATCGACTTGGCCTTTGCCAGTGATGGAGAACTTTATATCAGCAACAAGTATGGCGCCAAAAAAACCATCAAAAACATAATTCAAAAGAATGTTTTAATTAAATAAAAAAAAAAAGAATTATGTTTTTATTAAATTTAAAAAAAAGTTAAATAAAATGTTTTAATTAAATAAAAAAATTATGTTTTTATTAAATTGAAAAAAAGTTAAAAAGAATGTTTTAATTAAATAAAAAAAATGAATTATGTTTTTATTAAATAAAAAATGTTAAAAAGAATGTTTTAATTAAATAAAAAAATGAATTATGTTTTTATTAAATAAAAAAAAAAAGTGTAATACAACATGTGCAGCAGATCAAAAGGATTATCTCATGAGATATGAAAAAAAAATGACATTAATTTCGTTGCTGCAGACACTAAGCCTCTCACTTCCCGACAGGTATCGTCGCAGCCCCGACTCGGACCTCACAGCCCAGCTGGTCTCGTACCACGTGTGGCCTGCTCTGATGCAGGGTGGCACCGTGCGCGCCAAGGGTGAAGTTGTGACCCAGAAAGGAGCTGTGGTACTGAAAGTAACATGAGTGTGAGTTAAGATGGTGACGTTCTGATGTGGAACTTGTGTTTTTGTTTCCTCTTGCAGTGGAGCAGAAGTCCGATCAGCTATATTCGCTCCCGGTCTCTCAGTCCAACTCGCAATCTCGTAAGTGGTACCGGTCACATTTTTGTGGAGGTTGCATTTTTTGTCCAATCACATTTCAGCATGTAAGTGTTGCTACGCCAGTCTAATCTGCCCAGTGCCTTTGAAATCACTTGTCGTGCTGTCAAGTATCTTGAACTGTCCATGATAGAGTTGCATGCTGTTATTTTGTTTTTAATAGTACGGATGCCGTCTATAATTGTGACATAATAGTAGTGATATTTCTAAAAGTTGTATTTATATGAAGTCTTCCTTTGCTCTTGACCCGATGCTTCCAGACATTTAACGACAGGACAAGGTTGTCTCCGGACGCTCTCTCCGCCAGCTGCCTGTGACCTCTCAACCAGGAAATAGATCTTCGCCACGCAGAATAAAAACAAAACAGATTGGACTGGTCAGTTTACATCTTTGCTTCATGCGAGAAAATGTCTGCCGCATCCGTGTGACTGCAGGCCGCACGGTAAGTGGAGGTGAACTCACCTGGCAGCTATGTGAACAACACCTCGGTGCTAATAGTCTTAATACTTAGCATTTGATTTCCTTATCCTTGATATCCAGTCTAAGGTTCGTGTACTTGTGCGCTCTTCATAAGGACCTTAAGCTGGATATGAAGGATCGCTAACGAATGCTCAAACGGCTACTTCAACTCTAACAGTATCATAGTGACTGATATGCAGTATCTTTTTTTCGTGGGGAGGGCGAGAGGGAGAGGGAGAGGGAGGGAAGTGTGCTGCAGTGAGCCACCAGCTTTTAATCTATCGGCCTTGAAAGTTAAAAAAAAAAGGCCGATGCCAATATTTGGCAAAATGCCAAATATCGGCGCGACCGACCGATAATCGGTCTATCATTGTCATTTCTGAAACTACCCTTTTTCGCCAGATAGACGTAAGACGATCAATATGCCATCAAGCTAGTTACTGTAGTTTGAACGTACGACTTTTATAATGCTTGTTTGTGTGCCTTTTAGTATTTTTGTAGCAATAAAAATGCACATCATTGTTCCCCAACTTTTATTGAGGCTCTTATTTTACATGAGATATGAGTCACGGACCACGGCACACCACCAAACAAAAATGACACGAAAGTATTCTTAGTACTATTTAATGATGTCACTATGTCACTATACAGTTTGTAGTACCGAAATAATGAATTGAATCGGTGTTTGACTAATTGTTTCAACAGCAGGTGGTGCTGCTGCTCTATCAAAAGAGCCAAAGAAATCAGGCAAATTTTCAAGCGTCGGAGCATAGTCAGTGATTGCTTTGGGAGCCCAGAGGGAATCCCTGAAGAAAGGCTAGCATCCGTGACGAGATGCCTTCAAGAGCACTCTTCATCTTAGCGTTGGGTCATCTTCAGGGGTGGCGCGCCTCTCATTACGTTGGCGAACACTTTTTTTTCTAAAAGGAAGTAAAATGTTTTAGATGAATATTTTTGCACTCATTCGGAATCTGCCCTCGTAATTTCTTTAGAACATCGAGTCATCATCATCATCATCATTATCATAATGTTTACGAATTAAGGGTTGGATTTAGCAGAAAGGCGCGATAGATGTTTTCAAATCAGGCGAGTAAAAGTCAAAAGTATTCAAAATGTAATCTATTACAGTCAAGTTTTACATTTGATGTTTAGTTTTTCTGATTTAATGTGACTGTTTATAAAGGTGCTTTTTTTTTTTTTTTTTTTTTAAAAGAAATGAGCTTGTAAAGTAAGGCTTTCTTTTTTTTAAGATTTCTTTTTAAGAAATGACCATGTATAGTAAGGCCCTTTTTTATTATTATTTTTATTTTAAAGAAATGACCCTGTATAGTAAGGTTGATTTTTATTTAAAGAAATCATCATCTATAGTATAAGGTGCTTTTTAAAAAAAAAAAAAAAAATTTTTAAGAAATGACCTTGTATAGTACGATAGTATGGTGCTTTTTTTTATATAAAGAAATGACCTTATATAGCAAGGCCCTTTTTTAAAAGATTTTTTAATGAACATTTATTGTAAGTCTTTTTATTTATAGATTTATTTTTTTTATAGAAATGACGCTTTTTTTAAAGGAATTTCCGGCAAAGTGTGTGTGTGTGTGTTTTTGTTTGTGTGTGCGCGTGCGCGTGCGTGTGAGTGTGTGTTCCAAGAAAGTCCATTTTTTTCCTCGTGGCAAGTAATGAACGTGGAAGTCTTGCCTCCTGTGGTTTTCTCCGCTGGGACTTACCGAGAAACCTTCCACAACACTTCGACACTCAACTGACACGCGCACGCACCCTTGCGCACGCACGACGCACTGCTTGACCTCCTGCAGACAAGCGACGCTTGCTCGCGCCGACCGACTGATGGAGTCATTACAATGCAAGTCATGCAACGATGTCGGCTCCCTCACTTGTACCCGTAACCTTGGCTGCTTTACTCATTTGAAACCTTACGCCGAGTTGAAAACCCAAACTCATATTTGCGAATTTAACACTGGCTTGAGACCAGAAAATTGAAACATGAACTACTTTAAAATCCTAATTTAAAACTAACTCAATTTTGAAACCCTTATGTGAAACTCCTACAATCGGTAGTTTGGTAACCCTAGTTTCAAACCCTAACCCAAGTTGGAAACCCCAACCCTAATTTGAAACCCTATCTCTAAACCAGGGGTGGGCAAACTTTTTGATTTCGCGGGCCACAATGGGTTCTAAAATTTGACAGAGGGGCCAGGAGCAGATGGATGGAGTGTTTTGGTAAACTCACCTCACCAGAGGGAAAAAAAAAATACATTTAATTTGAAATGAAAGTGAACAAAAGCATTCCAACAACAAATGTCTTTGAAAAATCACAGTATTTAGAAAATAAAACAAGGTTTATTCATTTCATTTTTTTCAAGTTTATCGGGCCGGATTAAAATGTTTAACGGGCCGCAGGTGGCCCCCGGGCCGTAGTTGCTCCTCACCTTAGTCAACAAAGTGCATATCATGAATGGAAGCGCCGTTTTCCACCAAACACGTGATATAACGTTTTTTGTTACCAAGCAGGAAAAATGGCACTCAGTTACACACGACACTCTTGCACATTTTTTAAAAAAAAAAATAGTCTTGCCGTTTTCTACACTCTATACCATTTATGTACATGTTTACAAAGAAAATTAAGTGCATTTCCATGACAAGGTCTTCATCAATTTGGCACGGAGTGGGAAAAACACAAGACATAATTGTCCCATTAGATGCTAAAAGGCAAGCTCCAGGGTGAAATATCGAATTAACACCATGGCATGAATATTTACCACCAACACCATTTACATGTCTAATGGAAGTATGACTACATGCAAAAATAAACAGTAAACATGACAAATAAAAACATTTATTTCACTTTTTTATTGCACATTTTTTTTCTGCAAAATTTGAACGTCACATTCCGTGCACGGAAGTCTTGTGTTGCTACAGGAAGCCGATCCCAGGTTTACTGGGCAAAATCTAATCAAAATGCTAGCAGATTTGAGTTTTAAATATGTGGTTATTAACACATACTGCATAAAGCTATGAGATACCAGGACCTGGTATCTGCTGGTACTGTCACTTGGGCTGGTTATCGGCCAATCAAAAGATTAAAAAAAAAAAAAAAAAATGGTATCATCAGATCTAAGCTTTCCATTCCCAGAAACTTTGTCTCAATCTGATGTCATAAGAAGATACAAGGTCAAAATTCTTATAAAGATATTGCATCTGTGCATTTGGGTTTGCAGATAACCAATTACAAAATATTTAATCAGGTCCTGGTTTTGGATGATTGAGAGTTAGCAGGTACCAAGTCCCGGGAAGGCCATTGGGCTCGTTGTTGCCACAAGAAATTGTGGACAAAAGTGCAACATTGCAAATAGTGAAGGTTTAGTGTCAACATTGCCGGCATCAAAAGTTTCAACAAATTTAAAGTTCTTAATGTCCCACAATATGTGATATTTTATGTTTATTGATTAGCAAAAAATAAACAGTGTTAAAATGAACAAAAACCATTTAAAAGTGGAAAAAAAATAACCCCAAAAGCCCATATTTGACTCTTCAAACCGTGACATTGTGTGTGCTCACCACCGCTAATTGTTTTTAAAAAAATAAAATCAAATAAAAAAAACAAATACAACTATAGTGTTGCTTGTGTCCCGCAGTTAGTGCTACGTTACAGAAATAAATAAGTTCAATAAATAAGAGACTCCATCCACAAAATGTGTTGTAAATGTGCTTTGTCGGCTGATCCCGTCATTAGGTAATTTACCCAAATTAAAACTTATCACTTTAAAACCCTAAAAAAAAAAAAAAAAAAGATGCATAGGAATTGAGAGGAATGACAATGGGTCGATTAATACACCATCCTCTGTAGAGTATTTTCTTTTTGCATAAAGTGCGCTCAGATGCAGGTGAAGTCAGTTAAAAAGTTCAGGTGGTTTGGCACAAATGGAGGAGGAAGACGAGGAAGTGGAGGAGGAGCGAGTGAGGAGTCACTCCCTGGACTGGTAGAAGAGGATGTATCCCGACTCGGAGTTCTTGGAGATGTCTGAGGTAAGTCCGTAAAACTCTTCGATGGCGTGAGCGTCGATTTTCTGCGGGGCAGGTTTTGGACGGATGAGACAAACATGGCTTGCGTACAAAGAAGAACAAAAAGAGGATGACGCACCTCCACGATGTCATCGTCAAATAGCAGCCAGAAACCATGACTCTTCACGATGGTGATGTAATGCCCTCTGTTTGGACCACTGAACACACACACACAAGCAATGTCAAAACAAACATGAATGTTGAATTGTTAGGATAGTGGATCTTCTATACATGCATTTAGAAATGTCATATCAAAAATGAAATATTTTGTCCGGCCAATCATCTGTGTGCACTTCACCTGCCGCAGTGGACCACCACAGCCACCAGGTCATACATGCGATCCAGGTTGACGGCGTCGCCGGATGTGTTGAAGAGACGCAGCTCCAGGGGGAAGACCACGCGGTACGACAACTTGGTGTAGCGGTGCAGCTGCTCCATGTACTTGAACCTCTTCAGGTGCAGCGCCAGGATCATGGGCAGCTTCTTCACGCACATCCTACCACAAAGACGCACAGGTGGGCCGAATTATTCAAGATATTTAATGAATATTAGCAGACCTACAAAATACCACTGGAATGTTTTGTAAATTATTATGCAGACTGGTTCATTGCCATTTGCGCTGTTTTGGAGGTGGTGCGTTTACTGACCGCTTCTGCGCCTCCTGCTTGCTGCAGCACATTTCGCAGTAGTATTTGTACTCGCTGCACAGCGTCTCCGTGTTGCTGAAATCCCTGCGGAGCGACACGGGTGGAACGGGGGCGTTATCCAATCTGACATGCTTTGCACCACTTGGTGCCATTTCCAAATAAGGACTACCTGAGACAGTGCGTTATCGACGTGTTTTGCTCCACGTCCACGGAAAGGTCGAGGAAATCCTCATCTTTGCTGCTGACCTGGCAAAGACATTCAGGGAGGCCTAAGACGGAGGCGGGCAAACTTTTGTATTCAAAGGCCACTAAATTAGATTTTTTTTAAATGGAAAGATTGTCGGGATGAGTTTGGAAAAAATTAAAATAAAATAATAAAAATCATTTCGATTTAAATTTTATAAAAATCTTGTCATTTTGTTTATTTTAAAATTTTTTATTTTTGTTAATCAAATACAAAGTTGAATGCATATGCAAAAATGTTGCACTTGTAAGTACTTTTTAATTTTAGAAGTTTGAAATAAATCAATTTACATTATCGAGATACATGCATGCAAAAATTTGTAAAAATACATTTCAATCAAATAGAATATTTAAAATTGTTATTAATTATTATTATTTTTTAGATTTTATTCATAATGAAAGTTTTAGTAAAATTGTTAATTTTTAAAAAATTTTAGAAATAAAAAAAAATGAATATAAAAAATTATACTTTAAACAAAATAAATTATAATTAGAAAAATTAATACAATATTTCAATGTTTTAGTAAAATTGTTCATTGTAAAATATTTATTATGTAATTCTTAATAAATTAATATATATTTAATGAGATATAAGAATGCAAATATATAAACAATACAAATAAATAACCCTAACCCGTCTGGGCTTAAACAGTTTATTTAAATTTTTTAATGCTAAATTTAGCTATAATTAATCACTTAACCATCCAAAAATACAATGTTCTATGAATATATAAAAATCTCTATTTTGACAATATTTTGTATCTTATGATTTCCAACAAATATCTTCATTCATTTAGACTTTTCCAGTTTATGACTTTTTATTCTACCATTCTTTCCAATTTCCTTGTCTTCACCAAATCCATTTTTCAATTTCCAAATGAAAACTAAATGAATAACTGCATGTGAATGACGCAATTTTGTCTCGTGGCCACATACCGTCTCGCAGTTGAGGCAGCGGGTCTCGTTGGTCAGCGTGCCTTGGAAGATGTCGTGCACCCAGGTGGGCTCCGGCTTGTTCTCGGCAGCCGTTGCCGTCGTCATTGTTGTCGCCTCGGGCTCGGCGGGGGGGCCGTTGTTCTTCAGGCGTCCGTTCTGCTTCTCCTGCTTCTTCTCCTCCTGCAGGATGTCGGCCACTGTGTTCAGCAGATAGTTGAGGAACTCGTGGGCATCCTGCTGCATGTAATTGTCGAAAAGGTCTGCAGAAAAAAAGAAAAATAAAGAAAATCAACGCCATTGGGTGAATACCTTATGTGGAACAACTTCTCCAAAACAATTGACACAAAAAAAAAATAATAAAAAAGGTGTGTTATTCGGCAACCATTTTGAAACTTCTTTAATGTAAATCCCTGCACTAAAAACTAATTTAAAAACGCACAAAAAAAATGTTTAATACCTCTTAATAGAGGTATAACATTTTTATTTTCTTCCAGATTTTTAGTAGACCCAGAGCAAAGACGACGTGGTCTCCTCACCGTTCTCCTTACGCAGGCGTGAGATGAACTTCTTGGGCGGGATGACGCCCACCTTCTTTTTCTGCGTGGCGATGGAGTGGAAGAGGTCTGCCAGGCACGTGAGCAGGTTCTCCTTCTTTTTCTGCTGGGCCTTGTACGCCAGCACGTTCTCGCGGAACGGCCGGCAGAAGTAGAGCGCCTGCAGCACCGAGTTGCAGTAGCACGTGTTGCCAAACTGGAACCGAAACAAACGACGGCAACCTGTTAGATACACTTAACCCTCCTCTTACGGGCGCGATGTTCAGGAACAGCAATAATAGCCCCTGGGTCAATTCGACCCAGGTTATGTTTGTTCATCCACAATGTTGAGATCTCATTAGGAACTCTAGTACTAAGCATTTCAAGCCATATTTAGTGCATTACGTCTCAAAGATTATACTTAAGTGGTTTAAGGAAGCCAAATTGAAGCTGTTTAACCCTCCCGCTCTGCTCGGGAGCAGAAATCGGGTCAAATTGACCCGGGCATATTTAATGATCCAAATTGTTTATACCTCAACACTTCAATTCATATTTTAATGCACCACCGCTCATAGATCATGTGTCAAGGATTTAAGGAAGGCAAATCTAAGTCTTTTTAATCCTTTTGTTATATTTGTGCCTCACAAGCAGCAATTTTGTTCCAGAGTCAATTTGACGCGGCTTGTGTTTAAGCATCCTAAAATATCAACATTGTATTTATTTTTTTTTATGCGTTAATATCTCATTATCCCCAATGCTTGCTGAGTCAATCCATATTTTGTGTGTCACCTCTCACAGTAATGTTTCACTGAGGATAATAATTCACCAATTCTCACAAACACTAACAGAATCAGTGCAGCAACACATGCAGACAGTCAATAGAACAATACTCACACCATATATTCTTTTATCTCGGTGAAAAATAATATTCCTGCAGCTACGTTTGAATTATATTGCCCCCTGGTGGTCAAGGAGCTCATGCCAGAAGGAGCAGCTCAAGACCCATTGAATTATCATGATGAAAAAAAAAGTCATTTCAATACTAAAAAATTGCGAACATTTGTGGTTTCGGTTCATTTCAATGGCCTAAAATGAGTTGATTGTCTCAAATTACGGACGAGGTTATGGAAAAAATGTAACTCTTATCTTGAGGCAATACTGTAATCGTTTTGATGCTTACATTGACCAGACCAAAGTAGTGTTCATTGATGGGGAACTGCTCGGGGCCGATGTCTTTCTCCAGAGCGGAGGCATTGGTGCCCTGCAAGCAGAGAGACAACAAGCAAAATTAGGAACGTTTGGCCTTGGCACAGTTCTCCAGGAAGGTCTTTCCCACAGAGTGACGCTAGTTGGCTAGATGAAAATGGATCCGGTCTAAATTGTCCAGGTGTGTTTTACAGATGATTGCCGGGCCCAGGGCGCTTATCTCTGCGCCGAGTTGGCCTTTTCCCTCCACAAGCTCAAAGCGAGGCTTTGTTCGACCGGCGCAGGCGACAATTTAGCCGGCGGGCGCCCCGCATCGCTTGCTTGCGAGCGTCAAAGCAAAAGATGCTGAAAAGGCCTTTGTGCCAGCGAGCCGGAGAAAGTAGTGGTATTAGCGCACTTTCACATCAATCACTGTCTTTGGATTCATTGTTTTTGTTTCTATCAGCAGTGAGAGCTTTGAACATCCAGTCAGGAAGGGGTCTGATAGACAAATAATGGACAGACAAGACCATTCAGACAACATTATCCCCTTTTTTCCATGGAAACGTCCTCTTCACATTCTTTTATTTAATCCGATCCCCCACTAATCAGTGCTTTGTTTGAAATGATCCCTCATTTATTTTTTTGGGTGTTTTGTAAAAAAAAAAAAAAACATCCACAGCAATTTAAATTAGTGTCAATTGGAATAGCTGGGATGCACAGTTTTTTTTTTCATCCAATGTTTTTTGTCATTTGTAGTTTGCTAGCTGAGAAATACCCAGACAAAGTTGACCTTTCTATATTTCCGTTATTCATTCCTTTCCATCCCAAACATCAAATCCCCAAATTGTACAGTCCAACATCAGTCAACCAGGAAGAAGGAAATAACAATTTTGTCATTTTATTGTTTTTGTGTCACCTTCTTACCCCCGAAATCCAGCCATCCTAAAAATAGGAAACCAGAAAAATGGTACAATAGTCATTTTACGCCGTGACGTCATAGTGACGACACGGTGTGTTCAGCATTCACAGCAGCCTGGGTCCCTGAACGCAACACAAGCACTGATGACCGTCTCTCGTTATGCAGTGTAAACTTAACACAAAGCACACAAGGCGCTAACACACAAATGAGTCAGTAATCAAAACGGCAACAGCGATATTGGACATATTTAACGGAGCCCAGGCGGCCTCGTATCCGGTTTTGAGTGTCCGCTTTCAGCCACCGCACACCACAAGCCCTCGCTCGGGTCAACACGGAGGGCACTCCGGCTAGCAACAGCAGACAAGCGAGCGCTTAGTACTCACCATATTACAAATGGAGGCGATGTTTCTGACAGTCATTTAGTTCACAGTGTCCCACTGGCCGCCATCTTCAGGAAACAAACATGACTGAGGGAGCAAACAAGTTGAAGTGGAAGGCCACACACACAGCGAGAAACCCCGGGGCGGCGTCGCAACGCAGACCCGCGGCACCATACGGGCAGCGACGACCCCCGAGAGACTGGAAACGAGCTCAGAGACGACGTAGCCTCATCGCCAAAATAGATGACAATAAAACATAATGGAGACTAATTACGAGCGGCAGGTTTGTTAGCAAACAAACAGGAAAATGCTTCCGCGGAAACGTCATGTAGCCCCACCCACCTGCCGCCAAACATAACGATTGGTTCAGCAGTAAGCATTTGATTGACAGCGACAGACAGCCAATCATAAAGTGGAAGTGTAAACCTTGGTTGCAATGCAACCAATCATTGGTGTATCACAGTTGATTGAGGGAGGCACAAACCGAGTTGGGTCGGAGGTTCGGAAGTAAGTCTTTGACTGACAGAGAACTACAGCCAATCACAGAGTGGAATAGGAAAACTTTGCTCCGCTGCTACCAATCATTGGCATCTATTATTTCTCAATGGATGACGAGTCGTCGAATGAATGAAAATAAGAACGTTTATAAATAAACAAAATTCAAAGATACAATATGTGTTTCCAAGTTCATATATAATTTTGTTTATATTTTCACATTTTAATCATATATAAGGGTGAAAAAAATCATGAATTTATTTTTATTTAATTCTATTTTCTTGTCTTCTAAACCATAAAAAAAACAGACAACCTCTATGTAAAACGTGTCCAAAATAAAGGTTTTATTTCAGAAATCAACAAGTGGCACATCGATTTTACGGTGAACAGAGAGCAAAGACAGGATGGAGTCTTGTAAATGAGATTTTTACAGAAAAACATGGATCAGTGATTTTGTTTGCGTGCATTCAATCAACCCACCATGCATGTTTTTGGAATGTGGGAAGAAACCCGAATACCCGGAGAAAAGCCATGCAGGCACCGTTAGAACCACTGCACGTGTCATCCACTGTGCCGCCACCACAAATAATAATTACCACAAAACTCATTTTACTCTATTCATTTAAAATGTACCTTTGAAGTCTTTGTAATTGTTGAATTTTTCTGTATGC
Organism: Idiotropiscis lumnitzeri; assembly: GCF_059441095.1. Classification (NCBI taxonomy): domain Eukaryota; kingdom Metazoa; phylum Chordata; class Actinopteri; order Syngnathiformes; family Syngnathidae; genus Idiotropiscis; species Idiotropiscis lumnitzeri. Next base: position 15,747,175 of record NC_142403.1, read on the forward strand.
CAAAACCTTATCAGAGTCACATTGCATTATCTAGCACGCCTGAAAGCAAAATGTCACCTTGGGGGGGCTTTAAAAATGGTCCAGAATGCTCTCTGTAGGGGTTCCCCCACGCCTCAGGCTGCACCATCTCGCTTTGTTTGTGCTTTCACAACAACCCCGCCGCAATTATCTCCTTAGCATTTAAATGTGGATCCCAAAAAAGAAAGGAAAACTACAAATAATTGGGATGAAAGGCACTTCAAAAGGGAAAGGGCAGCAGAGGATTGGGAGGGCGTCGTGTTTGGTATGCAGCTTCGTTTGCTTACATTATGTCAGCCTGTAATTGACGAGGAAACAATTGCAGCTGGTGGGCTTTCAATACAAAACGTTCCACAGTTTTGTTTTGCTTTTTCTGTCCCCGGTGAGGATATACTGTATTCATTTGTCTTGAGTAACAGCAATTTTCTTTTATTAACTTTGTCGTCGCTATTTGTGTGCTTCCGTGTGGCTGTTTCGAGGGTGATGAACGTGAAACCAAAACAGGCTTGGAAACTTGGGCGATAATGGAGATAAGTTATCTTCCTTTTCGGGCTGCGTTGCTGATGTTTTGCTGTGGGCACGTCGGAATTTTGTTGCCACAACAAGTTCACGCCAGGCAGGTGAAGCATGGCATCCAGGCAGGATGTTTTCAATTTCCTGGTTTGATAGACAGAAGCGTGTTTCCGGGAAAAGCAAAAACAAAAATATGAAGCTGTGTCACACTAAAATGGCAAATTTTTTTGTTCAATTTTGGGTGTGATGTTTTTACATGCTGTATTTTTTTTCACTACAAATGATTCTCTTGCATAAAAAAATTAACATTAAAGACTGACATATCTGCCATCTTGTGGTGATTGGTGATATTACAACTTGAAACTATAGTTGACCACTCCATGTTCACGGTTCGGATCCCACGGCTTGGCAGTCTCGGATTTGGGTTCTTTTTTTTTCCTCAATCTTTTCATATTTTGTATTTTTCCTGTTCAATTTAGGGCAAGGGTCCTTGAGCCTTTTTTGGGTGCCCATTCAAAACAAAAACGCCGATGCAGTTTTGTTTTAATTTGTGAACATTTTTGTTCACCAGGATATACTCACTTGAAAAAAAAAATGTATTTTGAGTTACAAGCTGTTGCTGGGTCAATTGTTTTGATATTTGCAGAGAGCTAAAATGTTTGCACTTTCAGACATTCACTCAACGGGACGGACCGTCAAATATACAATATGAGAACACACACGAGCAACTGCTGTAGGCTGGAAATCATGCTCAGACGCTCACGTGTAGATGAAATGGCCGCACACTATGCCACGCCCCTTAAAGGCACACATCCAACACATGAGCTCTTCATTAATGAACAGTCATTTATCAGTTGCAGAAAGCAACGGAGGATCGATGGGAAGTTATTATACAACCCCACACACACACACACACGCACGCACGCACACGCACAGATGCACACGGCCTGGCATGCCTCTTGGCTTTGGTACGCGCTGTTCCCAACAATCTTGTGGACTGAAGTGGACATGTCTGATGCAGAGGCTTCATTAAACAGATCAGCAGGGCATGAAGGGGACACGGCAGATGAACACTCAGGGATCATCATCACAAAAAAAACGACTCAATGCAAGCAGAGCCAACATTTTGCAGTGCTGCAGCGGACGACATTCAAGTCATCATTTAATTTTTTGTTTGGAAATGTTTTTGAATGGGACGGGAACATGACTCTATGATCGAGGACGTCTCCCTGCTGTACACGTAGCGTGAATACATGTTAGAGACATCAAGACTGCTCGCTTGTGATATAAATAAAAATGTCCTCAAAAAATATATACGTATATAATTAAATAAAGAAAAATTACATGCCACTGAATAAAAAAAAAATCACGACGTAAATAAGAACATCACTGAATATTTTTATTTCAATAATACCATTAAATACATAAAACTACAATACAGTAAATACAATTTCCATTATAAGATTATAACATTTAATTTCCATTAAACAAATAAAATGCCATACAAATTCCATAAGCACCAAGAAATTAAATAATGACATTAATGAAATGACATTCAGTAAAAAAAATTAAAATAATTAAAAATATCCAAATTCTTTGTCTTAAAAAAAATTAGTAATGTCCTTAAATAAATATAAATAATAAATAATATATAATAATAAAATAATATAAATTAAATTAAATTATAAAACCAAATAAAAAATCCATTAAATAATTGAAAATTAATAATAACATTTCTGGATTATAACCACAGTTAAATAATTTAAATAATTTCTAAAAAATAATAAAATGCCATTAAATAATTCAAACATTAAATAATGGAATTAAATAATTATGTTTAAAATGTTTAATATGATTTGTTTACAATAGAGTCACTTCATGCGCTTATCATTACTATTATAAGAATTTTGGCAACCCAGTTTTTTTTTTGACATGCTCTAAATATTGAGTAGGAGAGTAAGTTTGCAGGAACAAGGTTATCTTGCATAATGGCAAGTGACACACTGCCTCCGCCGACATAATAGCGAGCACATCAGCATTGTCACGTCGCGGCTGCGCCAAGACGGGAACATGAAGGCCAATGTGGCTCAAGTACAATCGGCGGCTGCCTCACAAATTCAATTGCTTCAACTTGAGTCACTCGGGGCTTATTTGGGGGAACTAAACAATGAGGAGGTTCGGCTTGACCTAGTTTACACAGAATGGTGTCATTTTACACTCTGTGTGGGACCCTGGATGTAATCGAACCATTCTTTTCAACAAAAACAGACTAGATGAAATAGTTATTAGCTGTTAGTATTAAAAAAAGGTTTCTGCTAGAACAGGAATGGGCAAATGGCGACCATTTTTTAGTAGTCCCATGATTATTTTTTTTTTTTTGGTCAACTGTAGTTTTAAGTTGTAATATCACCACTCATCACTAGATGGCAGACATGGCTCTGCTGCACTTACAACGGGTTTTATACGATGTTTTATACCTGTGTATACATAAGCGGGCCTACTATTTTTTTTTTTTGCAGCTTTGGTGGCTAAGATAATGGATGGAATGATTTGCAGGAGAAATATTATACCTCAATAAGGTCAGCGTTCTTGCATTTTATTTTGATTTGCTGTTCTACAGTTTTGTGCCATCCGTGAAGGCTAATTTCGGGTAGACACACACGCAAACAAACATAAATATATAATTTATTATTTTTTTTAACTGAATAGTAAAGGACCGGGGTGTATAATAGACAGACAGACAGACAGACAGATGACTATCTCCCTCTCCAGTTTGTTTATCCAGCTGAAGAGCTGACCGTATTTCCTTTTAACGATGACACATTCACAAGCATACACGGAAACGCATCCCCTGCATCATGTCTTTTAAGCAGCCTGGCCCAATTACAAAAACATCGACATATATAGGAACCGAGCTTGTCGACCCACTTTTTCAGTCCCTGCGGAGAGGACATTAATGCAGCATGTTGCTTTCACGGTACTGACAAAACACGCAGTTATCTTTTAACTGCCATCGACTTCCTCGCTCGTATTATTTCAGTGGTCGTAACTTAATTTAGAATCAAATCAATTTTCCCTCATTGAAATGCCATTGATACATTTTTTTTTTTTTTAGCTATATCCATTTTTTTTTTTTTACATGACTTTGACTTTACTCTCTATTTATTTTACTGAACGAATTTCATGGGAAATTCTGACTTACTACATTGGTTCTGTGCCCAAATAACCACATTTGTACATTTTTATTGCCTTAAAGCAAGGGTCCGCAACCACCGGTCCGAAAGTTTTTATTTTTTGTACCAGATCGTATACATCCCCATTGGAAATGTACATCAGTACCCGCGTCACCCCACCCACTTTGGCGATTAGTTTATGATCCAGAATGTACCACCCGGTGTACCACCCTTGCCTGTGTGTGTAAAAAGTGCAAAATAAATGGCAGGAAAATGAAACTGCGGCTTTTTAAGACACTTATTAAATGTTTTTTTTTTTTACACCAAGTGTGCTACACGTAGCGGTTTTGAAGGAGTCGGTTCAAGTTGTGTGACGCACTTGTCTTTCCTTTGTCAATGCCAATTTACACGTACAGTGTGTACGTTGTACAGCATGTACCCTTCGGGAACAACCGGCTCACACGTATACTGGCCCGGAGGGGCACTGTGGCCCCTCGCTGTGGTTTTCTACTTCACTGCCAGGTTTCCTAATGGACCTCAATGACAAGCGTGTCATGATAAGAGCATTAACACTGCTCAAGTGTTGGCTGAAGGAGCACAAAATCGGATCAAATATACAGACTATTATTTAATGTGTGTCACATAACGTACTTAACAAAGTCTCGAGATTTTATGGGTGGAAGGATGGATAGATGGGTCGATGGTTAGATGACGGTCGCTCGGTAGATGAGAGGATGGATTTCATCGATAAATGGATAGACAGATGGATGATAGATAGATTAGATGGGTCTATCAGGAGACGAATGGTAGATTGATAGATATAGATGATAGCTAGCTAGCTAGTTAGCTAGATAGATTGATAGCTAGCTAGCTAGTTAGATAGCTAGCTAACAAGATAGATTGATAGCTAGCTAGATAGATTGATAGCTAGCTAGCTAGCTCGCTAGCTAGCTAGATAGATAGCTAGATAGATAGATAGATAGATGATAGTGTGAGAGTTAAGTTCCTATCAGGCAGCCGGCTCGCCTCGCTAGCTTTGTTTCTCTCGATTTGAAAGGTGTGATTGGAAACAGGCACCCTGATTGCCAGAGCGTTGGCGCCTGAGCGGGATCCCGGGGGCAGTGGGGAGGGGGACAAGGGATTCACACGTGTATGCCAAACAATGCCAGGCACTCGAACAGGCAAGTTCATCATCCAAGCCCAGTGGAGCATCGCGTAATCCAAGGAAAGAAGGCAACACATTTTTCTTCAGCAAAGAAATACAGCCGTGGCTTGACCGACAAGTTTCATTTATTTCCTGAGCAAATTAGCTGGAATGCCATGAGAGTGTTCGCACATATAAAAGTATTCATTTGGCGCCATCTTGTTACTCAGGAACTATGTTGAGGTTAGGGGAGGATCTTCATTTAGCCAGGCCGTAACCCTGTCTAATATAAAAGTAGAGATTTGCTGCCATTTTGTGGCCTCCATAGGCAATTATAAATCTTTTTGGGGAGAATTTCAATTACTTGCGAGTTTTCGCTATTCGCGACACACAACAATGTCATCTGATGTAGCCAACAAAACATTTTTTTAACAAAAATGAATAAATAAAAAACAGAACTGTATTAATATTATTATTATTATTTTTAGGCCAGTTGCATGTGAAAGTAGCACTGAAATTAAAAGACATCGGATTCCCTCGGAACAAGAGCAGAGAACTAGACAGCAACCCTCTAAAGACCTCCACCAAGGCACCTCAAGGTGTTCATGTCTGTCACATCTGTTAGTTGAGTTTGTGTTCGCACGTGTCTAATCCGGCCATTGTCCACGTGATGCTCTGTGACGGGCCCAAGCTCGTCCATCGACAAGTTCAGATCCCGATAATACGGGACCAAAAGTTGACAGAAAGTGTCAAAAGAAAACCACTAATGACAGATAGAAAAATGTTTTTTTGGGGCGTAGCTTTCAGAACAAAGCTTTTATTCGTTGTTGGCAGAAGAATCTGTCCTGACTCACTGTTATGTACCCGCCTGATGGGTCACGGCATCCTGCAGGAGATGGCCAAGAAGACGTTGTCTGGCTTATGTCACACACAATAAGGCAAGACGTGCGTAGGCCCTGCAGAAATTGTTTATGTAAGACCGCAACTTTCATTCGGGGGGGGGGGTCCAAAGGCACCTCCATGCAGACCAACATCTTTTCACATTATTCACCAATAGGTAGGCTTGATTTACCACAAAATATTAAATATTAATTCATCATAAAATAAATACTAAAAAAGCTGATACTTGATTTACTATTCTGTATTAAATACAAAATGATTACAAAACAGGGGATTTTCCTCCAGACTTTGGCCCAAAAAGTATGTTGTTGTCAGACGGATGGTCCTGCAAGTAATCATGGGTTATGAAATTGTTATTTCCCCTTCAGCCGTGTTTGACACCGGTCTTGCGCAACAAATGAGAAAAAAAACTCAATCTGCCTCATTTGAACCGTAATAATGGAATGTGGGACAATGCTGAAACTCAGTGTTGCTTGCGCTTCGTCTCTCGAACTCTGAATGCACTTCGGTCGGCTCATAGCAGGAAAACCAACCGCGTTACTTCAGCATGACATGTGCTTGCAGTTTGTCTTGCAACATTTGCAGCCAAAACCAAAATGTCTGACCCGATCACAGCGACGTGAACATTACGTCACGTTTGTGCGGCCACTCGTTGCAAAGTGCGCAAACCTGAACCGATTTGCCCCAAATGCAAAGTTTTCATTGGAAAACAAGTAACAGGGCTTCCTTTTTCACCATCTGTTGGATCTGGAAGGTCACTTGGCCACTTTCCCCAAACACAAAATTGCCCAAGTGCGAACTGCGAAATTTCCACGGGAAAATAGAGCGCCATCTGCTGGATCTGCTGGAGCAGTCCACTTGCCTTGATGCAAAACTGCTTCCGACCCCAGCGTCCATCGAGCATTTTTTCCCAAGTTCTAAGTTTTACGATGCGAAAAGAAAAAAAAAAAACACGTTAACGTGTTTACGTGTCAACAACGTGAAACAAAAATAATCAGGCAGTTTAAAGTCTTAAAAGCGTCAATGTACATGTCACATGGAGCGAAAACACTTCTCTGTGTCTTCTGTTATTGCTGCAACACTTAGGCTTTTACTTTTAATCTGGCGGGGGTGCACACAGACACACACACACACACACACAAACCCAGGGGATAATAGTTCATCCGGGCACGTGCACGATGGGGTCCAATTATCCATCAGCGTGCCAGAGATCAGCTTGCGGAATGTAAACAGGCGGCGCGACATGAATGGAGATTGAATCTGGATTGAAATATTTTTCAAGTTTCTTCACAAATTTGACTCGCTGCTTACGGTTGGAATTCCTCAGGTGGGCGAGTGTGTGTGTGTGTGTCTGGGTACGTGTTTCTGCAGTGGTAATAGAACTCACAATCTAGTAGAAGTATAGACAATAGCGTAAAAAAAAATACACTGGTGAAAGTAAACAAATCGATTACACTTCTGTACAGGAGTAAAAGTGAACAAAAAAAAAGAATTTAAGAACAAAAAAATAAATAAAAGTGAAATAATTACTGTAACAGTTTCCTTCAATCTACTCGCGAAGTTCGCGTGTATTAGCGAGCTAGCATTGCCGCAATGAAATTCCAATGAATTATTAATTGCCCAATTTATTCATAAAATATAACGTGACTAAAATAATTTCCGTTTTAATTTAATTGTATTTGGGGTTTTTTCAGAATTCTTTGGGCTGTTGAGATTTTTGAATGTTATTATCTTTGTCAACTTTATAAATGAAACAGAAAAACCAAATAGAGGGAGAAAATTGAAACTCAATACAACATGCATCTAAAATCATCTTCAAATGCACTTTAGAGTGATGTCATTCATTTTTGTTGTTATAACATAATTATTATCCCAAGGGGTAAAAATAAAAAAGAAAATAAAAAATGACGTATATTGCAATAATTTCTGGGAAAATTTGTATCGTAAATCGTAAATTGAGCTACCACTTGAACCAAGTACGCTATTTGGACTGTGTTACATCTCACCACTAGTGTGTGTGCATGCGTATGTGCGTGTAGCTATTGTCGTCCACACACGCGCAGAAGGACCAACCCCCATCATTTGTTCTCCTCCCGCCACTGTTGACATTGAGAGGTATGCAAATGGCGGAACATGTCGGCAGGTTTGCATCTCAATACGAATCACAATTAGTGCTCTTTGCCTTTGTGAGCGCTAGCGTGCGCCAACAGGCCGATAGTTTTCCCGTGCATTGCTCGTTGCCAATGCTAATCTGGGCCGGCGTATGCCCAAACAAGACAAACCGATCACCGATCTGATCACAAGATGGAGCAACATAAATAGTAACACAATAACACTTTATAAAGCTAATTTGTTCTTATTTATTTATTTTAGCCTTTCTTTCATGATTGTATACAATACAGTTAAAAAAATGAGGAAAGAATGGAATCTCTCCTTTGGTTTTAACACAAATAAATAAACTAAACTCAAACTAAACAATAAAAGGCAAATGAGCGTCTATCCTGCCCTCGGGCTGCACCCTAAGGCTCGCATGCCTTGGGAAGTTCCTCACGTGCATGTCAACAAGGACATCCTTCTGTGACAAAAAAAAAAAAAAAAAAAAAACTCCCCCTAGGCCAGCGCCCCTAATTATCCCCACATTCCATTTGCAATGAATACCCCAATGATCTTTTACAATTGCCCTCAATCCAGCCAAATAGCCCCCCCCACCCCATATCAACCCCCACCTGTTCAACAAGCCTTTATAGGCACATCAGTTTGAGTGAGCTTTAAATTCCCCACTGTCGAACCGTCCTGGAATGTCCACTGAGTGCCAATGTGACGTGTGCCCCCCTCCCAGCCCCAAATTGTCAACACAAGTCTCACAAGACATCCAACGGGGCACTGCCCCACTTGACCCTGCCGCAAAATGGCCACTCAGGAAATGATTTTAAAACAAAAATGCATTTGTTTCTTCATTGAATCTAACTCTGTATTCAATATAAAATACGAATTAAGGAAATGAACGAAGGAAATGCTGTGTATTAAAAATAAAATGGGTCTAAGTTCACTTTTGTACCTTTTCTTAATTGCTGTGAGCACTGGAAAACATCCCACGTGAAACATATTTGGAACGTGGGTAGTCTGCCAAGATGACTCACTGGTGGTTTCACCTTTGGATGCAGCTCGCTGTCATCGGCACTCTTATCAGAATGACATACCAGAGAGTAATCAGTGCCAGGGGGGGGGGGGCATGCCAACACGGCTCAGGGAACAAATACGTCAAAGATGGACGACCACGACCGAGCAGCAGGAAGACAAATGCCGGCAAAGTGGGACACAAACACGTCAAGTCATGTTGACATGCTGCCGCTTGTGGTCGGCCTGCACGATGTGATTGGGGTCCTTCAATCGCTACTCTGGATTACATATAAAATACCTATTGTAAAACAATGGGGGTGCTATTAAGGCGCCATAGCGTTTACATGTCCAGACAGGTTCCCAAGCTGCAACACAACACGGATGAAACGTGCAAAATGGATGCCAAATGTTGTCTATCTTTCTATGCGAGGGAACAAGAGTTATTTTATTCGTGAAAAACCCAAATTAAAGCTTCAGAGTTTGAGTTGCCACCAGTTTCAGCAGAAATCGAGCTTTTGCGCTCCACGTGTGGGCGTGGCCAACACCCTTACGCAACGCCGGCGTCGACCAATCAGGAAGTGGCACCGCCGCCTGTCCTATAAAATGCGGCGGCACGGCTTCCATGTTCAGTCTGCTTGGGAGACTTTTTTCTCTTTTTCCGTCACTTCCACTCGATTATATCTATAAGAAAAGGATTACTTTCCCACTACAAGAAGCCGTTTTCATACGAGTTTTAAAACACTTGGACCGCGAAGCTTCAGTGACAAAGAAAGAACAGCAACAAGAAACAAAAATGCGTTTAATCCACAACATGACGACCATCGCGGAATGCTCTACACCGGACTACTCTCTACCTAACCGGGCGATTAAAATTGCTGTGATAGGGGGAGGCGGAGTGGGCAAAACAGGTAAGAAAAAAAGGACAATTCAAGCTATGAACGGCTGCCTTTTCAAATGTGTGCACTGGTGTAAATCGGCTACTTTGTGTTCATTTTCAGCGCTTGTTGTGCGGTTCCTCACGAGGAGATTCATTGGAGACTACGAGAGGAATGCTGGTGAGTTCACGAGCACCAAGTTTGAGTCGGACTTTTGGAAACTCCAGAGTTCATTTAAACTGAGCATTATTACGCGTTTACTCGATTCGTGTTTCTTTTTATTGTGATTGATTTTAAAAAACGAAATCTATCCCATTCTTCATTTTACGTCTTTAATAACTATTACTCCTTGTTAAAATCTCATGATTAAAAAAAGTGCCCAAGCCTTCTGGCAGGATGTTCTGAGTGGGAAAAACAAACTTATCTTATTTCTGTATGCGTGTATAGAAAATCTTTACTGGTTTCAATACAAAATAAGTGCAATATAATAAAAGCTAATTTATTTTAATGAAAAATAAATGCATTAAAATAAAGCAAATTCTTTTGTTTTTGCAGTTGTACTCCATATTTAAATTTTAAATAGTTTAATGCACGTAAATACATTCTTACACTTTTACAAATTTAGTTATACATGCATGCTTTAAAAATTAAAGCATCATTTCAAATAAATGTATAGAAATATTGAGGAAAAAGGTCATTTTTACACATTTTAAAAATAATACAATACAATACAAAATACAAAATTAGTGCCTGAAAATAAAACGTAACGTGTCAAAGTGCAAAGTTAAATGACACTAAATGGCTTCAGAAAACTGCACGTCATGATAAACAAACACTCAATGACAACCCAAATGAATTGTTAAAGTTTGTCTCTTTTGTGTATGCGTGTAGGTAACCTGTACTCCAGAGAGGTCCAAGTCGACGGCGATCAAGTCAGCCTTCAGGTTCAAGACACGCCCGGTGCAGAGGTAACAGCTCCACCCTTTTCTGATGAGGTCATCACCATCATCATGTGATGACAATATTTAATGTTGATGTTCTGAGAGGGAAGTGTGAGACTGGAAGAGTCACAGAAAGACACACAAGTGGACAAGATGGTCAAATTAAGTTGACTGTAAAAGTTAGTGCATTCGAGGTTCATCCTGAAATTTCAGCCAATATCAAGAAGTGGTGCGTTTAAGTGATGCAGCTCAACTGTCACGTGATCTTAGTATGTGGGGGCGGAGCTAAATACCCTTGCATGCATTTTGCTCTAGTAGCACTGACATCTTTTTGAGTCTTTTACAATTCTCTGGGCCTCACTTTTTGGGGTCCCAGGACTGCACTGATGAATCAGGGAAAGTGCAATGATTGCCCCCTGTATGTCAAATTTGGAACTACACCGACACAAGCCTGATTCATGTCTGCACTCAATTTCTAAGATTTTTAATTTTTTTTTTAAATGGAGATAGCCTACTGGGCTCAACTGGGGTCAGGATTGATTAAATTGCCTGGCAAAGAAAGAAAAAATATTTAGGGCAGTAGTCCAACCAGCATTTACTGTCCTATAATCTGCTGCCTGATTAATTGTCCGGGCCCGACTTGGCACGAGTTGTGCTGCTGTGAACGAGAGTGGGTTAAATCTGAATCCCAAAAGTCTAAGACTTGGTTTAATGTATGAGAAAAGTGGTAACTAACCTTTTTGTTTTTGTTTTCCAGATGAGTGACAACGGCGCGCTCCTCCCCGACCACGTTTCATGCTCACTGCAGTGGGCCGATGCCATTGTGTTGGTGTACTCCGTCACGGACCGTCGCAGCTTCGACCTGGTGCCGCAGCTGCATCAAACGGTGTCCCGCTGTGCTATTGGCGGCAACGGCGGCGGGCCCCCCGTAGTTCTGCTGGCCAACAAGTCGGACCTGCTCCATCTGCGCCAAGTGGATCATCAGCAGGGCCCCCTGCTGGCCGCCACGCTGGGCTGCGCCTTTTATGAGGTGTCGGCCAGCGAGGACTACAGCCAGGTGCACGGGGCCTTCCACCGGCTGTGCTGCCAGCTGGCCAAGCAGCGGCCGCCGCTCCTGCCCTCGCCTACGCCCGCGCCCGCCGAGAAAAGGCGTCCCAAGTCACCCAACATGCAGGACCTCAAGAGGCGCTTCAAGCAGGCGCTCTCCGCCAAGGTCCGCACCGTCACGTCGGTGTGAGGCCTTCCTCGTCTTTGTGGTGGAACTTGAATGTTTCTCTTGAAGATGCTTCTCAAGTGACGTCCTGAAGGAGGGCGACCATGAAGAGCGTGAGAGGCTCTTCGTATTTTGCCTCTCGAAAGGCGGACGTTCCTCCAGACCGCTCCGCCCGCACATGCACAAGGCAGAAGACACAAGGTGGCGAGGTGGAGCAAGGCAGCGTGGTTATCACTGATGCACTTTAAAAACATTGTGGGCTCAACGGCCAATGTTTGTTTTTGCTGTTTGGCGGTGGTGGTGGTATTTATTTGTTGACGATTCACATGGTTTGTGTTCACAATAAAAGGATGAAGCCCAATTTGTTGTTTCAGCTTCAACACTTTTTCTTGCACTATTTTTTAAATGCATCCATCGACCCATTATCCGTTCCGCTTCTCCTCACAAGCGTCAGAGGCGTGCTGGAGCCTATCCCAGCTGTCTTCGGGCAGCCGGCGGGGGACAACCTGAACTGGTTGTCGGCCAATCGCAGGGCACACATAGACGACAACCACCCGCGCTCACACTCACACCTCGGGGCAATTTCGAGTGTCCCATCAACCTTTCATGCATGTTTTTGGAATGTGGGAGGAAACCGGAGTACCTGGAGAAAACCCACGCGGGCACGAGGAGAACATGCAAACACCACACAGGAAGGCCGGAACCGGAATTGAACCCATGACCTCTGCACTGGGAGGCCACCGTGCTCAACCTTTTTAAAATATATACAAAAAATATTTTTTTTCATGTTTAAAAACTATACTTAAAAGTAAATCCTTTATGTATATTTGTCGTTGCTAACAAAAATACATTTTGAAAATAAAAGGACGTTTGCTCTTATTATATATAAGGTGTCTGTTATGCAATTTTCCAACCCAATAAAACCGCAGAGAAGCTGCTCGGTTTGCTTTTTGTCCCCGTCGACCGCGCAGCGTCCTTGGCTCCCGATTTATGGAACAGCACGACGGTGGCGCTGAAAATCAAGACGGCGATGAGGCCACATCGGATGAAAACGAATTGTGTCCCCACGTGATTTTCACAGCGCTGACCTTGTTTTGTGAAAAGCATCTGCGGTGAGCGCTCTTTCACGAGATGAGATGAGGAGGAAAGTCTCGACTGAATGCGGGTGTGTTATGACGACTTGATGAGTGGGCCCACGAAGATTTGCTGAAGGACAAGAAGTCTTTTACACGCCATCAAATTAGATTTGAGGAGACTTTTAAAAAGAAAATGCTGCAACCAAACAAAGTGAATCGCGGCGGTTCATTTCCCATGTTCAGTTCAGCACCAGCAGAATCACATATTCAAGGATTTGGAAAAAAAAAAAATCTTGCCTTTTTAAAATTTTTTTTTTTAGAATTTTTTCTTTTTTTAATCAAAAATGCATTTGGTAGAGTATCCCTGATTATTTAAGAATTTTGGCATTGAAATTGTTTTTTTTTCCGTAAAATATTTTTTTATTCATAAATTATAAAATTTATTGTGTTACGTATATATATATATATATATATAAAATTTATTTATTTATTTTTTTGCAATCACTTTTAACATTTTTTTCAATTTATTATAAATTAATAATTTTGAGGTGGCTGACTGCACTCTCCCAGACATTTCGCCCCTCAACTATTTACATAAATAAAAAAAACACACTGCAATATGCATGCCAGGCCAGTAGTAGGCGATGCCCCCCAACCACAACAACACTTTTCCCTCCCTCGTTTTTGGTTAAACAAGCCCTCAAGTTCCGAGTGAAAGCTCCGTCATCTTGGTGCGCTAATGTTGATGCTAATGCTAATGCTAATGGGGAGGCCCTCCTCAACTCAAACCTTCACATCATAATGAGCGCTCTAAACTGTCAATGCCGCACACAGGGTGCTTGTTTTATTGAAAAGTGATGCATCCAATAATATCTCACATTTTAAAAATGTTTAGTTTATAATAATTACGTTACACTTTATGTACAGTAATGTAGAAAGCTGTGAAAAGAGTCTCTTTTTTAGACAAGTTTCTGTACTTTTATTTAAGTACAGTGTGAGAGTACTTTTTGGTTGTCGCCTCACACTCCGATGTCGGGCGTCAGTCTTTGCGTGGCGAAGAGCAGCTCGGGAATGTCGGTGGGCCTCAGCAGCCTGGTGGACAGGACCAGAACCTGCGACGGAAAACCAACGATCATGAGACGCAGTCCATATTTATTTTTTTCTTCTGTTCAGTACTCGCCCACTCCGAGTCACAATTGAATTTGTAATGAGTGCGAAGAGTGGGAAGTACAATGAATCTCACAGAGGGCTGTTTCGAGTAGTTTGACTTTCATGGCACTGAAAGTAGGTCGACACAAAGCGCCGTTAGAAACGGGTGTTTGCGCCATTGTGGGTGTGAACACGGCTTTACGGCAAAATGGAAATGACCCCTCTCATTCAGTGCAGGAGAGACCATGAGCCTACAAGGTTGAAGCACAAACGGACTCGTTGGGAGTTCATGCAGGAGATCGAAGCACATAAAGTACGTTTATAAGGACCGTCACTTGCGGAAGACGTAAAGTTAGCCAATGTGACTTGAAGACCTCCTTCTGAGCTCCATTTGTCATCCGTTTGCGTGAAACCCTCTGCCACATGTGGAAATTATTCAGAAAATTGAATACAAATGATAATAGTAATAATGTGTTCAATTAATTGCGCAGTCTGCCTGCCTGCACCTCGATCAGATCCACCAAAATCACGTTACGCTACCTGCACCACAACTTAGACCTGCTTTTAACTGGTTTAAAGTTGAGTCTACGTTCAGCCACCAAATTGACAAAAAAAACAAAAAAAAAAAACAGAACGACAAGAATGGTACAAGCGTGGTCTGGAAACTTTCCAAACACGCAAAAGAGGCTCGCACTGGCGCAAAAATCAAGAGTCAACAGTTTTAGACGGCCGGGCGCACGTGCGCTATGAGTCTAAAGCCCTGACAGACAAATACAAAATTTGCAATGAAAAAACAAACAAAAAATAAACCAATTTTCTAGCACTTTCGAAATAGAACATGCAGAGCCCAGATTGTAAACCACAACCTCTTAACTGCGAGACAGCTGTGCTAACCACTAGTTCGGACGTGCAGGCTGCTTGTAATCAGAGGTGTCCAAATGATCCCAACACAAATGCTCCTAGAAAAACTCGCAGCGCTCTCCACGAGTGCCACACAAAACTCCTCGTTGGCCTCCCAAATGCCAGACGACAGAAGTCAGCCTTTCCTATTTGCTGCGTTTGTGCCGTCGCTTTGTGGACGTTCCCGTAACAACGCTGATGTCATTTGCTTTCAAATGGAACGCAGAGTAGCGTTCTTCGGCGTGCTCGCGTCCTTTTAAGGAGCGCTTGCTTCATGCCTTTCATCCAAGTTTGCGCTTTGTTTTTTTTTCACCCTACAAAGTGAAAGAAATTTTGATGTTTAACGATTGGTTTAGTGTTCGAAATGTTTTTTTTTTTTTATAGCCTAATCGGGAAGCTTTGTTGGCAGCAGGCATGTTTGTACTAGAAAAGTGGTTAGACAATTTGTAAGACAATTTAGCGTACGAATAGAACAACTGTCGTACTAGTACTAGTTGTACTAGTAACCTGTGTGAAATTTCTGCGCATGAATGAGACAACTTGGGCATAGCTGTAGTGTAACCACATATAACATAGTAATAGGGAAAAACTGCACTAGTTGCCACATGTGCTCTCCGAGCACACCTAGTGAAGGGCAAGATGTTAACTAGTACAATTTTATAATGTCACAAGTGCACTACAGAGAGCTATTTTGGTATTCATTTGAAAATATTGAGATCCACTTTTAACTCATTCAATCCATAACACATACATATACCTTTTCAAAAACGTCCCGCCTCCCAAAGACGTATTTATACGTCTTAGTCCTTTTTTTTTTTTGCGTCACAGCTCCGTGTTTGTATAGCATTAGAACAGAATATTCTGTTGGCCTTGCAAAATCAGTCCAAATCCCCAAAAAACACTGGGATTAAGGGGTTTCCTCGAGTGAAAATGGCTGGGATTAAATGCGTTAAGGTCCATTTATTGGGACGTTTTTTGTCCTCACTGATCAGACAATTCAATATAGTAGTAGAATAACTCAGGCGCACAAGTGGAATGACTCGTGTCTGACTAGTAGCACTTGTTCCACGACCGCATGACATTTCTGCATACTCGTAGGAAAATGCCAGGTTACTAGTGAGGCAAAACTGTGCACTTGTTGACATTTGCATGCAACTCGAACAATTAGTCAAGCGCTACATGTCAACTCGTAGAACATTATGTCAGTAGTGGCACTAGCACCTCCTTGATATCCTTAACTCATTTACTGCCATTGGCGGCTAAAGACGTCAAAGATCCATTAATTTACTTGGCTGGTTAATATCAAATAAATGCTGTTTGAGCTTTAATGAGATCTCCATGTTTAAGTTGTACTAGCAGACTAAAGTGGCATTAGCATCCTAACCGTATTGGAGAAACATGTAACCAGTAAAACGCAGTTGTTCCACTAGTGAGGGCAAAGAGTGTACTCGTACACAGACCTTGAGTTGCATTTCTAGGAGATGCAATAAATGCCTCACTGTTTTCAATATCTTTGTGGTGTTGGCATGACAACGCATAAATCAGCCATTTTGTGCTTTGACAAAGCTACGTGCGTTCGTGTGTGTGTGTGTGTGTGTGCGTGGGGTGTGTGTGCGTGTGTGTGTGTGAGGGGAACTGTTATATAATGTGATCTTTGTCCTTGAAGCTTTGAGACCTCATCTTGTCCCCGCAGCCTCCGACTCGTAACCTCGTAACAAAACAAGCCAACAAGGTCGACCTCACCGCAGCATCCATCATGCGTCCACGTCATGTGCAGGAGGCAGCCTTAGCGCTACTTGGGCTCATTTTCGTTCCAACGCTTTGTGCACGTATTCACGTGTTTGCACTCACTAAATTGAGGCACTGGGTGAGGCTACTAGAATGTCACACGACCAGCAAAAAAAAAAAAAAAAGACTTGAAACGCTGTGACGTGCATGATGACGCCAATAGTGCTTGGCCTTGTGCGTTGAGAAAAACTATTTGTGTTGTAATTTCTTAAAAAGAAGAAAAAATTATTGATATCGCAGTTCACTAAAAAGAACGCAAAATTTCAATGTTCTACTTTGCTAAAAAGAGGACAAATTATTCATGTTGCACTCTTAGAAAAAGAAGACCAAAAAAAAAATCGCTGTGGTTCACTCACCTGGCTTCCCGGTTTTAAGGCAGCCACAGTCTCCTTGATGAGGCGGAGCTCTGAGGGGGTGACTCCGCCCACCAGGAAGAGGAAGATGAGTGGGTTGTCGCTGGGATGCGGGCGGCTCACCTGAGGGTGAAGGGGGCGGGGGGCACATAGACCGGGAGATTAGCACGCAATCATTCATTTAACAACCTCTATGCACAAAATTGGGGTTGAGAAAAAAACAATTTAATTTTGCTGACTTTTCTTTGATTTCTTTTAATCGTCGCCTTAAATGTTTTTATGTCAAATGGCAACCTCCAACGTGGGCTTTGACAACTTTTTTGTCAGCTTCTGTCAAGTTTTTAAATTCAGGCTTCTTTTTGTCATCGCCCCCTCCAATATTTTAGGAAAAAAATTTCACTTTTTATCACAAATTTTTTGCTTTTAATGAATTTATTTTTTTGCCAGTTTTGTTTCCATTTTTGGTCCAATTTTTGGTTGTGTTGTTGCTGTAAAATTAAAAAAAAAATCTTTTAACTTTTGTTGTCAGACTTTTGTTTATATTTTCTTTTCTTTTGGTCACATTTCTGTCGTTTTTGTCATTCTTTTGTCTAAATTATTATTATCTGAATCATGTTTTTTGGGGCCAAGTTTCTGTCATATTTTTATTTGATTTTTTCCAGCATCGTAAACCTTGTAATTCTTTTTTTTTCAAAATTATTTATCAGAAAGCGCTGAAGCTTATGGGGATAAAAAAAAATAGCGGCCGGTCCTGCACCCGCCCGTATGCTTTTGTGATTGAGGCAGGATTTGAACGGCGTGTTCATTGCAAAGCGTGGGTGCCACACGAGGTGGCAAACAAAGCCAGCGCTTCACACCCTGGCGTTAGAACACGTGGACGTCTCATAACACACACACACACACACACACGCACACGAGGAGGCTTTCACAGACATTCAACCGCACTATGTGATGGGCAAGTCTGCCTCATAACATGGATTTCTCGCAGGGGTAGCGCAGCCTGCCGGGTGGGATGGGCACGATTGGCCGAGGCGGCGAAGGCGCCGATCGGTACACGTGAGGTGGCAGACAGCAGGGATGAGTCGACGCTCCCTCTTTTGCTTTGTGTGTGTGTGTGCAGTCAGTGGGGGCTTGGCGACACGTAACATCCATGTGCAGGCGTACATGTGCTCGGGCATGGAACTTGCAGGGGCGGGGCTTAGAGGAGGCTAGGCGTATCGTAGTCATGCACACCGCAGTCATGATATTAAGGACACATGCACATTTGATGAGAAATGCATGGGTATTGTTTTTTTTTTATACACATTTCTTTCTTAGCATTCTCTCATCATTTTGATTTTTTGGGTTTTTCAAGGAGAAGAAGATATGTTCAACAAGGCATTTTCCTTTTGTTTCTAATATATTTCAGTATTATTTAATCACAATTGTTGTGTTCAAAATAATTTATTTTTAAATAATATTATTTTTAATAGTTTATATTTTCGTATTATTTTATACAATTTATTCCTGATTATTAGGTATTTGGAATCTCTAATATATTTTTTTTAACATTTTTAAATAATAATTAGGTCCCTTCCAATATCCAGTTATTTTTTATCTCATCATTTTTTTCTAATTTCTGTTTTTATTTAATTAAATTTTTTTAATGAGTTTCTTTTATTACTTTGTTTGGATTAGATTGTAAAATGTAAATATATTTTTTATTTTTCATCAAGTTTTTCTAACATGTTCGTTCCACTTTTTACATTTTTATTTTTATAGCAATATTTTTTGGTTTTGTAATTTTATTTTTGTATCTCCCTAATGACTGTATTTTGTACTGTCTAATAATTTTGCATTTTATTTTATTTTTTGGGGAAATATTTTTGAGTATTTGAGTATTTTCTGTCTCATATTTTGTATTACTAGATGTTATACATCTTATACTATCTAACATTTTAGACAATTTTGTCTAAGATTTTTATACTGTTATCTTATTTATTTTACTATATTTATTTACTTGGGTTATTTTTCTTTTTTTTTTTTTACTTTGAAAGCTCCAAAACACATCAACAATTGTACACTCACTACACAGTCCCAATATCAAGTGGTAAACTTTTTTTTACCAGTTGTATGACGATGAAGAATTAGCTGACAACTCCCAAAAATTTCTCTGGGAACAGATAATTCCACACCACTCCAAGGAAAAAAATGAAATTGCTTGAATCCCTCGGTTTGCTTCATCGATGGAAATGTGAAAGCGTGTGTTGTGTCGGCGTCACACGCAATCCAAGCCGTGCACAGCGAACACATAACATGCTGACAAACACATTCACTTTGCTTTTCGATGGAAGAAAGCTCCAGCGGCTCTCCAAGACAACGTGCACGGAGGCGCAGAGGATGGTTTATGATGATGCTGAAGTAGCGACAAATAAAAATTATTGTAAGCATACAGATGTTGTCCGCCAATTAATGCACATACTTGGGGATGAAACTTTCCCTCGTTCCTCGCCGCTCATTCTGGTATTTTTGCATTATTTGATCATTTTTGTATTTTCGTCTAGTATTATTGTTTTTCATGAAATATTTTTAATATTTTGGTCGAAAAACTTTTTGAGTCTTTTTTTTCCTTTCTAATATTTTTGGGGTATTTTATCCGGAATATACTGTAGCTCTTTTATTTGTGTATTCAATGTCTTAACATTTGTGTATTTCTGTCATATATTATTTTATCTTTAGATATATTTGTTTAAAATATTTACTCATTCTAAATCTAAAACAATAATTCTGATCGTTTTGCTCACTATGATCTCGGTATCAACTTTTCCCATCGTTTCATCTCCTCGAGCGCGTGGTTGAAAGAAGAACCGCGGTGTTTTATCGCTGTAATCTGCCCGAAAGTTCACTTTTCTACCTTCCGTCAGTGTGAGTCGGTCCAAGTCGCTTATTAATTTGCCGAAAATCAGGCCACAGTTATGTAAGCGCTCTAATTCGTCCTCCCCGAGGGTAATCATCACTTTAAGCAGAGCCAGATGTGGGATAAACACGC
Source organism: Idiotropiscis lumnitzeri (assembly GCF_059441095.1). Classification (NCBI taxonomy): domain Eukaryota; kingdom Metazoa; phylum Chordata; class Actinopteri; order Syngnathiformes; family Syngnathidae; genus Idiotropiscis; species Idiotropiscis lumnitzeri. Next base: position 15,767,366 of record NC_142403.1, read on the forward strand.
CGCGGACGGGTATTTATTTCCCAGCGGGCCGCAGCTACATATGTATTGCACGAAAACATTGGTGGCAAGAAAAAAAAAATTATTAACACAGCCCACATACAGCCCACAAGTTGAGGTTTGCGCGTCTCCCACAGAGGAGCTCGACAAACCACCAAAGAAAAGCAGGAATAATCACGCCGTGATGGACAAGTGGCTCATAACACAGTGGAGGAAAACACAATATTTATGAGCTTGATTATTTATAATGCTTTATTATTGTTGAAACTACTTTTGTATTGTTACTATTAGCTTAGCAGCTATCTTTTGTGGATTTTTTTTCTATAAAAATTGGGTGCCAAGTGCTGATTTTTACCAAAGGTGCATTTTCATCATTTGTTTAAAATGGCTTTTGGCTTTTGCCCCACTAAAATGGTCACGTCAAACCAAAATGGCTGACTTGCTGTGTCTTTTTTGTACATGAGGTTTCGAGACATTTTTGTGCGTCTACCCAAGATGATGACTGGCTCTGGGGGCTGACTTTTTGATCAAGTTGGGGGTACAAGTGTGGGCAAACTACGGCCCAGGGGCCACATGCGGCCTGTTAAATGTTTTAATCCGGCCCGCCGAACTTGAAAAAAATTAAATGAATAAACCTTGTTAATGTTTTATTTTCTAAATACTGTGTTGACATATATTGTTGGAATGCTTTTGTTCACTTTCATTTCAAATTAAATGTATTTTTTTTTCTCCAATGAGGTGAGGTTACCAAAACATTCCATCCATCTGCTCCTGGTCCGGCCCCTCTGTCAAATTTTAGAACCCATTGTGGCCCGCCAATCAAAAGGTTTGCCCACCCCTGGGGTAGCACAATAGGAACAACATTGGGGCGCTCAAAAGTCAAATGATGGGTGCTGCAAACCAAAATGGCCGACTTCCTGTTTCTTTTCAGGAATGGGTTTCTTGAGACTTTTTTGTGGGTCTGCTCATGATAGACATGTCTACCAAATTTTATGTTGTAAAGTAACACAAAATTGGGGAGCGGTGTCTGACCTTCATGAACATGCTGAAGCCCGTCTTCAGGAGGTCGGTGAGACCTGCGGACATGTGCTCGATGTCAGGACATTCGTGCCGGTCAGGGTGGAAGACTTCTTGCAGGATCTGTCGCAGGAAAGGGCGATAGGTAGCCTGCAAAAAGGATAAATATCAAGAAGAAAACACAATGAGCATGGGTGTTAAAGGCACACAGGTGCCATAGGTGGCGCTATAACCCAAAAATGTTGTCGTCAGCAGAAAGACTAGAACTTTGGTTAATAGTTATCTTTTGTTAACATTCTGACTATTTGGAGCGGATATAAAAAGTGTATCCAGCACTGAAAACAAGCACATGAAAATCGAGGGGGTTGAATGATGCCGATGACGAAGCGGGGTCATTTTCCCAAAATAAAGGCCTCGCCTATGAATAAACGCCTCCGCCCATCTGCGATTGGGTAAATAAAACTCTTGGCTGTTAATTGAACGCAGAGGATGTTTTAGAAGAGAACATAAGCATATTGCTCATCTCAGTATGCAGTGCAGGCCTCCCACTCATCGGTGGTTTACGTGACTAATTACATCAACTTGAATTGAGCGACTTTAGAAAACTGGTCAACCTGCTCGTGCAAAGTGGGCAAGTAAACAAAACAATGCGGACGCCACAACAACATCTGTCCCTGGAAAATAAATAAATAAAACACCCTCACAAAAATACACCCACAATATTATCGTGAACGTCACACCCGCTTCGGCTAGCAAGCACGTGAGCACACGTGCCCCGTATCGCTTTTCCTCCCAAGTGGGATTTTTCTTGGCACGGAGAGATGTGGATTGGTGAAATTAATTCGATGAAAACAGCACGTTACATGAATACAAGACAGACAAATATGTTAGGGAATGGAATGTTCTAGGAGAAAATGGAACATGGTTGACAAAGTAAAGCTAGCACTTGGCTACGGTGAGCGGCTGTTAGCATAACAACTAACTGGACCCTGAATGCATTCACACATAGTTAGCCCAAAAAAGAAATATTTTACAATGCGTAAATGACATTCTTAACTTTACTTAGGGAAAGCTGAGTCACAACAACAACTGTAGTTTTATATACGCTCGCTAGCTTGTTTTGTTAGCATAAAGACAACCTAGCGGTCGGTGAAGTTAGTCTACGTTAGAAGCTCATGTAGCGGCTAGCTTTAGTTAGCATGAAGTCCAACTGGAGCCTGCTTATTTGGAGTTAGAAGGACAAACAGGAGCTTGGATACACTTACTTTGTGTATCTGACATTTACGCAAGATGTGACTCAACGTTTATCTATATAAACTAGTTTGCTGGAGGCTATCCGTCACATTGAAAGCAGCTTCTGTTTGTTAAGCTTATACAATTTTCAAGGAGTAACTTCTTTCTTTCTGAAACTCACGGTTACATAACATAATAGAATGGGTAGATAAAGAACCAGGAGGCTGTTGGACTGACGCACGCAGGAAATGGTGGTATTGGAAATATATAATTAAAAAGTGCTGTCATATTAGACTGTTCCAGGACGTCCTTATTTGGACGGTGATGCGAGTTGAGATGCTGGTACCTGGTGGACACCGTCGCTGGCCGTGTAGACGCGACGGAGTTGCTTGAGGTGGTCTCGGGCGTGGCTCAGCCCGCTGAGGGTCTCGAATATACGCTCTAGTGTGGAATGGACCCGCTCTGTGGTGAGCTCCTCTATTTGTGTACAGCCTGGAAAATCAGATAGAAGTTGAGAAAATATGGACCATTTGGAGAAAAGAAAGGAAGTCATATTTCATGGGTATTATCAGGAAAATTGTTTAATCAAAAACATTTTGTCTCCAAATATACAGATAGTTTTGGAGATGCAAAACTTTTTTTTTTTTATAATTTGGAGAAATACATATTCTGAATATTTTTTTAAAATTTCACTTTCTGAAAAATATGTAAAAAATTGATAATTTATCATTTTGAGAGAAAATCTTTTTGTGTGAAAAAAGAAACAACACAAAAAAACATGACCATATTAAAAAATACATTTAGAAAAAAAGTTGTGCATTTTGCTAGTGCTTTTTTTTTAAATAGAAAAAAACCCATCCACTTGCAAGAGTCAAAATTTTGATAATTTGTGTAATAATAATAATAAACTAAAAATTAATAATTATTTATATATTATTTATATATAAAATAATTATTAATAAAAAAAAAGCTGTGATCTGCATGAGAATCAAGTTGCGACAAAGACACACTTTCCAGGTTGCTGAGGTTTTTTTTTTTTTTTTGCCGTTAATTGCAGGCTTGTAAGTCGCCTGTCTTTGGCGCATAAGCAAAAGTAGCACCTGTGTTGTTTTAACGCTGGCATGCTTCCTTACAAACTGGCACAAGAAAAGCCAACACAGGCAAGAAAACACTTACATTGGCAAAAAATAAATTATAAAACACTATGCCCTCAAAACAATTCTAGAGTTAAAACCATGGCAGCGAGAGGACAACAGCGGCTTTTTCTTTCCTAAAGAAAACACTTCTCCCGACATCTAAGAGAGGAAACTCACGTTGTTTCAGAGTGACAGAAAAATATGCACCATAATAAATTACAACTCGGATTAATGGGAAAATTTTTTTTTTTGCTGATTGGGATTGGCAGGAATGTAGCAAGCAATTAAAAAGACGCTCAGCTGTGCTGTAGTTATATACGACATCAGTAAAAAGCTGCATGCCGCAACTTTGTCAGCACGTATTCCGCATGGCTCACAAGCAAAGCCAACGCTGACGACTGCCAGCAGTGCACAAAGGTACATTGTGCCCTGCCAGGTATTTCACCAAATGCAAACATGGCTCATTAGACGCCTCTTTAGCATCAGCTTCATTGGAATCTGTATCGGTGTATTGGTAGTTACATAAAAGAAAAAAAATCTGGAAGAACAAAAATGTGACTCTAAAGACAATTTTCGATTATTATATGTAATTTTTTTTTTTTTTACAAAAAAAGTTGTACATTTTCCAGTAAACTGCGGAAAAAGTTATAAAATTAACAAAATAATTTATACTTTTTAACATGACATTATATATACATTTTTATTTTTCAGAAAGAAGTAATTTAAAGTATTTTACAGAAAAAAAAATACAAAATATATTAAGTATTTTTCTTTAGTCCTATTTTAAAAAAAAAATAAAATTTTTTAAATATTTTTTCCCCACAAGAAAAAAAAAGTTCATGAGGGGATCAACTCACCACTTTTTTTCGAACAACTTCAGATTTTTTTAAAATAAAAACTTTTGCAAAAAATAAATCATTTATAGGAACCAACGTTGCCAAAAAAGCCAAAGAAAAATGTTTCGCATGTCTTCCGCCACTTTCACCATCCGCTATTCACATCAAACCTGAAATGAAATTGAGGCTTATATAAGACACGCCACATGAGCTCACGTTAAAATACGTCTTCAGACATTTCTACATACAGCATAAACAGCATTTTTTTTTTTCCAACATGGCGGCGCGCATAGACGCAGCGGCTAACGGCTCTCCCTCTATTCTCTTATTTATCTAATTTATATATTTATCTGAATTATTGTTGTAATGCACTGGAGAGGGGAGCTCTCTAATCTCGTTGCACACTTGAGTACAATGACAATAAAGGGATTTCTGATTCTGATAAACAGAGTTTATGAGCAATCTATCCAATAGCCGTCGATAAGATCACAAACATTCGTACGGACGCATGATGTAAAGATAGCGTTCCCAGCTCTAAAAAGTGACCTCCCCCACAAATACTTTGCCTGATTTTATTTGGCCGACTTCATACATCAACGTCAGCGTGGTTAGATAATGCACGGGCGGCATCTTGGCTTTGTCAGCCTTTAATCTGGGACGTTTGTTCCCTGGCCTCCCTGCCATGTTTCAGACGATATCCAAATTCAACGCGGCCAGGCCTTATATTGAGCGGCTGCCCGTCGACAGGAATGCAAAGCGTCTGGCACGCTCGTCGACAGCTGGAAGGTAAACTCTCGTCCTGGAGGACAAAACGCAGGGCGAGACCACGACAAGCATTCGGATGCGGGTCTTATCTTCAAGCATTTGCACCAATCCGAGCGTCCTAAAATAGGAGCCGGAGTGGCACCCGGCTCCTTTTTGGAAGTTGCGTGCGAGCGCTAATGAAAGAAATAACGTGATGAAAGACCTTTTTTTAATCTGTTATTGCCTGCCCTCTAATTCCCTTTCAAACTGATGACTCAGCACTTCAGATGTGTTGTCTCACATTTGTCTTGTAGACTGTGGAGTGTGTGTTAGGGTGTCTTTCCTCGTGGAAATGAAACTAATCCATTCGAGCCTTCTAAAAAAAAAAAAAGCACTCTATCTAATATTAGGCTTTACACAATCAGGACTTTAGAACTAATCACCGATCAGCGAGTTGAAAAAAACAAAACAAAACAATATATCCAATCTATTTAAATAACTTAATTAATTTAATTGAAGTTAATTTACTGCTCAGTTGACCCCACTATTGGGACTGGACGGGGCCGGCCCACGAAAAGCTAGAATGTGTCTATAATTGATGCCCATTCAACTGTATTGGGGAAAAAAAAAAAACACTAAAATAGATTAAAAAAAATAAAAAAATAAAATTATAAATAAAAATAAAATTAATAATAAAAATAAAATTTATAATAAAATAAATCAATAATAAAAATAAAATTTATAAAAATAAAAATACAAATAAATAAACATTGCCAAACATTAATCAGAACGAAAATGGGGATGTGGTTGAGATTAAACGTGTAATGGCAGTTACATAATAATAAAACGAGGGGTGTTGACTGATTTCAGGTGTTGAGACTGATCTACAGAGATTAGATTTAAAAAAAAAAAAACATGCTTTAAAGGCACCATGTTGAAACACATGACAAAATACACACATAATATACCTGAGTGGCATATCACTTTTAATCTGGCGCACCCCCTGGTATGCGTATGTGCACCCTCATGGTTTTGAAAAGTCTCGGTCAGCATACATGCGTCGCTTTAAAATTGTGCGTAAGTTCATTTACAGCCTCTAGGTTGCAGTTTAAATGAGGGCTAGCATACGGTATGTTTCCGGCGGCTTTGCCAGGTGTCATCTGTTAGCCAGTTTCACAACCGAGCTAATTGACGGGGGCAAAAAGACGTGAGCCGGGCGTGTTGCGTGTGTACGTTTGAACATCTGCCAAAGCATACACGGTGTAGGCGCGGCGCAGGCGGGCTGCCATGTTGTTGGTGGCGTCAACTGAGCCTGAGCGAGGCCACCGGGTGGCGATACGGGAGAGCCCCGGGCTTGGCCGTGGGCCCGAAACACCTGCGAATCACCGTGTCGGCCTCAAAACACACGCCTCCTCTGATGACTCCTACAACGACTTGAAAGTAGAAGTCTTGAACGCGCAGTCAGAATGCTCGCCATTGGCTGCCACTCTAGAGGTTCTCTTTTTAAAAAAAATGGCTGACATTAAGAGAGTCAAGCATCCATTTAGTGAGTAATTACATCTCCAACAAAAACAATATCAAAGTCGGAAGGAAGTAAGAAGTCATTACGGCCGCAACATTTTCTCGGTCGGCCGTGTGGCCCGCGCGGAATCAAAACAGTGCGTTTCCGCAACAACCCTCAAAACACTACAGCAACTCTTGGAGCCACTCCACTTATCAGCGGAATGTACTTATATTATAAATACGGCAGCCTATTTCAAGGTCTGATCAAAATGTCTATTCTGGGGGAAAGAATGAGACGACGCGATTCAGGTGGGAGTGACGGTTCGAAAAGAGACTTAAGCAACTATTTCGGGTCTTCTTATCAGCCTCTTGAAGGCGTACACGGCAGGTCGGTTGTCGACGAGCGTTTGCGTCATGTGATGCTCCACTTCCACATGGTGCTAACATGAGGGTGATGCAAGCAACATGTTATGTCATTCTTTATTCCGCCTCAGTGGCTCCGGTTTCGGTTTGCTAGCTACTTGGCCGGCAAAACCCATCGAGCTCGGCACAATGCTAACATGCTAACACTAAGAAACATTTATAGCTTCACATGAGTCCAGTTTAAATGCTCGGATGGATTGAGAAAAAAATGATATATTGATAGCCCGGGTGTACCTAATGAAACGTCTCTTAGAACACTGCATTGCAGTCATTCAAAGTTGAGCTGAATTGGGCTTGCTCGTCTCTGTGGGACTTTCCAAAAAAAAAAAAAAAAAAAAAAGGAAAAAAAAAACATTTTTCTTGTCACAGAGTCGCATTTTTTCACAGAAATGAAACGGCGACGGGTGAAAACCGAGACCCCTCATGACTTGTCTTTCACCTCCACTTTGGCCAGAGTGTGTGTGTGTGTGTGTGTGTGTGAGCGGTGCATACTTTCATGGTAGATCAGTGAAATCTAGCACTCTCGACTCCACAGACTGAAAAAAAGGAGCAAAAATTAGGACTTTGCACGCAATCCAACTTGCGACGCCGTTTCACATGCGAGGAGCTGGGTGGGGGTGGGGCTGTGTATCATGAGATGTAAAACAAACCCCGCTTTTAGCACATCATGCCTGTCTGTACAGTGTGTCGAACTTCCTGCTTTGGCTTTCAGCAGTTATATAAGCGCGATGATCAACATACACAACACACACAAGAGCAGAAAGCAGACAAAAAAGATATTGTTAGCTTAACAGCATATTTGTCACAACATCAAGAAAAAATTGCAGCGCGTTTGCTGAGTTTTGTTCTCAAGTTGTATTGCATTGTATTTTTATTGTATTAATGTCTGTGTAGCACAGGCGTGAGCAAACTACGGCCCGGGGGCCACATGCGGTCCGCTAAACGTTTTAATCCGGCCCGGCGAACTTGAAAAAAATTAAATGAATAAACCTTGTTAATGTTTTATTTTCTAAATACTGTGGTTTTTCAAAGACATTTATTGATGCAATGCTTTTGTTCACTTTCATTTAAAATTAAATGTATTTATTTTCTCTGATGAGGTGAGGTGACCAAGCAACCATGTTATTATGCTAACAATATAAACAGGCATTGGAACTAGACTTCCACATACATTCAAAATAAAGAACAGTCCAATTGGAAAAATTTCTTTAAAAAAAAAGTTAATATTTTTTCAAGGGTTAGTATTTTTTGTGAGAAAAAAAGTTGCCTATTTTAAGTAAAAAGTCATAAAAACGATTGACAATAAATTCATGAAAAAAATTGCATATTTAAAAAATATATTAAAGAAAAAAATATTTAAGAAAAATTTTACATATTTGAATGAAAAACGTAGTACATTTATTAAAAAATTATCAGGTCATATTTTACACTGAAGTGAGAAATGTGAGTCAAAGAGGATAATGAAAAGATTAAAGCTGAGCTCTGTATAAGTCAGTACAAATGTTTGCCAAAGCTAAATTAAACAGAATGACGAAGTCGCACTTCAAACGCAACTACATTCGTATAAATGCTACAGTGCGCCCTCAGAAGCATTTCCTAGTTCTTTTGACCATTCAGCTTTTTTTTTTGTTTTTTTTTTTGTTGATAAGGCGCTTATCGGGCCACGTCTGTGAGATTTATGTAGCTCGCACGGCGACATTTTCTGACAGATAACGACAGCCCAACGTCTCGAGAGCTATTGTGTGCGTTGAATTGGGTCACATGCGCAAAAAGGCGGCATGCTTCGGGGAAAATAAATGTCACATGATTCTGACCTAAACCTGTCTGACCAAAAGACCTCAAAAAGAAATTCAGGAACGGATTAAGTAATTGACATCGATCACAGTCTGAAAAGGCGTACAAAGTCATTCCGGAAGCTGTGAAATGAACCTAGGACAATGTTTGAAGAACTGCTGGCCTGCTTGGTGTCAATTACGGTCAGTGTTCATGAATCAAGGAAGAGAATGGGCAAAAATGACATCCATGGTCGAGTTTCAAAGCGACAACCAAAAAGAACATAAAGGCTCGTCTGACTTTTGCAAAACACATCGAAATGAACATCACACCAACAGGCAAACATGGTGGGGCTAGTGTGATGCTGTGGGGCTGCTTTGCTCCTTCAAGACTTGGACGACTTGTTGTGATTGGTGGAACCATGAATTCACCAGAAAATTCTGAGGAAAAAAAAGTCATCATCTTAAGGTGATGTGCACATTCCAAAAGATAAGGGCAAGTGAACTTCTGAAAAAAAAAAATGACGGTCAGTGAATTAAACAAACTCTTAAGTCAAAGAACTGCTGTATTTGCTCAGGAGAAAAAGGTTGAAAATGTGTCTAAGTTGGAGGTGGACATCGGCATTCGGGAGTCCACGTGAAACATGAGCTTAAGAAAAACACAGCGGCCTGATCAAAAAATAGCGTTTCGGAGCCAAACTTAACTTAATGATTCATTGACTGCTTCATCAAATCAAAATGTTATATAAGCCACGTCTTTATGCAGCCAGTCTTACACAACCGCCAAAGCATTCCAACACTTGAAAACAACCTTGTCTGTCAAAAGAGACCGATCCCAGCATTCCTCCTCCACAGTCATTCAGTTCAATATATTGAGTTTAGTTTTTTTTTTTTTTTTTTAGCATGACCTCCTTGCTGGCATACAGCGAGCATCAATCGTCAATTGTTTGTTACACAATCATAGCGGGCGAGTGAGTGTGTGAAGGAATGTCATTATCCTCGCGATGACTGAACAAGTGTGCCAGGTCACTATTAGTATTTGGATTATCATTTGCTGATATACGCTGAAGGCCAGTGTGGGAGAGCAGGCCAACAGGTGTGTGTGTGTGAACAGGTGTGTGTGTGTGTGCGTGCGTGTGCCTCCTAACCGATCACAGACACTTTTCAACACTCCTCAATTCAAAATCGTTCCCATGGCCCAATGTCAGACATTGCAGCTCATTCCACAGAAAAGAATTTTTTACTCTTCAAAAATGTTGTTCGCACAGATATCGTTGGACATTATCTACGCGAATGACAGGTAATTAGCTAAGAACACAATGAGCTAAGCTATAATTTTCTTAAATATTCACATTCATGAAATATACCTTTTCCACAATAAGTAAGTAATTCCTATTAGGACTTTTATGTAAATAATATATTCTTTGCCCTCGTAACATACCATTAATTTTTCTGAAATATATATAATATATAACCTGCTTTCATTGAACCAGACTCTTAAACAAAAAGCCCTACCGATTTCAGTGATTCACGAAATCAAAGTAAACTTCAGGAAATGAAAAGATAATCAGTAAAAGCAGGACAGTACTGCTCTCCAGAGGGGCAATAGTGAAACTACACAACGCCCTCTGTCGGCCAAATGTAGACTAACACCCTAAAAGTCACAGACCGCACAGTACCGTACATCTACTACCGTAACTCGTTTAAAAATTCAAACGTTAGAATTTATATAATAGCAATAACAATAGAAATTGAGTTAAAAAAATCTATACAATTGTAATGATCGAGAGCAAGGCTGGGCAAACTTGTGCTCAAAGAGCACGTTACATTTTTAAAACTAAAAAGGGCCAGCTCATACATATATAAGGTAGTTCAAAAAATTAACACTACATGTATTCATTCCCAATTTTTGACTATATTATATACAATTTTTTTTTAAAATATAACCACCTTCACATCTAGTTGCCAAAATAAATAATACACATGAAAAGTTCATGTGAAATGGGTTATTTTACAAATATTTTCACATGACAGTTTGTTAATTAATTCATTGTAAATTATTTCTTGTAATATATTAATAATAAATAATAAATATATGACTAAATACATATTAAAATAACACATTTTATATTCTAAAAAAGACGGATAACAAATAATACAGGACTCTGGATTAGGTAAGTGCTCAATGGGCCTAATTAAAAAAAATGCATGCTTATTTTTACGAATGTTAGTGGCCAGTGACAAATCAAAGAGGAGTACTGTGAACAAAAAAAAAAACATCCTCCCTCAGGGTCCAAACGTGCAGCTGGACTTTGAATCACTGGCGTGGTCACGCACGCACGAACACCCACGCACGCTCACACACAGAGGACACCGACAGTACCTGGGGGGCCCCGAGCCCGACCCTCCCTGGAGTGCTGCAACATACTGGACCTGAGGAAGGGGGCCATCAATCAAAGAGGCCTCTCTAAAAACAGCTCACCGAAAAAAAAAAGTTACCACCAATCCTTGCCTCTTTGCCATACTACAGGTAGGTATCCTTCTGCGGTATTGTAAGGAAACCAAAACGCAAAAAAATAAATACAATTAAAAGCGAACAACTTGGAAAGAAAAGGATATAATCGACCGCTGCCACTTCATCGGAAAAACCTGAATTAAAAGAGGAAAAAAAAGACATACTTTTAGTTTCACTTGTGATGTGCACACGGTGCGTTTAAGGAAAATCAGACATCTCAAACGCTGATGAAAAACATTATGAATTAATTAAACCTGACAACAACACCAATGTTCCACTAGATGGCGCCAAAGGAATACTTTAATAGCTTTGGTCTGAACTCAAAACAAAAATATCGAGTGATTGCTTGTATGTTGAAAAACTTGTAAGTCAGATCACTCGTATATCAAGTCAATATAGCCTGTCAATTCGCAAAGGCCAAACCACAAATAAGCTGGGGTTCACTGTATACATAACATCGTACTCTAAACCAAGGTGTGTGTCTGTTTAAAAGTTTGCCGTGTTGTTTTAATTAACACTTGGTCTGAGTGGGAGGAGGGGGGTTCGGATGGTGAAGTTTTGCAAGGTTTTATTTTGACTGTCCGGGAGGTACATAGGCCTCTGCTCTGCCGTGTTTGTTTTCCAAGTAGAAACATGTGAACATGTGTTTGTTGCTCACCGGGCTTGAGTTACACACCAGAATGCATCAACACGTGTGCTCAGTTACACGCACATGCAAATGCATGGCAAAACCAGCATACAAATCAGTTGTTTTTGTATTTGGGTTCTCTTTAAGGGCACAGTGGAAACTATTACTACATTTACCCCGAATTGGAAATCATGTAAACAATTAATAAAATCATTTAGATTCCAAAAAGAGCACAGGCAACGTTTTTATATTATTGTTAACGTTGTTAATTGTATACAATATGGTGCTACTATATTAAAAAAAGTTAGTGAAGAGGATGACTTCCTGAGATTTCACACACGAACAGACATTAGCTTTGGAAAAGGTCAAATTGCTCATTTTCAACTCACATCATCTGTACTTGGAGGTGCCTTTTACTAATGCAGTTACAAAACTGGCCATTAGGGTGCACTGTTACACAAGCCTGCAACCCAGTCCACGTAACAAGCACCCCCATCAATTCAGCCCCCCAACTCTCCATCCATCCAAAAACAGACCTTTCTGCCAGGAGGACTGAGGAGCTGTTTTTTCACGCTCTCCTGAGGGGGATAAGCATCTTTTTTTTTTGTGGCAGCCCAGATGTGAGGCACCAAACCTGCTTGAATAAAAAACACAGTCACTTTCCCCCTCCTCCTCTTACTCCCCTGTCTGTCCAAGTTTTAAAGTGAATATCGTCCGCCGCCCTTCCTCCAAAATCGACCCCGTCTCCTTTTTCTTTCCCTGGCGAAGTGGGTTCTACTTTTCAAATAAACGCTCTCAAACGTGCAACACATGCAATGTAAAACAAAAGACAATAAAGAGAGACATAATGGCGGTGAAAAAAAAGAAACACACACACACATGCAGACGAGTACACAGTCCCAATGACCCGGTGACAGAGACACATCATTTAGCGTCCTCCACTTTGTTCTCGAGCTTATTGTTCTGCTCATAAATTCCACACATGTGAGTGTGTCTGGTTTTGTGTGTGTGTGTGTGTGACATGTTAGCGCACAACATTTGTTACGGCACATCTGGATGGAGGGAGGGCGCGGTGACTTGCGTGACTCCAATCCATACGACCAAGAAACATTTTGAGAGGACCTAGGCAGAATGCTTTCAAGCGCGTCCAGCTCGAATAACTAACACAAGTCGCTACAAAGTGAATTGGGATTTACGAGACTCCGGTAGGTGTGCTGTCCGCTTGGATTAAGCCCCGTTTTTTTTCATGGAGCGATCCCACAAAATCTCTGGATCAGAGGCGAGTAAGACAAGATATTCATCAGAACCAGGCGCAAGCGTTCAAGAGAAGTGACAGTTGAAAATTTTTGAAAAAAAAAATGCTCCCAACAGCAGCTTCACCCATTCATGTTCAGGAAGCACAAAAATTCTCAAGGACCCATGCATTAATCGTAAAACGAAATCAGCCATTTTGGTTAGACTAAGCCATTACTTTTCTTTTCTTTTTCCGTTAATGTTATTACAGATAACGAAAACTAACAAAATAGCTAAAACTAAGATTGAAAAAAATTCATTTAAAAAATAGAATAAAAATTTATTTTAACTGAAACTTCATTCTACATTCATAAAACAATCTAAAATTAACCATAATTAATGCAAAAATGTATCTCACTTTTGTCTTGGTCAATTATTTTACATGCGTATGCATTTATTTTGCTATTGGCGTATGTCCGTACAAAAGAAGGAAGGTCAAAGAAAAAACTGTAGTTACTTTACTCTAAAATTTGATGACCTTTTTTATTTTTTCTTGATTTATTTTTAATTTATTTTTTAAATCATACCCCCCCAAATATGCCATATGTAGAGTAAAACTAAAACTAATACTAAAACTAAACTGAACTAAAATGAACTTTTTTTTTTAGTATTTGAAAAAGTCACTCAGAGCAAACAAACCTGACAGCGAACAGTTTCAGGCAAATAAAAGCACACACAAGATCAAGCAAGCTAACGCGATAACAAACATGGCAGCCAAGCAGCCTCCGGTAAGGCCTCGCCGCTGCTCCAAGCCGCCACGCTACGCTACACCATGCTAATGATGAGCTGGTGGGAGGGGCCAAGCTATGGGCCTAGCTTGTGGCTCACATTGGACCAATGTTCATTCCCGCCAACAAAACAAACATGGACGTTATGCAGACTTTTCTGACCTAGTTTGCTGACGCTAAATAGCGGGACATCAAAGCATTGGTGAGCAGTAACGATCAGAAGTACTGACCAACATTTACAAAATGAATTCTAATACTTGTCACGTCATTCATTCCTAACAGTATATTCTCGACAAATCTGAGCATTTGACTTCATCATAAAATGGCACAAAATAATTGCCAGGCATGATGTGCATCCATTTTGCAGCCTGAACCCATTAAAAGGCTTTTCCTGCAAATGTACACCCCCAAAATGAATAAGCATGTCGCCATGGAGTCAGCGTGAGGGGCTCTTGTACCTCCACAACTTCAAACTAAAAAAAAAAAAAAATTCCAATGCACGCCACAATGGAATTAACTCATTCACTGCCATTGACGGATATAGACGTCAAAAAGTGTATTTATTTTACTGGGCTGACAGCAAAAGAGTTAAAGATCCGTTTGAATGAAGTGCGTTAATCGACATGGGAATCGCATTTACGACACTTAAATCAATAAACACAAACAATGAAGAGTTCACGAGACATGAAGAAGAAGAAACAATGGAGGACAGTAATGGGCAGCCATTAGACAAGAGGAGGACAGATAGAAGCGAGGGTGGTGCTGCTGATGAAAAGACATGATTAACCTTTGATCCTCACTCACTTTTGTGTGTGTGTGTGTCAAATGATAAGTGTGCTATGTGCTTTGCCGCTCCCAGGAGACACACACACAGATAATGTTGATGCTGGTCAGATACTTTGTATATTGTGCCTGTGTGTGTGTGTGGGGGGGGGGGGGGGGGGCGCGTGCGTGTGTGCGTGTATGTGTGGTGTGTGTGTAGAGTGGTAGTTGGGTCAAAAAGTTTCAATATTGTACGTTTGGGATTAATTTCAGGGTATCAATCTAAGTGCACTGAGTTTTTTTTTTTCTTTTGTATTTGTTTTTGAAAAAAAAAAAAGTAAATTCTAACACAGCAATTTATATTTAGTTCTTTACTCAGAGCTCCTTCGTTTACAATGTCACAAAATCATGGACAAAGTGATTTTTATTTTATTTTATTTCATTACAAAAATAAGCTAGCTAGCTAGCAAGACAAGCTAAGGCTAGCTAGGCGTAGCAAAAACGTCATTTTTTTTTTTTTGGTAAACAACAAGCGAGCTAGTGAGGGAAGTGAATGTACTCAGAACTCCACGCCAGGCATCACAAAAAGGACAACACCTGTCACAGAAGAGCCAAATTAAAGTCCTCTGTTCAAAGAAAACGCGTGTTAGCGAGAGACGCTAACATGCAGTCGTAGTCGACAGCTTCACTGGGTTCTCATTCTTGTCAAATGTCATAAAATGCGCGCAAGTTAGATTTTTAGTAGTCATAGATGAAATGTCATTATTTCCTGGGGACGCAAATGGCACGATTTGGTGGAATGGCAATTTTATTTGCTCGGCGACTGCAGCGTGACGCAACATGAAGCCAAGATTAAACACACGTGTTGCGATAAAACGCTCTGACTCACATATACTTTATATATGGATTTCTTTATTGGGAAACAAATTAGTCACCTAGCGGATGGAGGATTTGGTTGTGTGTGCGTGCGTGTGTGTGTGTGGGGGTGGGCGTGTGTGTGTGACTCGCACGGGGTTAAGTAATGAAGTGTTGCGTAAGTCCGCGCTTCATAAAGTGCATCTTTTTGCGGCGTGTGAGCAGGCCTATTGAAGACGCATTGTTGTGTAAATGGCGCATCTCTACTTACACACAAACAATACACAGACGAGCACTAAAAGAAGACACATGAGAGCAAGAAAAACCACAAAAATCTGCGGTTATGTCCGCATGAAGATGGATAAAACTGTTTTGTGTTAAGAAACGATACAATTTCTGTTCACACAAAAATATTTTCTGACCCAGTTTGAATGGAAACGGACATAAACGGTGTTGCTTTGACCGTTCGTTTCCATGAAAATAATTTTGACTGAGTCGTCACAATGTTCCCAAAGGAATTCAATTATTTCCCATAGGTAAAAATTCTGCAAATCCCAACAAAACTGCAACTCAAACGGACGTTGCACTTTACACGACAAGCGACAAGATACAGCGGCGACTCTCGCATCTCGGGAGGAAGGAAGCGTCCTATCAGAGGAAGTCTGATCTTCCTAATCGCGGCTGCGCTTCCCGCACGTTTGCGTCCCGGAGCGAAGAAGCCACGCAAGCAGGCCTCCCGCACAAAGTTGCAGTCATGCTGGGCTGGAGGTACAAGTGAAAGTGGATAACAGGGCGGACCCCGAGCAGACATAGCACTTAGCGTATTAGACGCTGACACCGACACCATGACTTAAAACACCAGCTAAAAACTGTCTGTACAAACTATAATTTGATAGATTTCATACAGTCTCTAATTAGAGAGTGCGCTGATGTCATGATCCAGAACTGAGGGGTGATGCTGCGCCAGACCGTAAGCCACAATAACCTCTGATGATGAGATGCTAACGCTTAGCATGACACAAATAACACACAAACCTTGATCATTCACTCAATTCTTAGCACACATAAGCTGAATAAGCTACCGACGATAAATCATTCCAGAGTATATGTCGCACTAGTCAAAAATGCATTATGAAGAAGATTAAAAAAAGAAAAGGCTAAGTACAAGTCATGTTTGGAGAAATATATTTTGCAAAAAGACCAAGAACAGTATAGGCATGACTCAAACCCAAAATCCAGGTTCCCTTGTCGTGGGCGCATTTGGAAATATATTCTCGCGATGTTGTTCTTTTTAGTTTAAAATGACGTACAAGAACGAGAATCTTGCATCCTATCTTGGCCAAAGCTAGTAACCTTCTCGGTTATTGCGCCTTTTCCCGCTGAAACTCTTGAGTTGCGATCTCAGGAAGCCGCATGCGCCGACAGCTAGTGATACGTCCCACATTCATTGCCTGGCCACAGGCGGCAATTGTTCTCCTTCTCATTCTTCAATTTTCTACTGGCGGTTGGCAAATACTTTTGGTGCATTACCACCACCGTCTGGCCACGGGTGGTAATGCACCAAATGGATTTGGTTGGCAAATACTTTTGGCGCATTAACACCACCTTCTGGCCACCCGTGGTAATGCACCAAATGTATTTGCCAACCGACCATAGGAAAGTAAACACGTTGAGAGAACCAGGAAAGCCAAACTATTTAAAAAAAATAAATAAATAAAATCAAAAAGTACGACATATAGTCCAAAAATATGGTTATCATGTAAGTAAAAATACGGTATACAATATAATTAAAAAACTAGTATAATACAATAGAGGAATCCACTGGTCTTGTTCTTCTCCACTAAACTCGCCTATTGATTTCCATAATGGCGTGTTTTCATTGAGGAGCCTCGAGTTTGTGTTAAGGGTCAAGGCCTCATTGAGACCGAGCAATATGAGGGCCAGGCATCGCCTCAAGGCAAGGGCCAGCAGTTGTGCAAGGTGTGTGTGTGCGAGAGAGAGACTTCAAATGTGTTTATTTTCTGAGGGGGGGGGTCTTAGCCGCAGACAGCCATTATCGCGGCACACGTACACGTGCGCGCCCACACGATAACACTAACGATGACTCTCTTCAACGAAAACGTTTTCCCACGAGGAGAGAAACAGTGCTTCATTCATGCCTTCATCTCGCCACATCAGACACGGAGCGTCTGGTCGGACTACAGTCGGACGCCGCGGGGTCGACTCTCACAGAAGCGAACGGTCGTCATTATCGTGCGGAGATTAAGGGTGCATTATATAGAAAAGGACGCTTTGCATTAAAGTGGCTAAAAACGCTGCTGTTTTGTTGGGCACGTGAACAACGCTTACAAACTGTGTCGTTTTGAGCATTATTGGATTTACTTGGAGTTTTTAATTTCTTTAATACATTTCAAAATGCTTATAAAAACAATTGACATAAAAATATGCGGGGGACATTTATTGTTACGGTTATTTAATTTATTTATAGTGTATTTGTTAAATTTCATAAAAAATATAACTTAATATTAAAATATATACAAATTCAACAAACATTTTTTTGTTAATTACATTTCTTTGTAATTTATTAATAAAGGGAATAAAGTCATTGAGGGGATTGAAATAAAAATTGTAAAACACTTTCATTAACGTTCCTTACCAATTAATAATTGTGAATTTACAAAGTATTACAATAATTCAGTTTGTTATTTAATGTGATTAAAATATATTATTTATAAACTAAACACAAATAAAAAGACCAACAATATTTACCTCTGATAGATATATTTGTAATTGATTAGTTCAAATAAAAAATAAAACAATGTATGTATTGGCATTCAATTGCCCGGTTTCAATTATTTGTAGTATTTTTTCATAATCTGATCATCAGTGTATGTTGACAGCGTTCCGATAAAACTGCAGCTGTGTTAGCATCAGCGCTAAATTCAACCCCCAAAACATCCCTCTTCCCCACACTTGCGTCTTGTCACGTCAGCCCATAATAATAAGCAACGCACATGAGAGCCGTACACATGAAATACAAAGAGAGGGGCTGTCCTCCCTCCCCGCTGCATGTAAACCAAACCACGGACACTAACCACAGCGAGAACAATCGAGTAAGTACAAACATTTGGAATCCAAGATACGGGAGAGGGGGCGTTTTTTCGTTTTTGGGACTCTTCATCCTAACTATCTCCCTCCAGACCTGCATTCCTCAAACGGGGACATTTTGATAAGACTCAAAATTGCCTTTGGGCTTTTTTTTACGACGGATGAGACCGAAGAGTGACTTTGGAAAAAGGGGGGAAATGTGTATTTGTTAGCTGATAGATGAGGGCGTGCGGGAGAACAAGCGTGGGGGGAGGGAGGGGAGGGATGGTTGGCGTTCCCGTTGGCTTGGGCTTTGATTAACACCAGGCCTCCTGACAGGAAATGACCGGGAGCGCCAGGAGAACTTCCATCTGGTGGTGCAGTAGAGGAATTCTCCATGACGACAATGAGATTCTTGCGCAAAAATGACACTTCTGCTGCCACCAAGGCAACGTAGACACCATTTCTTTTTTTTTATAAGTGATCATTTTTTGCACTATGTAGAAAGGACAGCCCGAATTTAGAGTGCAGTACCATGTTTCGCCACAACATGCCTCAGCAGCACTGAGCTGCAGCGTAATTTAGAGCAACAAGAATCAGAGCACATAACTACTGTAACTCCAACTAATATTCACAAAAACAAATTCCCCGTGAATATTATACCACTTTTCACAGTATAGTACTTAAGAAAAGGCTGTAAATGGCTGTGAAAAAAAATACATTTCGGGACGTTTAGAAAAGCCTACATACAGTACACTGTTTTTTTCCCCATAAATTTCGCACCCTCCCGCACATTAAGTGACTCTACAGTATGCAAATAGCTCACGGAATGTCCGCATGGCTTGTGGCCAATGCTAGCAGGCTAATGTGGCTAAACGATGCAAGACCATACGAACTAAATGCAGGATACGAGCACAGAGCACGTACTTACTTTTTGTCATTAAACCAGGGCTGAGAAGAACGCCAATGAGGTCAGTCGTAAGGAGTTGTAAGGAAACTAAATTCTTTCTTAGCTGTACTGCTGCGACCACATCGGAAACAGGAAATTAAATGTTCGCAATAAATTTGTCACATTAGACATTAAACATCATGTTGGCTCGGAAGATAAATGAATTATTGCTACATTAGTACACATGCAATAAAATCGAATTATTCTCTACCAAAACTGGGGCGCATTTGTCACATTTGCATTTACTGCTAATTAATCCAAACAAATTTTAATTGCAGCACATGTATTAAACAGCCAAGTGGCAAGTGTCACGTGTAAAAGCGATGTCCGTCCAGCGGTTGAAGGCTCACGAGCTGACGCGTGCGTCTCATGCACATACGCATGTGCTAATGTATTTTCGGCCCTTGCGCGGCGCGTATTAGCGCGCGTATGAGTGCGCGCGTGGGCTGTCGTCTGCCGTCTCCTATTTCTATCGACACGTCCCCGCGGACAGACGGCCCGTTTTATGACGAGCATTTCCTGTCGTAAATAAGACGCGGAGGAATTCTAAAGCAAACACAGGCATCAACCGCACACGAAGAGCCGCAAGAGCGACAACGCCTCGCTACTGCACAAACTCGGATATGACAGACAAGGTTTTTCGGTACATCATTATGCCGTATTTCTTTCATTTTTATTTCTTGAAGGAAAGTTATTATTAACACACAATGCAAAACATCATAGATGAGCTAACGAATAGCATTGATCTACTTTTGAAGACCAACGGTGCAGCTACACATGTAGACAGACAACTAAATATTCACAAGCACCCACGTAATGTGACAAAGGACATTTTTTTTTCTTACTGAAGCCCCTCAACTCACTCCAAAATGTTTCCTCGACACCAACATTGCACCAGATGGAGATGAAGTTGCTGTTGCATTGTTGTGGCCTCAAAAACAGTAAAGGGAATTATTCAGGAAATAAAGAAGGACAGATTTATCAGCCTAATTCCCAATTAATATTTTTCTATTTTTAATCTGTATTTTTCATTCAATACATTTGTATTTTTAACTTACTATTTTTGTGCTCTGTCCATTATTTTGCATTTTCTAATATTTTTTCCCTTATATTTTTTCTTAAATATTTGGATACTTTTCTTCTACTATATTTTTTTCGTAATACAGTATTTGTGATTTATTTTAAGATATTTTCATCAGATTTTTCTCATTTGATCCCATTCTTTTAACATTTGTTTCTTTGTCCACTCTTTTTATATCATCCTAATATTCTTCTATTGTGGGTATTTTTCACCAAGTATAAATGTTTATTATTTATTTGTATTTTCCCCCCTTTTATTATCCATTAGTTTTTAATTGTTATGTAATGTTGTACTTTTCATACAATATTGCTCCATATAAATATTCTATATTAGTTTGTAATAATGTTTCCTGTGTCCAATATAGCTCTAGTTTCACCCTAATACTTCTTTTGTTTTCCAATTTTCATCCAAGACTTAATATTGGCCGGCCAGTCGCAACTCTTTTACCATGGAAGCTGGGAAATGTTTCAAGAAGTGAAAACAAACGCATCCAATATGTGTCATTGAAAATATTCGTTTCCTATGGGAAAGCGGACATAAAAGAAGGCAACCGCGATGACCACGGTGGAGCCCTGACCACAAAGCTCACCACTTGGGGTTGGCTTGCTGTGTGGTCAGAGTCTGGGGAGCTAGACGGTCTGCGATGGACCTCCCTTTTTAATCATGGCCTGTGCTCCGTGTCACCAGCTTATCTGATCAAGTCAACTAGCGGGAACAAGGCTAGCGGCTGCTTTGTCAATGAGTGTGTATCTGTTTCTACAGTATGTGTGTGTGCGTGTGACTTTGAGAGGAAGTGAAAAAACCCCACAGCCAATTAAAAATAATTGAGACTAATTTCATAAACACGGCGCACATATTTAATCAGGCGCGATCGTTTGACCGACTTCTGCTCCACTTCCTCCAGCGACAAGCCTCCAGATCTTTTCGGGGTGAAGAGGAGGAAGCCCCATGGTGGTGGTGGAGGAAGTGGAATAAAGGAGTGCAAGTAGACATGGAAAGGGATATGAATGGGGAAGAAAAAGAAAGAGGAGGAGGAAAAAAAAAAGTTTGCGACGTAGGCTAAATATCAATGTGACTTCGTTCGTATCGCTTGCTCAACCCGCGCCAAGGCAAACAGCCGCCTTAGGGGAGGTTCGGAGCTCTTGCTGAGGCAAACCCCCCGCCTCCCGGACCCCCAGCCCGCCTTCACCACCTCATCCTAGTCCTCCACAGTCTATCTTACAACACACACACACAGGACAGGATGAAAAACAAACCTAACGTTGAGTCAGCAATAACTTTGCATCACTTTTTTGTGTGACTTTCACATTTTGCTGTTACAGGCTGCTTGCATCGGGGCCAAGCGGGGCACTGAGCCTAAATTATCGCCACAAATCCAATTCCTACAAAAGCTTGCAGAAAAGTACTGATGTTATTCAAGTTGAGAGCAGATCAAGGAATTTTTGTTGGTACAGTCAGCTTGCATCGGGGTCAGGCGGGGGCACTGCCCCACCAGATGGATCTGTCGTGAAATAACGTTGGTGTGTGTGGTATTTAGTGTTTTCGAAAGGTATGGGAGGAATGGTATAGTCCATATACAAGAACATGTCAAAGACTGGACTCTACTTCGGGTGAATCTATTCATTTAGGGATGTCTTTGCTTCTTGCTGTTACTGTCCACTTGCATCGGGGTAAAGAGGGGAAGTGACTTGACAGATCCCGCAGCTGGAATTCGTGAAATAGGTCTACCTAGGTACCATCCACTTATTATTTTGGTCTTTCCCATTTATGGAGAGGGCATTAATTCCCATTCCCAGCAGTCAAAGTCAAGCTTCATTGCACTGAGCCGATGTCCCGGGCCCAAGAATTAGGAAGGTTTGGTTTGGCTCGCTCGCTTCCTCTCTTGCTGAGGAGGAGGATGCTTGAGGGCGCACCAAAGACAACAAAAACGCCACCGCGGCTGACAGGAAACACATCCGCGGGGCTCGGCGACATCAGCGTGCAGACCGCAAAAGCGGCATTTAAAAAAGCAGGGTGACAACAGCCAATCAGGCTCCACAGATACAGTGAGCCTTTTATTGACATTTATTTGTCACATTTACATGCTTTATCCTCACTTGTAATAGTATTCAGCAAACTGGTAGAAGGACTAAGAGCTCAACTTTTGTCTGATATTCAAGGTAAGCCCAATGTCTTCAGAATGCAGCATAAAAAAAAAAAGAATTGTCTTCGCTATTCTAATACTGACAACTGTAAAACAAAAAAGTCTCAAGGACTCTTGCCATAAGTTGAACAGGAAGTCGGCCATTTTGGTTCCACCGCTCGTACTATGCCGAACTTCTACAACTGCACTCATGGTGACCAGTTTGCATACTATGTCTGGTTCTCATTTTCGGCCTTTAATTGAGGGAGGAGGGAGGGGGGGGGGGCGATGTCACGATCAATGTTTTTCTCCGAGACGGCCGCCCGCCTCATGTTACTTCATAAAAACTCACTTGGCGTGTCCACACGGTTCAAAAAGGGAGGTCCACACACACACACACACACATGTACATGCTGATGAAAACACAGCTGGCACACCACGACAAGGTCGCTTCCAATGAAGTGTTTATAACGGAGAGTCGAAAGGGTTGGACGCGAGGCCCCTCACGGAGAGCAGGAAGTCGGGACAACTTGCACGAGAGGGGGGGGGGGGGAGAGAAAGAAAGAAAAAGAAAGAAAGAAAGAACACGCCTTTATTAGCGCTTTTCATAGATTTACCACCCGTCTATGTGCAATATGAGGAGTGTGTTATTTGAGGGGTGTGTGCAAAGGTGCACGGGCAGGCCACAACTAAAAGTAGCTGTAATTATGAGGCAGGGGTGTGCGTGCGAGTGTGTGAGCTCAAGGTTAAAGATGCTATTATTGCAGTGCGGTTTTAGACAATCCATCCATCTATATGGTCGACCTTCAGGAGCGCCGCCACATACCAGACTATAAATACACACACTGTTGCAAGTTGACCCAACAGGTACAACACTCATTACTGTGGCGATTGAGGGCTTGTTGTTGCTCAGTTAAAGGATATTATGGAGGTAGACGCACATCTTTTCATCATTTGTGGCTGTGGTGTGAAGAAAGAAGAAAAGGGTGTGAAGGCCTAATGCAGTCCAGATAGGCACAGCCGGTAAAAGGTGGCAATTTTTTATTTATTTATTTTTTTGGGGGGACTTTTTTTTTTTTAATCAATTCATTTTTAAAAATAATTATAATACTTAAAATATAATACACGTGAATCCAAATAATTTTATTTGTGACTACATTATTTTAACAAAATGTATATATTAGAATTAATATTACACTATAATATACATTGTAATTAATGTCATTTTTATCCATCCATTATGTAAGCCACTCATCCTCACAAAGGTCGTGAGTGTGCTGGAGCCTTTTCTAGCTGTCTTCAGGCAGTAGGCGGGGAAATGGTTGTCAGCCAATCAGGGCACACGAACAACCATTCACATTCACAATCACAGTGCAGGACAATTTGGAGCGTTCAATTAACCTACCATGTATGTTTTTAGAATGTGGGAGGAAACCGGCGTACCCGGAGAAAACCCACACAGGCACGGGAGAACATGCTAAGGCCGAGGCCGGAATCAAACCCTGCACACCTCTGGACTACCCAACAGGCCAGCAACTAAAATTTTTGAGTGAGGTGCGAAAGAACATCCTCCCATTCAAATCAAGGATGATTCTTGGACTTGGCGTACTCACACTTACTAAATGTGGTCAACAGGAAACAGCCGTCTCACCTGTGAGATTTTGCAGCAAGGGGCTGAGTGCGGTCTCTCTTGTGATGGCCAACGTGAGTCCTCCAATCAGCTCCCTCTCCAGCTTTTCCAACTTCTCCTCCTGCATGGCGGGCTGGGCCTCGTCCGCCAGCGAGTACAAGTAGACCAGCAGAAGGATCAACTCGTCTGGACCGCACTCGTCCTCTGTGAAGCCTCCGCCGTCCTGACCTCCGCGGGGCTTCATCAAGGGCAGCATCTGACTCAACACCGAAGGGAAGTCGCAATCTCCCAGAGCCTAACATGCAAGCAAAGGTCATGATGAGCAGATATTGTCACCCAGTAGAGCTTCCACCAAGGTCTTAATTTACAGTTCTGAAACTACCGCCGAAGCCAAGAATTGTATTATATTTTTTGGATTAGTGTTTATAGTCAAGATATTTCTTAAATAAATATGTGATGGATTTGCCGCTCGGAGTAGCATAAGTTAAAATATGAGGCGCACTTGCAAAAAATTAAATGAAGAGAATGAATGTATGAAAAAATGTATATATAAATAAAATGAAATAAAAAAAAAATAGGAAAAAAACAATGGCACAAATATTTGAGGAAAAAAACCCCAAACAAAACAGACAAAACATTTAAGACAAAAATCCCCCAAAAATAATAGAGGAAAAAAAATCACAACATATTATTAATTAAGTGCTAAAATGTTAGACAAGACTGCACAAATATAAAAAGCAAAAGGTTTTAGTAAACTAATTTTAGAAGTACAACAAAAAAAATACACAAATATCTGGGAAAACTAGACATATTTGCACTAAAAATAGACAAATATTTGGAAAAATACAACATTTTAAATGTTCAATATTAGATTGAAAAAAAAAATAAAAAATATTGATTGATAAATACAACCTGGGATGAAAATAACACGATAATAAATTACATTATTTATTTATTTTATTCATACTTCTTCTGGGCAGCAAGGCATTATAGCACTTCCACTTTATGTTCTTACAAAAACATTTTCTCCTTTAGCAAATGTAAAGACCAGCAAGGTATTTTTTTTTCGCTGTGGGGCTTAACTCAAGAGACACAATGGGCCTTAACCCGAACGGCCACACCTTGCTAAACACTTCCCATTGAAGCCCAAAAACAAAATTAAATAGTGTATCAAGCTGGCAGGGCGGCTCAACAAGCTCCGCCCCTTGCCAACATTTCAGGGCAGCATTTCAGACCAGTGACCTGATTTGGGGGCCCGCAAACCACTACAACCGGTCCCAATCCTTCCCTCACATGTGCAGCCGGAGTCCAACACGACGTACTGTCGATCAGACTGTCTATAAAAGGCCGAGCGCTCACGTAACAAGGATGAGCTCATACGAATGGGAACACAAAAGGGCGGGGATCGACTCACAAAGCTGTCTGACGAACAGCGTGAATGAGGGAAGGATGAAAAAAATGGGACAAAAATTTGTTTTTTGATTTGATCAGTGTTTAGTATTTGAGTCCACCTAACGGCGGAAGCTAGGAAGAGAAACTAGTTGTTTGTTTCCAAAACGCTGCTTGAGAGGCAAGTGTTTTATTTTTTTCTAGAAATCAATCTTAAATTGCTTAACTTCTGCTGTGGGTTAAGACTGTTAAAAACGAAATTTCAAGTACGTCACAATACCACCGCAGTGAGATAATGCAGTATTTGCAAGACAATGCGTTTGTTTTGAAAGGATGGACAGTATTTCATTGCTAATGCGAGCGACCGAGCGGCTTTGAGAGCATTTGGGCATGGTGGTGGTCCCGCTTGGGGGGAATCCAGTGTCTGACCCAGAAGAAGTGCTCACTGAGCCAAAGAGAAGAGACTCAGGCGTGGAGGGGGCCCAAAGCCTGACTGACCCTCCTGAAAGGAAGTCACATGACTGTGAGTTGAACGAGCCAGCTCCTCCTTTCCAATTTCGCCGCAATGCAGCAACCCATACCTCTCCAAGATGGACACTTTGGGCTACGGAATGCTACTACTCGTCCAAAAAAAAATAGCGTAAGCTGTTTTTCCAAAGCTTGTGACGTGAGACTGAAAAATTTCGTGAGACTTCATAAAATAAGCACTTCAAAAATGTTTTTTTTTTTGACGACGAAAGTGGAGTGAAGAAGAGCAGGAAGAAGAGCCGCGTGAGGAATCTTGCGGCATCGTTCGTCAGCCGACACTCCGAGCTCTATCCAAGGAGCTACTTTCTGAATACTCCAAATATTTAATGTGCGCTCCATATTTGACATATCACCCCATTACAGTTCATAACCACTCACCATGTGCTCCTCCACAAAAAGCTGTACAAAGGTTAGCGCTTATTCACCTTCTCACTCGCATGCAAACACTAATATAAGCGGAAAGTCATCCAGAACTTGGTTCTCAACAACCATTTAATATATTAATAGATTCAGAAATAAGACGAAAATGCTCAATTAATCCTCAGCTATAATCGACTTTGTTATCAAAGGGAGTAAATATTACTAGATTACATAATATTACCATTCATGTATTATCAATATATATTTTTAAAATATGTTTACAAAAAAATGTTAATTGAAGTAATTTATGTACGTTGACAGAAACAGTTATAATAAAATTATAATAAATGCAATTAATAAAAAAATGCACCATAAAACAGGTTGATAGGATGGATAATTAGACAAAAATATTACAAAAATAAGGTCATTTATTATTGAATTAGTATAAAAATGTGACACAAACATTCATTCATCTATTTTTTTTATCTAACTAACAAGGATTAAATACAAAAATATTTTGTTATCTGAAGAGCATCGTTGCATAAATGACGTTTAAGTTAGTCACAATACTAATAATAATAAAAAAAAAAAATACCAACATGCTTACTAAAAAAATGTGTGCATCAATTGGAGGCAAAATGGAGGCAACTGGACTCTTGTTTGTTGATTTTTTTTTCTTGTTTTCTAAAATCACCCAAAATCAGTCAGGCAACTATGCTATTAGGCTAATGAGTTTTAAAACTTCCTTCTGTAATCGGAGCACAAAAAAAGTAAAACCTTCTGAAGAACAAATAAACAGAGAACTACATTCCCATCATTTTGTCCATCCCTCTGAACGCCGTGCACCCTCATTCAGACATCTGCTACATGTCCACTTTGGACCGTGCCATGTTTCCTAGCACGGGCCGTAACTGGCTCTCCTCAGCAGCTCTATAAAAGCTGCTGTCAGCGGCCTGCCGCGATGGCGCCACGGCAGGAAATGGAGGCCTTACGTACAGAGAAGCCAGCTTGAAACGCAGAGAAGTCGACCTCCTTCCAGGAGTGAAGCAAAAATCAACACGAAAGTACACTCTGAAGGTGTTCAGCTGGGAAGGTGCTGAGACGGTGGCGCTCGGCTAACCGTGATACTTTGGAGAGCACAAGGGGGGGCTTTCAGAAAATTTTTGGGGCCAGTTGGGGGTTTGGTCCGTCAGTGTTGCACTTTGTGATACACATATTGCATGGGCCAGTATTGCCCTGACAATATATATTTTGTATTTATTGTGCAGTAATAATAATAATAATAATTGTGAATGTCCACGTTTCTTTGTTTCCCTGATGGAGAATTTACAAAAGTGGCTCATTGGCTCCTTACCGCCACCAATCAAGC
The DNA here is from genome assembly GCF_059441095.1 of Idiotropiscis lumnitzeri. Taxonomy (NCBI): domain Eukaryota; kingdom Metazoa; phylum Chordata; class Actinopteri; order Syngnathiformes; family Syngnathidae; genus Idiotropiscis; species Idiotropiscis lumnitzeri. The sequence continues at coordinate 15,795,323 of NC_142403.1, forward strand.
GCTCAAGTCCACACAGGTTTGTGGTTTAAATCTGCGCGCGGCTGATTGACCGATCACCGTTTGGTCGTTCCTACCATCCCGGGATCCAGCAAGGCTCAGCGTGGCCCAATCACAAAGCCTCGGCAAAAAAAAAAAAAAAAAAAAATCCCCTCAGACAGGAAACCAGCTCCAGATGCAACCCCTGGAGGAAGGTAAGCGTTTCACATGCAGCGCTAACCAGAAGCAGGCCTCGCTGGCCGCCTTCACAATGAACCTTTTTCTGGGTGCGGCGACCGGCTAGGGGGGGGCGGGGCAGTTTGTGGAAGGTGGCTCGGTTGGTTCGGCTTGCCTGTCCGTCAACGCCGAAATGCTAAATTGCGTTCTTTGACAAGCACTCTGCGAAGCACAAATATGTAATCAGATCCGCCAATCTGGAAGCCATACATGAGACCTCCAGAGACCGGCCGTAAATCTCCATGTCGGACTCAATCGTGAACTGCAGGGCTGCTGTTTTTGTTGTTGTTTTTTTTCCCCCGCAAACAAATGTGTCCTCACCCTGACATGCGACGTGAGAGTCATGGCCATCGTCAGAGGTGGCAAAAGAACTCACACTCTGTCTGTACTCACCTCGTCGGAGAAGAAAAAATACATTTAATTTTAAATGATAGTGAACAAAAGCATTGCAACAATTTATATGTTTTTGAAAACCACAGCATTTAAAAAATAAAAAATTAACAAGGTTTATTCATTCATTTTTTTTCAAGTTCGGCGGGCCCGATTAAAACGTTTAACGGGCTGCATGTGGCCCCGGGCCGTAGTTTGCCCACGCCTGTGTTAGGGGTACGCATCACTCCACAAAAGACAATTCGATATGATCCTCGATACGATTCAAGGATCCAGAACGATTCCATTTGTTTCGATTAAGAGGGATTTCGATTCAATTTGAGATGGTACGGCTGCAGCTTTTATCGCGTTTATTAATCTGCAACTTGTAAAAGCTCCCCACAGCACAAACCTGCCAAGGTATCTAAATTGAAAGCAAAACAAAAAAAATCAGCAACACCTAGCTAATCTATATCTGGTGTACATCACTCATAAAGACGATTTGATACGTATCTCGATACATGGGGTGCGATGCGATTTTACGAGCCAATTAAATTTTTGTCAAACCACCACAAACTTTTCATTGTTCTTCAGTGTTGCTCGATGAAAGGTTATAAAAAAATATATACGGTATATATAGTCAGTGTACTCACTTATCATAATTGAAAAATCTACTTAAGTACAGTAGCAAGTATTTGTACTTCGTTACTTCCCACAACTGGCCACGCTCGCCATAATTGTGCTTGTGACGTGCTGAGATGACAAAGATGAATCTGACAGAGGAAAGCTGCAGTTTAATAAAAAGACAATTTTCTTTCCGAAAGTTGAGTGTGAACGGAAACCTAACGTTTACGTTACGCCTATAAAAATCCAGTGATGGACAACATCCTCGTACAGGCCGCCGCGGAAATCTGTGATTTTAAACAGAAAGACTACAAGCTGTAAATCTGACCAGAATTCCAAGTATCAACAGTGGAAGAGTAGAGATTAAACACATGCTAAGAGTTTTAGCATGCGAGTGTCAGCGCAAAAGTTTTCACACATTTGCTTGTGAGAACTGATCCATCGTGACTCACTGGGTAAAGAAAAAGAAAAAAAAACAAAAGCCCTAAAGAAGACAAAAGATTTGCAATTAATCTTCTGGATAGTTTTTATTCAAACATTTATTTCGGTAAAATTCATAATTCCCTTTTTATGTGCAATACATTTTAATCAAATCATTGGTTTTGTATGTACCGTTTTTTGGAAGCTAATGCTAATAAGTGCTATCGCTAACGGGGGGATGAAGGATATCCATACTCGTATGTTTAAATAAAAACAAAACAATGAAAGCCGTGAAATGGTGAGAAGTACTTAAAAGTAAGGCGACCTCTCACTTCAGCTGTGTCTCCGTGTAACGGCCGATATAAATCTCTGGCCTGACTCATCGCACAGAGTGGGCGCTTGCCCGGTTTCCTTTCTGATCGCAGCATGCTAACATGTTGAAGGGCACAAAAAAAAAAAAAGCGACGAACGGCACAAGACTGGAGATACACTTGAAATGTCCTCACCCTGAACTTCCCTCACTTCTAATTTAGAAGCGACTCACAGACACAAACAGCGGTCAGTGCGGCGGGAACATCTGCTTGGCACACGACACCCCCCGCCAAGCGGTACGGTCCAGTTTAGTTCACCACGCCACAGTACGGTTTGGAGTGCTAAATCTTAATCTGGTTTGTGTTTATAGGGTTTTATGGACACAATAAAATGTATTTTTCTTAGGGTAAAAAAAAATAAAATAAATCAAGTGCAGTGATATCTTGACTTAAGAGTTTTTTTTTTCATTCTGTCACCAAGCGTCTGACTCTGTTTACTTGCACAGTGCAACATTGCTTTAGTGGACCCGAAACCAGTTGACAGAAAATCTCTTGTCAGAGATCATCAAACTTACAGTATACTAGAGCAGGCTAAAAAGCGTGCCAAGGTGGCAGCCATGTTGGCAGGGGCAACTGTCACATTCGCATCCAATGGATACTGAGGTGAAGCGAAAAGAAAATGCAAAATTATTATTATCATTAATTATATATAATTATTTGCAATTTTGGAATGTACTGTAGTATTTGTGAGTTGGATGCGTGCCTTCAAGGGGCATTTTTTTATTCATTTTATTTTTTTAGGAATTTTCACCAGGATAAACATGTTTGAAAAAATCTAGTTCTCGGGCATGGTGGCACTCCTTCAAAAGCTAAATACATTTTCGGATTATTGATTGATAAACACAGAGAAGGACTCTGCATTACAAATTCAACAGAAGGGTGCCAAAAAAAAAACAATTTTGGTACACTCGACAACATTTGACAATTACAAAACTCTAGTGGGAAAACACATGTTCGCCAGCCCAACAGCTGTTTTGCTCGAATCCAAAGCTCTGAAGAAAGACCGCGTACTTCGACGGCAGTCCTTAATGAGCCTACATAATCGGCCTGCGACACATTACGGAGCTCATCCCCTTCCCACGCACACTGTGAGAATCCGAATGGCTCATCAGGAATCAAGCAGCCAGGACAGTTACATGCCATCCTCTAATTGACTCGGGAGGCTCCGACAGGAGGAAAACATCCTGGAGTAAACACATGCTTGATTACAATAAACACACCAAAGCGAATAGTCAACATTGTCGGGAAAAACAATTCATATTGTCCAACACAAGTATCTGTGGCGCACCCCCATTTTATTTCTAGCCAGGTCATTCATGTAGCTAAAGAAAAATGAGAAAAGGTACAATTGCGTCTAATAAACCAAAGATGTGTACGTAAAAAAGGTGTAAAATTTAAAAATACCCGAATAAAGTACCACGTGTTGGCGTTTTAATATTATTATTTATTCTATTTAATATCTTTCCAACAGCATTGAGAGAATAGACACCTGTGAGTATTGACTATTGTTGTATGTGTTGCTGCTCCATGTGTGTTAAAGTAGCGGTTGTTTAATATCTAAAAAATAATAATAAAATAAAATAATAATAATAATATATATATATATATATATCTATAAAATAAATGAAAAAAAAAATTAAATTTCTGCATACAAGATTCCTACCAATAGCATTCTGTTTGAAAACATTTTTTTTTTTTTTTCTAAAAGCATCAATATTTAGACCGTATTCTATTGTCTACATTTTCGCAATAGTTTAGAATTACAGTGGATTTTTATGTGTGTTGTTTGGACCGACCCCGGTGTGTTTTGATGAGGTCAAGCTGAGCTTATTAACCATCTTTGGAGAAAGCCCAATTCTAAAGACATCTGATTCTACGCTTTTGGAACAAAATATTTACACTTGCACACACAACCCAATTGCGTCACTTGAGCACAAAACATTCCGAATTGTGTCACTTGGATCATGCTGCGTAAATCCAGCCCAAGAGTTCTTTTCATGTGCGTGCCTAATTAAGAATTGTGTATTGCGAGGGATTAAATGAGTCGCTTTCTGTCTCGCACATGTAGAGCAGCAGGAGAAGGGTGGGGTAACCAAAAGTAGGCTAAAAAAAAAGGGGGGGGGGACAGCAAGAAAGCAATTCAGAGTGATTTCACTGCCAGGAGACATGATGCATATTATTCAGAAAATATATATATATATTTTTTTCAAGACACCCCATTCCAACAATAGGGGTCAGTGTTGCACCACCTCAAAGCCCACCAGGGTCCGCAGAGCTTTCCCTCCAAAACAAAGTGTTTCAGCCCATTAGCTGTACCGTCGCTGCGTCCCAGCTGTGTCGTTAAGGCATTCTGCAGTGCTGAGATCAGCAGGCGTTTGGAAGCGGGTACTCGTCACCATCCACCATTGTGCAGTTTCAACTAAATGGAGGTAACGCGCACATCTGGATGATATCAAAAGGGGTGCGAAAGCCTCACTAAGGCCCAGTGGCAGAAAGTAACAAAGTGCACATGATTTGTTACGATACTGAAGTCGATTTTAGTTTTACAATTGCCTATAGTGACAACAAGATAGCGGCAGAGCCCTACTTTTGTCTAAATGAAGTTCCTCAACTCTCTAAAATAATTGTGGCATCAAGCTGCCACAAAATGGTGGTGAAGCACTACTTTTACCTAAATGAAGCTCCTTAACTCTTTCCAACAAAGTTCCTTGGCGTCACGATACCAAATCACTGTTTTTGTCCGAAATGAAACTCCAACTCAGTTCAACCTAGCTCTCTGGTACCAAGCTACCACAAGATGGCGGCAGAGCACTAATTGTGTCCAAATGAAGCTCTTCAGCTCCATTTCACATAGTTCCCTGGCAATAAGTGGCGCCAAGTTATATATATATATATAAACAAAATAATGAAGTTTAGGTGCTCATAAATATCTACATGAATGTAAACTGCGAATATGCACTAAACTTCTAATATTTTATGCAAGTATCTCAAGCATCTGTACTTTTATAAGTAGAGTGTACTTTTGCGACCTGGTGAAGTCAATTCGCGTTTCCTTTTTTTTCTTTTTTCATAGGACCGTCGCTCCGTGTGTACAAACTCAGAATTATAATCACGACCTCTGTCACCGGCGTGGACAAACATGTCGCCTACACACAGCTGAGTTTCCCCCAAACATTTATAAAACTTTGCAAACGCATCCAATGGAAGAAGAGAAGAAAAAAAAAATCTGGCTCGAGTACACACCTGGGGGAAAATGAATTTTGTGAACAGCGCCAAAAACCACAGGAATGTTCAAAAACTAAACAAAATGAGGACAGAGAGGGGGAGAAGTAATCAAGTTTGGAATGATGGGAAGAAGAATTAAGATGCTATCAATGCTGGTGTGTGTCTTGTGAGTCAGAGAGATGTTCAATTACAAGTCAATTACAATTAATTAAGATTATTTATTGTCTGAGTCTGGGATAACTAGTCGGGCATCCGTGTTAACATAAAATGGACGACGTTTTCCCACGAGAAATTAGGAAGTAAACTTGTCCTTGTTGATAACAACAGAAATAATCTGTTTTCATTTTAGGAAAGTGCAACATTAATTTTATTTTATTTATTTATTTTTTTTAGGAAAGTGCGTCAATAAATTGGATTCTTTTGACAAGTGTAACATGAAGTGCTCCAGTAATAGTTTGTCTTTTTGTGCGGAAAATGCACCAAATAGTTTGCCTCTTTTTAGGAAAGTTTAACATCACAGATTTTTCTTCTTTTTTTTTTTTTTTAGAAAGTGCAACGTGGGTTGTCTTCTTTTTTTGTGAAGCGCAATACGTTTTACTCCCTTTTCAAAAAGTGTCACTTTAAAGGGGAAGTCAAGTCAAGGTTGGATGGCTGGACAATATGTTTTACGCGGCCGACTCGTCTAAAAATAGCTTTCTGATTAATATTACGTTTGCAGAATATGCACAAATGACTCATGGAGATGCATAGAAGCGATTATTCTAAAGAAAATGTTTGGCTCCTCTTCCTGTTTAATGGGTTGACTTCTTTTTTGGGGAAGTACAACCCAAATGGTTTGTCTTCTTTTTAGGAAAGTAAAACATCAGTCGGGGTGACGATACCTATCAGAGAAAGTCCTGAGCCTCGATTCCCGGTACTTCTCGACTGCCACGTAAATGTACCAACTACGAAGGCACCGAACGGCTCCACTCATTTTCACATTACAACATTGCTTGGAAAGACTCAATTTATACTACTTAGATGTGTAATAACTTGGAAATCCAGACACTGTTTTGAGGTGAAAAACTAGCCATTGTTACGATCGATTTGAGCCATGACTCAAACATTGGCTGTTGCCAGTAAAACCAACACCAAAAAAAAAAAAAGAAAATGCGGTCACATCCGCACACCACATTTCAAATCAATCTGAACGGAGGTATCTAGGTCAAATGTAGCGCCACCATGTGACCATGTGCGGTGCTGTTATTCATTTCCCTGTTCCTGACTTGGCTTTTGCGAGCTCGCGGCAATGCGATCCGCTGCGGAAGACAAACAATGACAATAAGCCAGGAAAAACACAATAGGACTCCGTAGCCGCGGGGCTTCGGCGGAGCTTGTAAAAGCATGCACACATACGTGCACACACAGTTAAATAAAGGAAAGTACCAAAAGGCATAATAAACACTTGCCGGATTATTTTCCCATCCTGGTTCCACACAAAAAAAAAAGATAGCAAAGGAGCGGAAATGATCAAAATGTTTAAAAAAAAAAAAAAAAAAAAAAGGGAATTTACAATTTGTTTTTCATATTATTTTCATAATCTAACTGGCCAGGGGGGAGGTTTGACCTTTTTTTTCCAAGCACATTTTCACACATGAATTCCCACCGTATGATGAAGTGTATCATGTCAACACGGCGGTCCCTCCCTCGCCTCTTAAAGACTTAATATCGTCGGCGTGGTGGCATTCTGTGCACACACAGCGGGCTTCTGTCACACACACGCGCCCACACCAAAACACTCGGTCCAACACACAGAGACACAAAGATAGATGTGTTGCGCTCGTGTTTACTCGAGTGTCACTGGGCCGAGCGGACACGACACGCAATGAAAGAACGCACACACCCGTCGTAATCCTTCTCCAGCCCGCATGTCTGCACTTGCGCTCGGCATGAATTATTCAAATGTGGCGTTATCAAGACCTTTTAGATACGTCACAGTTTGCATTTTTTTAACAGGCTATTTTTAACGGTAGCTCTGCATGAGATTGTGACGGAATTTCATAGCCCGAGCCAAGACTTTTGGGGTTAGAGACTGGGACAAGACCAAGACTTTTGGGTTTCGAGACCGAGACAAGCCCAAGAATCTCGGAGTTCGAGACTGAGACGAGACCAAGACTTTTAGAGTTCGAGACTGAGACGAGACCACCACTTTTGGTGTTCGAGACCAAGACAAGACTTTGGTAGTTCGAGAACGAGGCGAGACAGCAAATTTATTGTTCCACTTCTAAAAATTATAGCAATGATACTAATCAAAACAGAATTGACCTGACAATGTGCCAATAAACATTGGGGGGGGGATTGTTCATGCATCTCACTAGAGCTCTCCTGTTCCAATCAAATCTGTTTTGAGTCGATTATTCCATTGACTAGTCCATTGAAAAATTGAGTAATCACATGAATTTGCACCCTGTTAGGCTCCAATTCCCAGCCGTTGCCAGTCTCAAAAACGAACAAGAATGGCTTACATCAGGAAGGGAAAACTGCACCAAACATATCATTGCTGTGGCCACCCATGACAGGCAAATTATAATTGACTGCAGTGTTATCCTCCCACCAATAGAGGCTGCTCAGAAATAAAAAAAATTAAATAAAGATTTTACATTTCAGTAAACAGCATCAGATAAAGAAAATCATATACATTATATCACATGACATATTTGGTTTAGTTCCACGATCTTGCGGTTTCTCAGCTATTGCGGGTTGGTCCGGAACTACAAAATTCATGAAAAATGTCAACGCGAGTGTGGTTTAAATTCAGGATGCAGACGCGCCGGCTGACGATCGCATGGATGATCTTCCAATATGTGTGAGACTAAAAGACGCTCCCGTCATGTTAATAACGGCTCAACAGGCGCGCAATACAACACTGAAATCGAACAATACAAACAACATCAAGCTGGGCTTCCGCTGCGCAAACATTCCCAGAGTCGTAAGCCGGGCAGCTCAGCTAAACACACGATAGCTGGGGGACGACCAGGCAAACTTAATTCCCCAAATCCACCTCGACACATCCATCCTTCTTGCTGCAACTGTCCAACTTTTTCCCAGATTTAACGGCCAAGCGCTTTCCTGTTTCGTGAACACAACGTCAGCGAAGTGAAGAATGTGCAAATATGGAAATACGGACACGCATCGCCCATCACTAACGGATATGATTTCGGGTGACATTTAAAATGAAACAAAAAAAAAAAAAAAAACTGTGAAAGGCTGTAAATTTGCCAATAAATGTAAGATTATCAAATAAATAGAATATTGTAAATGATAAAACGGAGATAAAAAAATTCACCGGACAAGACAGTTATACTTCTTGTCCTGTTCTGTGTGTGAAAAATACACGTTATGTTACAATCCTATTCCATACTGACCCAGGAATGTCATCACAAATTTCAAACCGTTAAACCCGTTGAATCGTGAGGGTTTCCCCGAATTGAAAAGGGAGGCCTCCTATCCTTTCGGTGCAGTTTGATAGCCTCATCGTAATTCCTTCAATCGAGAACGGGAATCATAAAACGTTTTGAATGCAGCTGTTTCCATCCACTTCTAAATCAATTCACTTCCTATGCTACCATTATATACAACTAAAAAAAATTTGGGGCATTTTCTTGACTAAATACAATTTTCTGACCAAGGCCATATAACCCAAAACAAATTTACAAAGAACAGCTTTACAAATCCTGAAAGACACAAGCTGCTGAATCCTTGTCTGACTGAGCTTGGCGACAAAGATGGATGGCGACATCAAATTCTGGGCTGGCAAAGCTCATTCCTCCTGTCTTCAGACCTTGTAATCCCCGGAGTCTAATGGATCACCTTCACTTCCTCGGACCACAGACTACCAACCCAGCACGTGGCCGGCATTATAAAATAGAGCTTGGCAAAGGTAACTCACACTGACTTCTATGAGGATGTATAAAAAGAGTGAGAAGCAGAGGGTGTGCGTTAGCGGTCAGATAAATCAGCCACATCACAGCAAAGGATGAGCAGTGTGAAGACCCAAAACTCACAGCAAAAAATAAATAAAAATAAAAATCACGTTCGGGAGAACCCTGGTCTGAAACTGCTCAATTAGAATTAATTAATAATAACAATTTTTTGGCGGGCCGGATTAAAATGTCTAACAGGCCGCATGCGGCCCCTGGGCCGTAGTTTGCCCACGCCTGCCCTAAGTAATGCTCACCCCGATCAGGAGTGAAGGTTCCACCCTGTCCCAGGTGGCTGCTGTCATGCAACAAGTCAGCATCACTGACACTCCCTGACCTGCGTTCTAAATGAAGACGCTCAGACTGCCATGGAGGCAACAACGCTGTTTGACTCTCCCGAGGCGTGATGGATGATGTCTCGCCTCGTAAGGGTCTTTCTGTGCCTCTCTTCGCATCCTCACCCCTCTTCCATCACGCCCCGTCCTTCCTGAGCAGATGGTAAACGCATCGCTAATGCCGGAGTCTGTCTGTTTGCCTAGCGCCTGACGCAGCGCAGAGCCCCGGCCCGCTAAACAACACCTCGCGGGCAGGCGTGCAAGGAGGCCCCCCCCCCTCTTCAAACAACACCACCGGCCAGCTGAGGAACGGCACTGTCACAGTGTGCTTGAAAAGTGCCAAAGTGCACCACTTAGCGGATAAATGCTGTTTGTTAGAATAAGTCATTTTCACACGACCAGCGTTTACACGAGGCGGACAGGGAGAGTTGCGTTGAGCTGTCCGATCAGGTACTGACGAGTGCGGCCACTTAGGGGTTTTTCTAGTTACAAGCTGATGAATGATGAAAACATGATGAGCCCCGCCCCCCACCCAAAAAAATAAAAAATAAATAAATAAATAAAAAAAAGAACGATTCATCATTTAGGACCCAAATCATAATTTCGAGAATGTCAAAGCTAAGTTTTTTTTAAAGGGCTCTTTTGACCCACGCTCCAAAAAAAAACAGCGTGAACAGCTGACGTCATCAAGACGAAAAGGTCAATGATCAATGTCAAACATGTATTAAATATTTATAATCTCATCAATAATATTTGCACTATTTTGCACCACAGAGTACTTAGTTTGAGATCTACAAAATTATTTATTTTAATCAATTTAGCTTGGCTAAAGGACAATGATTTTATTGAAATATAATCTTATTAATTTATCTGATCTAATTTATGTACAAAGAACACATTAGTACAAAATGTAAATTTTTGGGGGGGTTTAAAAAATGCATTTCCACAGAAAAAAATGACAAAATTATACATGACAGAAAGCACATTTTAAAATCTTGCAAAAGAAAGGCCTCCCCCTCACAAGATATCCTTCCTGTCCTTGCATTTTTACAAAAATAGTCTGATTGTTTTTTTATGGCATTTTCTGTCATATTCGTAAATGCCACTGCACATTGCGAAGATTGCAATATCTGTCAGAAAAGTGGCAATACAATTTTTTCCTAAAATCGTTCAGCCATGTAGGCCAACAACTCGCACTTCCTGCGGCGACCAGCTCAGGGTGAGCCCCGCCTCTTGGCTGTTGGTATGGGTTGTCATTTGGATCCAAGACTTAGTGTTTAATACTTATCGTATGGGATGACATCTGCATCTGTTTTTACGCTCAGCTTTTCGTCGCCCTGTGCTTCTTTGATGCCAAAAAGTTGAAAACTACAGAAAGACTATTATTAAGGACCCCCCCCCCCGTAGGCAGATTTAGTCACTGAAGGGGAGTACCTGGGACTTCAGTGTCTGGCGGAACAGGTCGGGAATTTTCTAGATGGTCACCCGATGAATCGGCCATCCAGATTCCGATCGTCGTTATGAGCTATGGACTAAAAATCTTCAAAGGGATTTTTGGGGCGAGCGAGTCACTCCTCGTTCCTCTTCCCTTTCAGCTTGAGACGTTCGGGTGCCTATGAGTCTAAAAAAGATGCCCTCAGGCTTTCTGCCAAGGTCTGGAAGTGGTTGAATGTTGCTCATATTACTCCGTTCCAGAAAAATCATTGTGACTCTTGCAAATTGATCATAGGACGTTTTTGCCGCTTGACCTGCAACATTTCAAACTTTGACTCATTTTGCAAGAAAAGCGGACATTTGACGGAAAATTTAATTTTTAACTGCTTGGATAGAAATTCAGAGGCACAGAACTGCAAAGACCTGCTAACCACTGGGTCCGTTTTTATTAACTCATTCACTGCCAGCCAAGTAAAAAAAATGGATTTTTGACGTCTTTCGCCGTCAATGGCAGTGAATGAATTTATAGAAATGCGGTTGTCGTACATTTATTTAAAATAAATAAATAAATAAAATGAGAATGCTTTTATAACGGGGCCTGAGACCAATTCCGCTGATATGAACCTGCAGACTTCAAGAAAATATTCCAATGCGAATCTGCTGGCGGGGCCCTAAACGCACTTGCCAGAAAAGCTGCATTCGCTTAGCCCAATTACAACAAATGGAGACCAAATGCGTCCGTGTTCGTCGAGGAGAATGTATTCGAGCGAGTTACACGTCTACAGGATGGCTGCCATGACGAACACGTGTACGCAAGGCTCTGATTGGCCCGCAGAGGCTTGCTGATCAATTTTCACGGTCACGGTGCGCACCAACCGGTGCCAAAAAAGCTAAGACGATCCAGCTCTCCGCACTACTTTGGATCCAACTACTTTCTTTCTATCAGTGTATTTGAATTCATCCTGCATTTTCTTTTGGTCGCCCTTTGTTTATCGCTCGGTGCTCTTGGAAACACATGTGGCTCGGTTTGTGTCTTGTTTAAGAATAGGGAATGAAACAATGTACGGCTAATGATGAACAGGAGAAGGAATGATATGCCGCTAACTTTTTTCAATTGTTTCTTTTAAAAAAGCCAATTATTCGGCCTTCCCTTTATGTTTTTGCAGTCATGCTGCAACGCAGACTTTATTTATACGGTGCCCGTTGTGTGTTTAACATGGACAGTAAATCATGTGATGCACGTTTGTTCAGTTTGGGTGGTCATCGGAGATCACAGAAATTTTTAATCGGAGAGAAAATTAATGACTTTATGAGCACAATAAACATGGGGAGTTCAAATAGAATTCCTCATCCTCTCGTAAACACAGCATGAAGATTTTTTCGTGAGGGCCTGAAGCTATGGGACAATGCTACGGCACGAATAATGACGAGGACGAGAATAACATCCATTTAACAAGTTTCTGTGATTCTGTTCTCATAAGAATGCTGCATAGGTTCTCTTCTCTATCCTCTATAACAGGCGTGGGCAAACTATGGCCCGGGGGCCACATGCGGCCCGTTAAATGTTTTAATCCGGCCCGCCAAACTTGAAAAAAATTAAATGAACAAACCTTGTTAATGTTTTATTTTCTAAATACTGTGGTTTTTCAGAGACATATAATTGTTGTAATGCTTTTATTCACTTTCATTTAAAATTAAATATATATTTTTTTCTCCGATGAGATGAGGTTACCAAAACACTCCATCCATCTGCTCCTGGTCCGGCCCCTCGGTCAAATTTTAGAAGCCATTGTGGCCCGCCAATCAAAAAGTTAGCTATGATGCCCGCTTTTAGAGAGTAAACTAGTGACGAGAGCACAAGTGAGGGACATTTCCAGTCACTTACCTAATGTGTTCCATGTGGTACACTTTTTGTACACTGCGGTGTGGGCCGTGTTAAGGCTAATTATTGTCTATCTGATCTGCTCAAAAATGCTCGCCTTTTTTGTTGCTGAATTCGGCCGAGCTAGGGACTCTGTGATTGCCAAACGGAACAAAAATTAGGAAGCATTAAGAGGTCAGCGTTAGTTAGGGCAGCTTCTTCTACTTCTTCATTGAATTTCTTGGCAACCTGGATGCCTTGTGGGATAGTGCTTCCTCTTACAGGTGAGTCTTGGTACTACAGCAGTCTTCTGGTTTGGGACGTGGGACAGTAATAACACAAGCAAGTGCCGTGATGGTCCTCTTGAGAACACCCCAGATGAAAAAAAACCACATCGAAAATAAAAATTAGTCTGGGTAACCTTAAAAACCACTCGTATTCATTTGCATACATCCCAAAAGCAAAACAAAATCAAAATACGCAACCTGAGTCAATTACACTTAAGACTTTTGAGACGCGTTTTTCTCGAAATTCAGATCGATCTTGACATAGTTGGACTACAATCAAACGCCCCACCTGATCACACAATGACCCCCCCGCCCCCCAGGCCCCAGGCATTGAGCTATGAGGTTACAAGTAGACCAGCGCCCCCAGGGAACTATGGGTAATTAATGGTAGAGCAAGGGTAGCCAGAGTCTGTATCCGATTGACCCAGATTGACCCTCCTTGGTTTGTTGCCATGGCGATAGGTTAGTCTTCTCTCTGGGTGACTGGTCGAATCCCTGGGGCAACAAGGTGGGCACGAGAGGGGTGGGGGGGGACAGTGAGCTTCAGATGGGTACAATTACACGCTTCGCAAAGAGGAGCCCTTGTGTCACCTTTGCTTTACCACCAGAGGGGATCGACCCCAACTCCCCCAAATTCCTCCTTATTGCCCCTTTTATCTCGATTGATGCGAGTCAACGCACATCCCGGACAGTAGGGGGCACTGCCAGACTGAGTTTACAGCACAGAAGAATATTCATCACTTGGCCAAGCATGAAGTGACTGCAGCCGTCAATCAATGGGGGCTGATGGTGGTCTACGAGATCATTGTTTTAGTACTGTTGACATCATCACAAACAACATTAATTTTTTTTCAAAAACATTCCCACTGAAAACAAATACGCAAAGCCAAGCCAAGCCAAGCCACAGAACGCTTTTGCAACACTATTAACGGTGATAAATGGGCGTATGTTTTCAGAGGATTTTTTTAGTAACTCTCTAAGACTTTAAACGAACTGTCAACGGTTCTGGTGGGGGCGCAAGATCACTGTTCTTTGTGTACTTTTGAGAGCCGCAAATTAGGTTGAAATCTTTCATGCTTATATCGTCGCAAATCTAACTAGGCACTAAGGTTTGCCTTTTATTTTGGTGAACATAGAACCTGCTTCCTATTTCACCTGAACGACATCATTTTCTTATCAAAATGCAAAAATGAATCGAGAGTCGGTTTCTCTCGTCCCTGGCGTACAGAGACCGTACGATGATTTCATCATTTCACAACAGTGTTGTATAGGTTGCCACACTTGTTTATACCCCCCCCCGCTTTTCCCCCTGGGCTTAAATGTGCATATATCATTATCTAATCTAACAAAAAGAGACAGTCATAGGTGTTGGAATGCTGCTGTCTCCATTTCAGATGGGACACAAAGACACACATCCTACGGTCGGCTGACCTTTGCCGGTCCGCGCTCAGCAGGTAGTGACAAATGAGCTGATAGTTAATCTGTCCTGAGGTGGAGCTTTTTGGCCGAGGGAGTGGAGGACAGAGGCCTTGTTTGTGACAACAGGAAGCTGCCCCCCCCCCCCGTTAGCAGAGTAAGCATGTTAAAAGGATGAATGCATGTATGAACGCACGGCTTCACACGAGCTGCTGAGTAGGGGTCTCATAGCCCCCTGGTCCCAAATTGAATAAGGGATATGAGTGGAAACCCAGTTACATGGGTACAAAATGTCCGCTTGGTTAATTTTGGGGGGATTTTTGTTGTAAGCCATAAAATGAGGGATGAGCAAGCCAGTGATTTTTTTTTTGGGGGGGGGGGCATTCGGCGATCACGCCGTAAACTCCATCTTCTCTCACAATTGTAACAAACTGGATTCTACAAATACGATGGATACTATGTGTCTACCTAACATATAGATCCGATGTTTGATTATGAGATGCCAAGACTGGTCCCACTTCCACAGCGTTGCCATTTCTCTCCCACACGATTAATAGAATAAGCCGAAACTCACATCCTAATTTTGATCTTCTACTCAAAAGCTGTGCTGATCTCAAATCAAGACTATGTAACACCATCATCAACAGGGTTCTGTTCGGTGGTTAACAAACAATTAATCATCAGAATTTTGATGTGTAATACACAGTAAATTGAGTTACAAGCTTGGTAAAAAATAAATAAATAAATACAGTCATGTGTGTATAAGGCGATGTGCCAATCACAAGTGCTTGACTGCTCACATCTGTCCAGAACACCGAGTTCCTCGCGACCGAGCCTCTTCTACGGCCTTGTTTGTGAACAATCTTAATGGTGAATGCACGGCACTGTGGGATTTGGATTTTTTTTTCTCCCAGAAGTCTGCGGCTTCTTCGTGGTGCATGCTCAAATGGAGCCTGCCGCCATGAGACCAAGTCGGCAGACCACACGGACCCGATTCACTCAGGACGCAGGGCTCTGAGAGACCCTCTATGAGCTGCCGAGACCACCTCAGACAAACATCGCTCAGTGTGGCTTTGGGGGGGGGGGGGGGGGACACTATGTCAAAGAAATCTTACATTTATTGTATATGTGGTTTTGAATCATGGCGCTGACTATTCTTGCTGCTTTTGTTCTCATTCGACATATCAAATGCACACTATATAGTATTTCCAGTTTTTAGTTCAGTTGCCAATGCTTCCATAGAGAGTATTTATTTCTATATGTGTAATTTATTGCAATACTTTAGACAACACTGCTGACTATTTTTGCTGCATCGGTTTATATCGCATCTGCTGTGTGCGTAGTGTAAGTACAACTGCTGTTTATTTGGCTCTCAACTGCTTATACAGTATCTAGACATCCATGTACAGTTTTATGCGATACACAATGCTGCTGACTATTCTTGCTGATCGCATATGCTTGTGTACATGTATTTTTTTTTTTTACAGTTGCCCCATGAAATGCTGCTCAGTCTTGTCTGTAGTTGTTAAAACAGTACGTCTTTACAGTGATACCATGACCTGAGAATTTAATTAAAGCTCACTTTTCTCTATTGAAAAATAACTGAAATATATAATAAATATAAAATAAATATAATAAAAATAAAATACCAAGTGACGGCTGATTACTGGAAACATTAGTATGACTGTAAATTGAGATTTGGGTGTGCTGCAATTGTCCACTTTAAAGCTGTAAAAAGAGAATCCCCCCCCCTCCCATTTTGAGATTATCCATTTATCCATCTTCTGTATCGCTCATCCTTACCAGGAACCTAACATAATAAAGCCTTGCCTCCACAGTCACCACAAAATAGAATGCACATTTGCAACTTGATACAAAACAATGCAGAGAGGGGAAGGGTTAAACGAAAAAAAAAAGAAGGGAAGTGCTGCTTAAGGGCGTGGTGGCAGCCAATTTCACTTCTCCTGCCTTTCGCAAAGCTCTAACACAATCGAACAGCTATTAAAACCAAAAGCAATTCCCCACACGGTTTCAATCCAGTGAGGCGGGACATGGGCGACATTAAGCAGAAAGACGCTTAGTGGAACAATTAAAATGCAAGCGTATGCAAATGACAATCGAGCAGTAAAGTGGTTTAATACGAAGCCGGGTTGATTGATTCCCGTGCTCATTGATTTTACCGCGGGACACGGAAAGAAAACAGGTGCGAACGACTGCCAGCAGGATGGCGAAGCGATTAGGGATAAGTAATACAACGAGCAGGGCGAAATGATAACAGGAAGTGAGATGAGTTTGAGCCCCCCCTCCCCCCACCGGCCCACAACTCCATCACCTCCGTTAAAAAGGTTCCCCCTATATAAACAGCCCTCTCTTCCACTATTAAACAGATAGTACATTAGGCCTGAGCTGCGCTGAACAACGTAAACACAGCCGTCTCAAGGTACACGGACGGGATGTGAGGGGTGTGTGGTGGAGGAAAGTGTGTGTGTGTGTGGGGGGGGGGGGGGTGCAATTCCTGGGGAGTGAACTGCATCAGATGTGATCATCTCTGGCCAAACACAGGAAGGAAGACGCTCGCTTGATAATCCAGCCCCCCCCCCACCCCCCACCCCACTCCCCCTTTTAGTATGTATAAGGGAGGGTTGCTTCAAACGCAGATGTTGGATAAGCAACAGTTGCTGCAATGCGGTGTAAATACGACAAAGGACGAGCAGAATGATACGAGAAAGACTTTTCTGAATTTAAGTGAGACATTTGATGGTCAATGGCGTTTTTAATGAGACCATTAGAAGTCTCTGAAGGGCCTGTCCACCCATCAAAGTGTGAAATTAAACAACTAAGTACTTATGTTTTTACATCTTTTGTTTTTTGTGCCTCGTTTCTCATTAAGTGTCTTTGGGGGAAGCTGTGTTGGCTGCATGCGCCACATGCGTAAATCAACTCACTCATGCGCAAGAGTGATTGGGCAGCTTGCGTCCGTGAATGAAATGACAGCAATGCATTTTTCCTCGTCGCTCATAGCACTGCGTATTTTCTACCCTTTGAACATTTTACAAAAGCTATTTGCTGTGCATTAATCCCTCAAAATAATGACAAATATGTAAAGTATATTTGAACGCCAGTGAAGATGGATATATTGTCTGTCTATCTGTGTCGCTGCACCTTTTGTGTTCAAATAGTTTAAAGGGTTGGAATGCCCGCAATATTTTTTGTTAGCCCGTCTATTGCAAATTGCGTCTGCATTAAGCAAGCAGATGTTTATAAATTATGTGGTTTGATTTAATAATTGTCTTTCCATTAGATAAAAAAAAAAAGAAACGGGCCTATCTATAGTCTATCCTAGGGATGGGCAGTTGGTGACCTGCTTCAAACTCTTTTGTTTCCATCCTTTTAGTCTCCCATCCCTGGCCCATCCCAACTGACAACTCTTTATAGCCACAGCAACTAAAACGTCAGCGAAACAAATAATTTAGAAGACGTTATCGGTCCAAAATGGGACGAGACGGCAAAGTAATTGACACGGTTTTAACCTTTTAGGATTTCTTGAGCAGGATAGTGCTGCTTGGGGGCCTACCAGGGGATAAAAACAAGATGTATAAAAAAGTAGAGGGACAGACTGGGGTGGGGTTTGGTCGTCGGGCTTGGTTGTGAGGCTGTTAAACAGTGGGGCGACTGGAGGAGGTCAACGCTGGACAACTCGAGCCCTGCAGTCAGTTACACCCCTTTGTTATGATGCCCAGCACCCTTCATCTTCCAAGTGGCGACGCTACCAAGAAGGGGAAGACCAGGGAATGTCTGGGCTATGGGGACAGACTCCAAACCCTGGGGGGGAGAGGACTATTACAGACTTAAACCCACCCCTCCCCCGTGACTTGTCTTGTGGCATTCCGCTCAGATAAGATGAAAGTCAACTTTGGAGCAATATCAACATTTTTTTCTGTGTCACCCGTCGGAATTATGCAATCCAGATGCTTCATATGAGAGCGGGCGCAAGGCATTCTGGGGGATAGGCGCGACCCCGTAAATCTTGAAATAACAGGGTAGTGACACACGCTTTATTGTCAGCCAGGATGGCTGCTAGGCGTATACAGCGTGACTTTTACAGGTCAACGTATGTCCAGGAGAGAGGTGCAAAGGATAAAGGTGAAGGGTCTGGCAATTCCGCAGCAACATAAAATGACACTTTGCTAAAATGGTTCCTTGTGGTATAACGATTATGCTTCAAAAAAAAAAAAACTATAAGAGAGAGAGAGCGAGCAGCAATATTGGCTTTTCTTCAAAGAGGATAAAAAATATATGCCTCTGTGAGTATTGTTATATTATCAGTTTACATGCGTTGCTCCACCTTTTGTGGATCAAATGCTAAAAAGGTTGTAACGCCGCAACATCGATGCTATTCGTTAGCCTGTCTATGGCATTTCCTTCTCTGTTGTCTTTTGCAGGCCTGCAAGAAACATGACACTTTTGGAAAAACTCAGAAAAGAAAAAAAAAAAAAAAAAAACAGTCCTTTTCGCATAAACAACCCCTAAGATAAGACAGAGGCTGCAGTCACTGAGGCTGCTTTTTCATGCTCAGTTTTGGCGTGTATATACACAACATCTCATGTCAAACACAAGACAGGCAGATAAGAGCCAGGCGGGCGGTTAGCGCGACCCCAAGGGAGACGAGGCGACACGGGGCCCTGTGCAGTCTTTGCATCTGTGCAGCACAGTGACCACTAATAACTCTTGAGCTTGAATGTTTGCAGAGGCATGCCCCCCCTCGCTAATCCCGGCAGAGCGAGGCGAGCGGCCGCGGGGTTAGAGGTGAGCTCGTCTCCGCTGCACGCCTGTCGTCACACACACACCAGAGGTGGCAAAAGTACTCATGCTGTATTTCAAGTTTTAATAATATCTCTGAAATTTGACACAACACAGACAGGAATGTTGTGAACAACTCTGCCAAAAATGGACTGATTTAAAAGAAAAAAGAAAAACACGCCCCGTTCAACTGCCAACTGTCAATCAAATACAATAATGCGACAACAACCTGAAAAATGAATGCCACTTTGCTTAAAGCAAACATTTTGTTAAATTTATCCGATACACGTGCCAGTTGCCGGATTACGTCACTTGGCGGCCATTTTAGCCTTGACGCGGAAACGATGAAAAACTGTCAAAGAGTTTATCGCAAAAATTCAGGGCTACATTATTATACGTCTTTGCACGTTTTTAGCAATTTATTGTCATGTATAATGATCAGGATTTAGAAAAAAAAAAATCATAAATTTACTTTACAGGCACTTTAAATAGAAGTTTTGATACCTGTGTAAAAAAACCCAAAATAATATAAATTAACAAAAATTAAAAAAGAAAAAGCTCAAGAGCTCAATTAATAAATATTTCAAACATGCTTGACTTTACCTTCCAACAATTTGTCTTTTTTTTTTTTTACATTGTGTCGGCCTCTAGTTGAAAAAAGTAATGATCTTATTCTGACTAAGGAGTAAAAAGCAAAGAAATGTAAAGGGGAAAAGCAAAACATCATCAGAAAAATAAATCCTCAGGTAAAGCACAAACACCTGGAAATTTTACTTAGGCACACACACGCACGTGAAAACGATGTAGCGTCAACACATCTTGCCAGTCAGCGCTCTGTGGGTGGCTTGTTGCGGTAGCGACGTGTTTAGCTTGGTGCGCACCGGGCACGCGTTACGTTGATGGGAAGCTCCGTATCGCGCGCCCTGCGGTGTGCTGGGAATCGGAGAAAGAGGGCGTCTGTTGAGTTTCAAGCAAATGGCCGTGCCACCCATGTCCAGCATCCACCCACCCTCCTCAATTCCAGCCTTTCACACCGTGCCCTTTCCTCATGGCAGTCCACCAGAAGAGGCCGTAGGTGCGAGGTGGCTCGCTCAAAGGGCACGGTAGGTCGTAAATGCTACCAGAATAAACACCAGCGCACATTGACCGCATTTATGTTTCAGCTAAACCAGCAATCTGGAACCACCGCTTATGATCTCACAGCAGAAAGACCCACCAAGGTGCTTATGACTTGAAATCTGCTCAAATCGCTTTCATTCGCATGAAGAAACAATTGGCAAAAATTGTGAGGAAAATATGATTTCAAATTTCAGCAAAGCATCAATCTGAATTACGAACAGAATTTCTTACTGCTACGGTTCTCAACAGTTTTAGACCAAACACCTCATAAAAAAAAAAAATCTCGCTCTCCAAGTAAAACCATTACGACCATAATAAAATCAAGCAGCGTTTCAACATTAACACTACACAATAAATTTAAAAAAAGAATAAATAAAAGATGATGCAGTTCAAATGTGTTGCACAACTCAAATACATATCGCACCCAAAAATAAACAGTAAATGCAATTTTTTATTTATTATAATCAAAAAGTTAAATACAACTGCACGGCACTTGGGCAGTGACTCTTTTGAGTACCACTAGAGGGCGCCGATATAGCCACGCGTTGAGAATCAATGTTCTACTCAACTCAACTGGATTTATAGAGCACTTTAAAACGAAACAAAACTGAAGCGAGAACACTTTGCATTTTATTTGGACAAGCAGGCAAGATTTTATACGATCGTCTTCCATTTCTTGACAGTGAGAGAGCTGGAACCGGTACAAAAATTTAAGAAGTGCAATTTAATCAGTTTAAATGTGTGTAAAGAGTGTGGGAGGGGCTATTTTCAAGATTTTTTTTATTTTTTTTAAATAATGTCTGTTTTTAAAAAAAAAAAAAAAAAAAAATTTTTTTTTGCAGGTTTACATCCCTTGTGCACGTATAACAAACGGCGGTTTCACTGGATTTGACTTCAAATTTCCACATGGGGCAGAAGGCCAATTTAGCTCCTGCTTCATGTTTTGCAACACATTGGAGCAAATTTTCAAGGAGAAGAGTGCGTGAACTCAAAGCCAAGCACTGAACTCAGTGGCCCCGCCGTGCCGCCTGCTGCACGGCCCACAGCTGGGGTGGGCTTGAAAGAACTCCCACTGTCCCGAAAGCGACGGTCGCACCCACAGCGGCCCAAGTGGGAAACACGCCAACCGCCATGTTGGGCTAAAAGGAATTTTGTTATGCGATTAATCCGCCTCCACCCATTGAAACCACAGCACAATCAACTCATTACCTCTAATACCTCAATAAAAGGCAGGCCGACATCAACTTCTCGCATCGTGAGTTTGGATTCGCAAAGCACGGCTGACGGCTAACCGGCTAAAACGTTCTAACGTGGCAGTTGGGCTGAGAAAGCCGAAACTCAGGTAGTGCAGGCAACCCGCCATGGGAGAGAAGATCAAAGTGGAGCCACGGAGTTAATGGACGCTGGAACTTTAAGCCCCGAAGTCTTCCTCCTCGTTTTAATAAAACAGCTACAGCCTCTAGCAGGAGAACAGGAGGTTTTTATGAGCACGTTTTCAAATTTCCACTTTTGGCACCAGGCCACTTGATTTTTCCATGATTTACTTTGATTAAGTCGGCCGAATGCTCCTCTCAGTCTTGCTTGTTGAAAAGTGAGACGAGAGCAAGGAGAGGACATTTACGGATGATTCAGTTCAAGTCATAACGAACACGTTAACCTTCGAAACATCATTGGACATTTTCCTCCCTTGCAGCAGTATTTACTGGACGTGAATATTTTCCCTCCAAGCAACCTTGTTGACAAGGAGAGCAATCGCCATTTTTTTCCCCCCTCCCACCCAGCTCTGGCAG
This sequence comes from Idiotropiscis lumnitzeri, assembly GCF_059441095.1. NCBI lineage: Eukaryota > Metazoa > Chordata > Actinopteri > Syngnathiformes > Syngnathidae > Idiotropiscis > Idiotropiscis lumnitzeri. The sequence goes on from NC_142403.1 coordinate 15,817,546, forward strand.
TTCAAAAATATGTTAGCCACCGGCGAACAAAACCACAAACACCCACTTACCGGGCCCAGTCCGAGGCAAACTAACTAAATATTTACAAAAGGAAAATGTGTGAATGGCTAATTGCAGAAGTTAATTTCAATTTTCTGCTGGTTAACGGCTTCTATGAAGTCATAGAGACGGGAATTTTGCCAAAAATATACCTCTCAAATTGCTCAGAATGACGAATTTTTTTCACTAAATAAGGCACTGTAAATATTGTTCACCCCGCAATTGAAAATAGTTGACATATTTCTTAATAAGTCTGCCATAAAAATAGCTCAAGGGTCAAGAATTATGATACGTTAGATGATATTACGGTATACGGTTTGGTTGTACATTTTGGTGATTAAATATGAAATGTATATTAATTCTTTGTATGTGTTGGTGCTCTGAATAAGTGTTGAAGTAGCATTTTTTTTAAAGTATATAGCTCAATTAGGGGGCTTCCTATTAATTCCTATTGACTTGCTTTTGGGGGGGGGTAACAGAAAATAACTGAGCACCGGTGTAATCTGCGGCGCGGTGGCCTCACAGTGCAGAGGTCGTGGGTTCAATTCCAGCTATGGTTCTCCCCGTGCCGGCGTGGGTTTTCTCCGGGTACTCCGGTTTCCTCCCACATTCCAAAAACATGCATGGCAGGTTGATTGGATACTCGAAATTGCCTCTAGGTATGAGTGTGAGCGCGGATGGTTGTTCGTCTCTGCGTGCCCTGTGATTGGCTGGCAACCAGTTCAGGGTGTCCCCTGCCTACTGCCCAAAGATAGCTGGGATAGGCTCCAGCACCCCCGCGACCCTTGTGAGGAGAAGCGGTACAGATGATGGATGGATGGTTATAAATGAAAATGCACAAAAATTACATGAGCTCCGGGTGATTTTGTGATGGGCGACATTTGCCGATCATGTACAGGAAATGATCATTTTATTAATTTTTTTCCCTCATTGACTGACCTGTAGCAGCAGCCTCTCGAAAGCCAGACATGCGTCCCAGCGGGGTAACAGAGGGTGTCGGAGAGTCTGCGCCGTGGCCAGGCCCAGCTGGAGCACCCCGCAGTGAGTCTCTAGCGCCTTTGCGTCGTCTCGGAACGGCCGCGCGTAGGAGCACAGCTGCTCGCCGGTCACGCGGCCTTGGGAGGCAAGAGAGAAGATGCCATTAATCGCTGCAACATACACATAATCCGCAACGTTGTGGCTTGAAAATAAACAATGAGGCACAAGGATGGAGCGGACACAAATGGGGTAAGACATCCTGATGGGAACAGCGGCATTTGGTAACAGTACAAATATACAAAAAGGGGGTGAAAGACACCCTACGCGAAAGTGAGTCAACACAATATCGAGGTGCACTAATAAGAGTGTGACTAATACGTGCGAAGCCGAGCTGCTTTTGGATTATTTACAGTAAGTACCGTGAAGACGCGGGAAGAGCAACACTAGGGGATGGACGGTGAGGTCTGGAGGTACGGGGACGGACGGGGGCACGCATTAACTCGCCCGTAACAACCACGTCTTCATGTTGATGCTCCGAACCAGCACCAGATGTGGGAGTATTTCCTGTTGGACTCGGGCGGCCAGTGTTTTCTTTAGCCGAGCCAAACAAATGACTCGAGCTGCACCGGGACACGTGGACGGGAACCGTCCAGTATTTCGGAATATTTACAGGGTTCACACAACTCTTCGGCCACCGTGAGGTTTGGACTTTTTGACCAGATGCAGTTCTCCAGTCACAAATTCAACCCACGCACTTTTCACGGGTGATACGTTAAATGAGAACCCACACTTGTTACACTTAATACATACTTTTAAAATGCAAAATGAAGAATAAATATCAGCACTGCATATTCTGCGTATTCTCGCAAGTTCTTCATCTTCCGTTTCGAAGACGAAGATGATGATGAAGAAGAACGGAATTCGTGGGAACTCGATTTGCTCCATCAAAAGGCGCATTAACCCACCAGGATTTTACTTTGGCGAGAATGCGAGACATGATTTTGGTTCAGGTAACCATTTTGAACTAAAAAGTATAATTCTAACGTAGTTATTAAGTTGACATTTCGTCCTCCTCATGTGCTGCTAACGTTAATTTCCGAACACAGCCTATAATCAGCAGCTTGGGCTTCAACTCTTTTCTTGGACTGCCAGACACACTGGGCTCCGGGATTTATTTATTTATTTATTTATTTTTTGGGGGTGTGGCACTCTGAAAAACCAAATGGCACATTTGACAACGTTTAGAGTTTCTGAACGGTCAAAGGGATATTTCTGAACGCACCCACGATGAGGGAACAATGTCGATGCTTTCAGTTTTTGAGAAACAAATGACCCCTTAATGTATTTGGAATGGTCCAAATTACAAGGAAGAAAATTAGCAAGAAAAGGAACTATATTTGTTTTTCCCGCTTATTTCTGGAATCCCACAAGATGCTGCCAAAGCACTGTCTTCATGGGAAAGTAGTACAGTATCTCTGTCAAGGAATTACGTTGAAGTCAAACTTCCTGACTAAGAATCTTTGTAAACCAGGGAGGAGCTAACTTTAGCCTGGGTCGTTAGTGGCAGTTATGGAGACTCTTAGATGCATTAGCAAATAGATGCACACTTGCATTTTTAAAAATCCAAATAAATGATAAATCACATTTATCCCACCAGGAAAAAAAAGTGCTGTAAAAATCTTCATAGACATTAAATTGTTGAGTCCATTTGAACAATGTTGCTAACCAAAACAGCAGCACCAAAAGCACATTAACTCTAAGATGGACTGTGGAGTCATACCGCGTGTTGTAAATGAGTTCCAGGGTAGTATTAAAGATTGTTCTTAAAATATGCGGAGAAACCATTTTTAAAACTCATTCACTACCAGAAAAAAGAATGAATCTTTGACGTCTTTAGCCGTCAATGGTAGTAAACGAGTTTCATCACAATTAGCGTTAATCAGCAGATTTTTTAAAAAGGTTAAGCACCTGTGGGAACCCAGAACACATGAGAGTTTTGATTACATGGGTAAGAGAGGATGCGTACATTTTGCGGAATCATAAGGGGAGCATGATTGCAAAACTAAAAACTTTCAAAGCAAACTGCCACTTTCCACTGAAAGAATCTGAATGTTTTGAGGCCAAATGCGAGCGCGTACAGAAGGTAAGGTCAAGTTTCGTGCTGAAATTAAAGCATTTTCACATAATAAGCTTCAGTGCGTGAGCCTGAAAAGCTCTTTTGTGAACATATCCCAGCACAAAAATTAAAAAAAAAAATCTCCTGGCAGCGTAATCCACTGGGCTTCACTGGCCTTGATGTGCCAACCATAATTTAAGAACAGAGACGCATCCAGTGCCAGGGCCAAGCTAAACTCCACCGGCTAACGGGCGACTCAAAGGTTGCGCTGTGCGTCGAATGGAATCAAACTTTTTAACGGCAAAGTCCCCGGTCCACGTGCGCAAAAGCATGTTCTCGTTCACAACAAACTGGGATTGAACCGTCGCTCTGATCGATACTAACGAAGATTCAGCACGAGTCAATCCGGGACGACTCTCAAAGAAAGTATCGAGGTTTTATAAAAATAGAACTGGGGAAAGTGCGACTCCATGGAAGAGCTTGCGCGAAGTGATTTGATCACAAGTGAGTTCACACTTGGCGTCACTCTTTGTTTCGATTGGCCGCATGAGATATGAAGTGACTGCAACGCCCTACAGGGACCAAAAGGTTCGAAATGAGCGCCACGATTAGGAGCGTTATTTTCACAATTAAATACAGATTACAGGTGTTTTAATTCAGTCAGCCGAGTTAAAATAAAAATAAATCTTTGACGTCTTAAGCCGTCAATGGTAGTTGATGGTGTTTTCACTCGTGCAGGCAGCACTTCAACAAGCCGGCAAATTAATTACACGTTTTTTCATGAAGAAAATTGGACTTGATAAGAATGAACTTTTTGCATATAAATTTGTGCGTAGTGATAATTCATTGCGGCTACGTCTGGTGTATCAAACTTGGCCACATGGGGGCAGTATACTGCAGTAATGCAGACACACACAAAGACGACTTTCACTGCTACGATAAGGAACCCAGTAACTGGTTTTTCACATGGGATAAAGAATATACGTATGTGAGTATTGTTATGTTGTTGTTCCACTGTTTGTCTCAAAGCCTTATAAAACCGCCAGAGAGATGCTATTCATTAGCCCGTCTGTGGCATTTCCCATTATGTGTCAGCATTAACCGAGGGGACATTTAAAGCAAAGTTTTGGGACTGTTTTAAATCCACAAAAATCTACTGTAATTCTCTTTGTTTGTTTGTTGAGTTTGACACTAAACTAAGTCGAAGTGGAATTAAATGGCTTGAGGCTTCTTTTTTGGAAGAATCTGCCAAAATGCTGCTTGAAGTGAGATGAGTTTACTGACGCCATACAACACGCCCCAAAAAAATCATCCAGACAAAGGCTCGTTTTTAAAAAAAATAAATAAACTGAAAAGTCGGGTCACTCGTATCTAAAGGCGCCATGTGTGCCTTTAGAAGGAGTGGCCTAGTGAGTGACGTCAGGAGCCGGAGTCCAGTTGGCCGATTCGTCTCCGTGTGAGTTCCTGCGCGTCAGCCGTGGTCCACAGCAGGTCCAAAGAAGTGTTCGCTTTCCGTACCGTGTCTGGCTGTTTCTCCCGTTCATACAACGGCAGAAACCAAAGTATTGCGCTATAAATAAACCGAGCAGCTGGATGTGTTGAAAGAGCGAGTGAGGCCGAGCCGACGCTGAAAGTCTTGAGGGATGCAAAAAAGGGCGGAAAGGGCAAGCGATGATTTAGTCGGGCTACTTGAAGACGACTGTAGGTGAGCAGGGGGGAGTTCAAGGCTAAGCGATATGGGATGTCGCATTGGGGGGCGGGGGGTGGGGGTGCTGAGTTGTGGCCCACCTCAGCGGCAGGACAGCCTCATAAGTAACTCTCCGTGAAAGGGGGACACCAGGAACAAACAGGCGGATTTTATTTACGGAGCCAGAGAGCGGAGAAGTCGAGGCAGTTTTATGTGCGCTTGACCACTGAGGCCCCTCTCCAAGTTCTGCTGAGTTCTGTTGGGTTCGCTTTAGGATTAAAAACACATTTTTCATTGTTTTGTTTTGGGTTTTTTTTCACAACAGTTCCCGAGATTCTTGTGACATGTATGTGACAAGCTTTTATCAATATCGCGCAAGGATCACAAATGACATTATACTATCGTCTTCTTGTTCAAAAAGCAGTTTTCTGGTTCCTAATTTGTTTCCTTAACAAACCCGGCGAGAACCAAACCGTGACCAACCTTACACATTGTATCTAAATGTGAAATTGAGCGTACCGTTACACCCCTAATAAATCCACAAGCTAATAAAAAACGCAAACAGATACGGGCATATGGACAATGATGATATAGCTGTTCGAGAAAAGTTGCCAAACAGCGGACACAACTACATCCGCGCACACACGTACAATGCAGCAGGGGAATTTCATCATCCGATTGTGCAGTGAGAAAGCTGACAGGTCAAGCGGAGGCTCTGAGAAAGTGGATTATTTTCACGTTCTCTCAGTGGATGATGTTATCCTGTCGAGACGACGACGAGCCAAGTTGGGCCGTAGTGGATGTGAGAATGTTGGCGTACTTTGTGGAGTGAGCGGACTGGACTGATGGTGTGTTTTTTTTTTTTTTTCTGATGTATCTGTAGATTTCAAAACATCCAAGCGGGCTTGTGTGAAAATTATTTTTTTCAAATTCTTTTGCATGCTTTTGTAATACCCATAAAATTTTTGACATCATTTTTGCCCGATTTGTTTAAAATGTTTACTTTTTTTGCTTAATTTTTGTGGTGTAATGAATGAATTCTGAAGTGTCGTAGGTTCTCTTCATAACATCATCCAACTATCCTCTATAACAGGCGTGGGCAAACTACGGCCCGGGGGCCAAATGCAGGCCATTCAACGTTTTAATCCGGCCTGCCCAACCTGAAAAAAAATTCAATAAATAACCCTTGTTAATGTTTTATTTTCTAAACACTCTGGTTTTTCAAAGACATTTAATTGTTGTAATGCTTTTCTTCACTTTCATTTAAAATTAAATGTTTTTTTTTTTCTCCGATGAGGTGAGTTTACCAAAACACTCCTGCTCCGGCCCCTCTGTCAAATTTTAGAACCCATTGTGGCCCGCCAATCAAAATGTTTCCCCACCCCAAATTTATACAAAATGTATACGTGTACGTTCCCTAATCTATACAAAATGTATTTCATCGACACGGACGTTCCCGCACATTAATTGCCACACAAATGGACTAGTTAATCCTGTATCGTTTTTCTGGTCCTCGCCCAAAAGGAGATTTGTGTCGGACGTGAATGGATTTTTAAATGGAGAGTGTCACCCTGATGGTAGCATTTGTTTGCATCGTCGGTCGGCCACCTCATTGATCGCTGGTAAATGTTCAGACGGCCCGCAAATTGCGTCTTTGAGCAAAAAGGGGGCAAAGGAAAACCACTGTGAGTGTACATCAATGCGATGCAGTTCGTGTGTGTGCGCGTGTGACTGTGCGACCTCCAACACATCAACCAACCCACTTGTTACCAGACACTTTTGTACCTCACACATTACAGGAGCCGTGGGACCGACGAGGGCCTGCCCATTTTCTGTGCCAGATGCTAACATTCACACTAAATCTGAACGTGCGTGTGTGTGTGCGTGCGTACACATCAGTCCTGCAATGTGAGTCAGAAGGTTGCATGAAGGTGAACATGCACAGTGGGAGTCATAGACCTGTGTGTGTGTACATGTGTGACTATTTTTGCATGCCAACACATTTTTATCCCTTGCCTCGGCCTCCTTTGCTTCATTAACAAACAACAAAAGTTTGCGTACGTCTGCGCGTGCGTGTGTGTGTGTCACAGCTCCAACATGTGGTTCACATTTCCTCCGCAGCCACATGTGCAAACACACAGTCTGAGCAAGGGATTTGACTTTGACTCAGTAGGTGGCGCTAAGGGGCTATAAAAGGGTGTCTCTTGTGGAGACGTTTTACATTTTGTCTCATACAAATAAATGCCAATCAAAGTATTTAGTAAGTTAATTGAAGCGGACAGATATATGGCCTTTCATATTAATTTATGTTTAACATGCCTTTGTTTAACTGCTAGACTAACGTATAAAACCAAACAATTTAGGTATATCTGATATAGATTATTGTAATCCAAATTTATTTATCGCTTGCGTTTATTAAAACTCATTCACTGCCGTTGACGGCCCAAAAGTACCGTATTTTCCGGACTATAAGATGCTACTTTTTTTTCTAGATTTTGAACCGTGTGGCTAATACAACGGTGCAGCTTTTCTGTGTATTTTCCTTTCGCCACTAGGGGCGCTCTACAGTTCAGAAAATATGTGAAATAAATTTTTTTCTCTTGGGTCTGTTATGTTTTAATTAGCAATGTTCTTGCCGTGTTAAAACGCACGTTTTAATAATCTTTTTATGTACCTTTATGCACATTCACAGTAAAAATCGTTCCGCACATGCAGTCAACAACTAATTTTTTCAACATAGAAAACTGCGGCTTATTGCCTGGTGCGGCTTGTATATTATTTTTTTTTTTTTTTTTTTTTAAGTTGCCGCGGCTCATATGCCGGTGCGCCTTATATTCCGGAAAATACGGCACACTCGTTTTACCAGCGCAGGCAGAGAATGAGCTAAAAAAAAATACATGGGAGGAGGACCTTGAAAAAAAAATAATAATCGTATATTAAATCGCAGTTGCAATAATTAGGAAAAAACAGCAGATTCTTTTTCTAGGTCAATTCAGCCCAACTGGGCAGCACCATGTTCCCGTGGTTAGCACGGCAACCCTATGGTTGAGAAATTTCAAGTTGGAATGAGAGTAATCCTGCTCCCTCACACATTTTAAAAATAACGTTCTGTAAAGACTGCAACATGTCATTCAGTTTGAATGTGAATGGTTCTTTGTGTGTATGTGCCCTGCGCACGGCTGTCGACCAGTCCAGGGTGTAGCGCGCCTCTCGCCAAAGTCAGCTGGGAGATGATCCAGCACAGCTGCTACCCCAATGTGTACACGCGCTCGAGAAAAAGAAAGGATGTCTGGACAAAGTCCTACCCATGCTCATCTTAATGGGCAGATTCTCCTTGCTGGCCGCTTCCACGAGCTGCCGTCGGACCTCCATCACGCCTTCCTTGTGCTTGCTGGTGAGCATTGTCTCCCACAGCGAGCGGGCCGCAGGCGACCTTGGCAGCAGAAAAAAAACAAAAAAAAACAAAAACAATGACGTGTGGGTTTTTGTTTCAGTTTCACACAGTAAATCTTGACAGTACAGCGTGACGACTGTTTCGGGTTCTAAAAATGTACGCGACAGCGTGAGATTTCTGTTTGTTCTTGTATGAACTGCTACCTGGCAGCAAACAAAACAATAAGATTTAGGTTTTGGTTTCAGTTTCAAACTGTAAATCCTGACAGGAGAGGGTGACGTCTGTTTTAAAAATCATCAGATAGACGATTTAGTATTTGCATTTCATTTTCATTATTTTATTACACATTAAGCATTGGACGATCATGATGAGTGGTGTTCCACAAGGCTTGGTTCTATGCCCCATGCTATTCATCAGTTCCATACAACTGGTCGATAAATCACTGAATGGCTTCTAGGTCATGGATACATTGAAGAAATGGTGGGAGTAAAAACCCAAAAGACGTCCAACGTCAGCAGACTCGGATGAATTCATGGAGCGTGGCGTTCAAAGCAAACATGGTGCATGAGCATTTAGCTGCTATGTTTGCCTTGATATGTTGTGTACGAAATGTGTTATAAAAATGGAGAAGAAAACTCTTTTACATATAGCACAGATGTGTCGTTAACAGCGCGCCTGCCTGCATGTACAAAAAGGACGATACTGGATCTTGTCAGTCTGATAGTCGGAGCACATCGACTCCCCTACGGGACCCCGCACAGGAAAAAGTCAGAATTAACACTGAGTCAACATTTGGAATGTTCTTCCCATCCATGCTAAAACTGTCGTAGTGTGTCAGAGCCCGCGGAGAGCAAAGCTCTTCCTGATAGCATCTCTCCCTGGTCTCCTTATCTCCTCGCTTACGGAACACTCTGATCCGCCTCGCTAATGGGACCTTTGCACAAGGCATGTGTGTGCGACACGATCAACATCTGCCAGAATGAACAGTTAGGGAAAATAATCCAATGTGACTTAATACAATACCTGTACCATATTTATCGTGAGCTTTTTATGATATCAAAAGTAACAGAAATAATAAATATTTCTATGAAAGTGGAAATCTACTAATTGAGTGTCAGCTTCACAATTGTTGAAAGTCAATAACTAGGAGCCAATAGAATTACAGTAGCATTGATGCTAATTGCCGTTAGCCTGCCTATGACTTTTCACATAATATCTTAGCATTAAGATGAGCTTTGGTTAGAAAGAATAAGGTTTGGTTGTACAGTTTGGTCTTAATATATACAAAGATTAAATATCTGTATTTATGTTTTGCAGTCAATTTCAACGGGGAGTGACGAGCAGCTTGAAGCAAGCACGCTTGGCTTCTTGTTTGGAGTGAGTGAGAGAGTGAGAACAGGTGCTAAGTATGCTTTAGGATGTTTATGTGCGTTTTAATATAAAAAAAATAATTAAATATATATATATATATATATATATATATATAGATATATATATATATAGATAGATATATATATATTATTTGTATTTTTTTTTCATGGCCAGTCCATATCATAAATTTTCACCTATCGCGGATGGGCCGAGAATGTAATCCCGCGTCATATGCGAAACTGAAGTAAAAAAAAAAATAAATAAATACACCTGCCAGTCACATGCCGAAGGAATCGGAAATCCAAGGAAATCAAAAGGCACTCGATATCATTCAACATAATTTAAGCACCAATGACATATTTATTACTTTTCTCCTCTTTGATTTCCTGCAGCACTGACAGTTTGCTGTTTTGGGAATAAACAAAAAAAATGGTTTCCCATCTTTTTGCGTCTCTCTTCTGAAATATTCCGAGACGGGGAGGCAGGCAGTGAGAGAAGCGGACAAAGAGCAAAAGGTAGATGGAGGGAGGGGGCGCTTGTTGACAAATGTGCAGCCTTTTTTTTTTTCTTCGTCATCGTCGTCTTTTGTGCTTTCTAACTGCTGCCATGTGTTTAATATCAGATGTAATCGGTTCCAGACCTCGGGGCTGGACAAGGAGGAGAAGGGGGTATCGCGCTGGGACCGCCGCCATCTTCACAGTCGAGTAAAACAAAAAAGGAAAAAAAAAAAAAAAACACAAAAAACAAACACGAAACAATTCGGTTTAGTAGTTGCGAAAAAAGATTCACGAATATAAATCAGCTATTTCCCAACGATCGGCACGCTTGCCTAAGTTGTGGGGAATTCCAGACGTTAGTCCAGACCGATGACATGGTTTCATTTCAGGAGAACATTTTTTTTTTTTCTTTTGGCAAAAGGCGGGCGCAAATTGTGAAGTAACATCCCGCATGTTTGACGTGTTTGAAATGCTACGCCTCGACCCGAGCGTGTCCGAGAAGGCGTACGTGTGCGTCTTCTTCTCTAGCGCGTTTGCAAAACATCTGAGTGTGTGTGTGTGTTCCCTGAGGACCAAAGAAGGGGATGAAATATGGTTCTCATTTGGCTCCGTGCCCACCTTCCACCACACACACCCCCCCACACACACACCCGCACACGCACACCCCCATCACCCCTTGACGCATTCCCTGCTGGGCCATTTGGTCAAAAGGAGGCGGGGCTTCAAGCAAAAGTTCATAATGGTCCCAAACTAGGTGAGCAACACTCCACTTGGGAGCACTGAGGGTTTTTGGGGGTGGGGTGGGGGTGACAATACTGCTATAAACCGCCTGAAGGGTGCACTCTTGCACTCCCACTCTTCCTCTCAGAGCTGATTGTTATGTGTGCGTGTGTGTGCGTGTGTGTGTGAGTGCTATAAAGGTGGCTGAACATCACATCGTGTCAAACAGGCGGAGGAGTGAGTAGGCATATTTAAGTGATGAAATAACAGATGACTGTCTGCATCCATTAATGAGTGAAGGGGGTTAGGGAGAAAAGGAGGGTGGAGGGTCGAGAGAGAGGGGGGGCAGGGGGGGTTGTTCCTGGAAGTGAGTGAGAAGGCAAAGAAGAATGTTTCTGTTTCCTGCGTGTGTGCGTGAATTGATATAAAAAATGTACATGTGCATTTTCTAGTGTCCGCTCTCAGATTTGGTTGGATTTTGAAACAATTTCACTCAACTGGCTCAGTAAAAACCTAACATGATACGAGCAGATTGAGCTGCACTTGTCCGATACAATTTGCACAGTTGATCTTATTATTATTTAAGGATTTGGTTTGCCCTTTGGGTCATTGGTATGGGCAAGGTGTTTGGGTTAATTGAGAATGAATTGAAAAGGCTGACTTCCATGTTTCCATTTCCAAAGAGCAATGCTTACTGGTTTGGAATTGGGAAGTAGGAAGTAAGTAATTGGAAGTTTCTTCTAAGTCCCTATATGGAAGTTGGAATTTCCAAATTTCACTTCCAAATGTTTTCTGCTTTTCGGAAGTTGTCAGGAACCCGATTTTGGGTGCATTATTGCAGATAATATTTTGGATCTCAAGGGGGTGTGATTGAGCAAGATTGGAGGCTCAAGCTTCACCGACAGATTTTTGTCAAATTTGGAATTTTCTTCAACTTGGAATTAAGATTTGGATCAATTCCATACCAGTCCCGTCTCAGTCCAGGAATGTTGATTCAGTTTGGGGATCCCGGTGTTAGAGGAAGACTCAGTGCCGCGCTCAAGCACAGTGGACATCTAAAGTCTATTGCCAGAATAGTTCTTCGGGTTCGGATTATGGTTTAGTGCGAGAGTCCTTGCTGTGCTCGAGAACATCTGACACCTTAAGTCAGCATTGTTTGACTAATACTTGATTGAGCAGTATCTCAATTTAAGGGCTCAGGTAAGGGGTGGTGTTAGAGCACAGTTCATATCGAAAGTCTGTCATTCGTCAGTCAGACAGTCCAATATTTTTATTTTTCTTGCGCATTCTTGTATTTGCACGAAAAGTTTATGTCATGATTCACGAGTGAGTCACACAGCATAAATACCATCCCTAAATGGGATTCAATTTTCTCGTAGGGCTCCATTAGCTTTTATTTTCCCGCTCACCTCTAACAGAATAATGTTGTCCGTTTGGCTGAGCTAACTGCCACAGCTGGAACACACAATTAAGTTTCCGCCGTTTTCTTTGTAACGGCCAACAGAACACAACAAAAACAAGGTCCAATAAAAGCCACCGCAACTGGAGTGAGAACGTGCGTTTTTTTGTGAGTCCCGTCCCAAAAAAACACAGCTTTTACGTTGCCTTTCATTTCAGGCAGTTGTTGACCGGTGTGTTGTTGACAGCTGGGAAGGTTCAGACCACGGCGCTTAAATCTTTCACTTTTTAGGGGGGGGTGTTTGGAGTGTGTCAGCACCTACGCACGCCACACCTCATGACCCAAGCGCACGTTCTGTTAACTTTAACGCAACTCACTGTGCTTCAATGTACGGAGAAGCTCCAGATGATGTGCTCTGAAATTTGCGCAACAGATGTGTCACGGGAGAAGACGAGAGGCAGAATGCTTATTGCCGCTTCCACCATTTTGTTTTGACACGCTACTTTTGCGTACTGACAAGAAGTCATGTAAATTTATGGGGGAAAAGACGTTATTAAAAGTACCGATTTATGGTTTTAGTAATCGCGATCGGGCTATGAAAAAGAAAATCGGTCCAAATCGATATATCGATTTCTTAAACCCAGCCCTAGTCAGGACTGAACATGTGGCATTTATCTAGACAAAAAAATCATTTTTAGCTGTTGTCCACATACAAAGAACGATTTTTACTGATTTATAACTTTTTTCCGATTCAAATCAGTTTTTGGTGCCCCACTAGTAAAAATTTGCATTGAAAAATCAGCGATAAAGTGAACCACGATATAGTTGCGGGGATTTAATGTAAAGGGAAATAAATGTTAGAATTGCTGTTGATACAAAGTGAATAGTAGAACGCTTTATTGTAAGCGCCACGGAGGAAGTTTGCGGGGTTCTTTTTTAGCATTTCAAATGAAAGGCAACAGCGTGGGCTCTTTGAAGCAGTTGGGCACGAGGATCTGAAGCGTTATCTGTGCGGATGTTTGATCCTTGTGTTTCTGAATAAATGCTCAGCGTCCTTTTGTGGAAACACAGTAAAAGAGCATCAAACGGACACAAAAAAAAAAAAAGGTTATGCTATCTCAGGCTTGACGGGAACAAGCTGTACAGGTGAAAGTCGTCCACTGGCTTCACACATGGTGGCCGTTCTCAGCATGGGACATTAGACATGCAGCTTTTTTATATTTCATATCGGTCTCATCTGAAGTCGAAGCTATCGTAGTTGATTAAATTCTTGTGATAAAATCTTAAAAGTAAAAAAAAAGAAAGGAAAAAGCTGGGATGGTTCTTTGTCGATACAATAAATGGAAGAATTTCTCATTAAATAAAATACAATTTCAGTTGAATGAATCTTCAATTTATGATGGCGACAACCAGCAATGGAATGTCAAATCAAATGAAGCTTGCTGTAGATCACCACTCACACCGTGATGCTCACATACAGACTAACCCAACAACATGGCTCCAGCTCCACAAGTCACTCAGTAAGCCACGCCCCTCAAAGGCACACAGCCAACACGCGGATACTGTATGCAGGTCTGTCGCGATCAACTTGTCGCTGGATGAATAAATAATCCTCTGTTGGCCTAACATAATCAAGAAATCATGATCATATTCTTCACATTGATCATAGAGTTGAATTTTTAAGGTTAGAGTTTGTATCCAATCAGAATTCAGCTCACTCGCGTTGCCAGGCAGATTTCATGATACCAGTAGCACGCACTATTCGCCCGAGGGCTTCAGACACAATCGTGCAGGCATCTGTTCTGTCAAAGTCAATGAGCTTTCAGATTTGATAGACAGTTGCGATAGCCAATCAGAACACGAGTTGATGACCGTAAGGCCTTCTCGCAGGCCTCACGATGAAGGTGATGAATGCGTTTTGTGATTGGATACGTGAGCACGGCCCGCCACGGCATTTCAACATCCAATCACAGAATGTGTCAATGTCCAATTATGTTGCGTTGGTAAAGATCAATAAATACCAGAACCTTTGTTAAGGCTCTGGCGGGCCTTTTATTTTTTATTTTGTCAGGATCTCTGTGCGAAAGACACTCAAATTTGAGTCAGTCCCGTTCACGCCAGCCTCTAAATATAGCCTCCATAGCTTAGAATGAGTTTTCCTTCACCTCTGCGAGCTTGTCTGTCATTAACACGTCTATCTCAGCTTTACATGCCACCAATACTGCAATTTCAGTTTTTTTCTCCGAGCTTGTGTTCCCCAGCGCCGGACCGAAATAGGTATTTTTCATTCTGCGCACCATGCCAGGCACATTTGAGGGAGATGGAAGCCCTGCCGTGTGTTTTCTCATGGCTAGGGTGCGGTCGGATATTCGGAACCAGATCTCCACCTTGGCCACCCATGCACACACACACACACACTCTCCCAACAGGATCAAGGTCCGAGGAGGAGCCGGGTTGGGGGGGCGGACCCGGTGCCCTCTTCCAACGGGATTCAGACGCACCACACAGGGCGAGGAAAGGACTCTCGGAGCCAAGCACAGCACAGACGTGGCGGCGAAGGTAGCCGACCACAAACCTTCACGCCACATGGCACACGTTTATTAAACCCTGCACTCTGAGTTTATTTAACAGCTCAGGGAACGTGAGAGAAGGTGTGCACAAACTCGGCGGCGTGGACAAGAAAACCGCAAGGTCAAGGGCGGGCGGGGTTGCAGGATCCTAACAACACCCCGGGCAGGTTACAGACAAAAAATAAATAAATAAAAAAATCTGAATAATTGCAAAGTAAGTGTGGGGTCTACCCACCACCCAGCGAGTATGTAGGGATGCCGGAAACGTTAATCTACGCAAATAACCTGGACTCCCCCCAAGGAAATATCATGCTACGCTAACCCAACATTTAAAGAATCGAGCCGTTTGACGCAATAACAACAGCAGAAAATCTCTCATCAAAACACAGCCAGGTTTAAAAATAACCGCACAAATCATACCGTACGTGTGTCAACATACAGGAGGAGGAAACGCTTGACGGAGACGCTAAACGACGCAAAGACAATGACTGCGTTTAATGAGGTGCAGCAGAGCGGGACTTTGGATGAATGGAAAGCTAAAAAGCTGAACAACAGAGAGAAGTGAATTCGTGGAGAAAAAATTAAAAAGAAAATAAAATAAAACATCAATCCTTGGTCTTTGTTCAATAGAAGTCCAGCATCAACAGACTGTCTTATTAATTTCGGCTAAACGTGAAACATCACGCTAACATTTTCTCTGCAAAAGGAATGAAGTTGTTTTATGTTAACGTGCACGCTGGTGTAAACACAAGCTGCTTCCTTTTCAAGGATTTGCACGAGAACATTAAAGAGCGTTGTCTCAAACGCGGCACTTGAACAAAGTGGCAAATCTGCGTTTTGTTGCAATGTTTTCACGCCGGAACATCTGTGACGAGGCTCCATTGGGACATCTGTTGTGCAAAATGCGAGGCCGTAACGCTCCGGCTGATGGCTCATTATGGCTGCGCGCTGCAAAAAATGCCTCATCATCTTCCTTTCAGTAGGTTTTAACCAATTGAAATCATCGATATGTCCTCAGCGATTCATTTGGAGAGGAAATAGGCTGTTTAGGAGGTGATATATGAACCTAAAACCTAAGAATGAATATACTTTTTGGCAGCTATATCCGTCAATGGCAGTGAATGAGTTAATCATGCAGGGGTGGGCAAACTTTTTGATTGGCGGGCCACAATTGGTTCTAAAATTCGACAGAGGTGCCAGATCAGGAGCAGATGGATGGAGTGTTTTGGTCACCTCACCTCATCGGAGGAAAAAAAAACATATATTTTAAATGAAAATGAACAAAAGCATGACAAGAAAATATCTGTCTTTGACACACCAAAGTATTTAGAAAATAAAACATTAAAAGATTTATTCATTTAATTTTTTTCAAGTTCAGTGGGCCCGATTAAAACATTTAACGGGCCGCATGTGGCCTCCGCGCCGTAGTTTGCCCACGCCTGAGTTAATGTAATGTTATTCTATTAACCTCAATGACGGCTGGTGGCGAAATCTCAAGTTTTACATATGCCGTACATGTACTTGGTGTGTTTGTGTGCACGTCGCCAAGCATTCCCGTGTTCTCTTCCAGGGACTAATAAAGCAATAAAAGCCACAAGACGTCCGCTCGGTCCCCGCCTCCCTGTGACCACATGAATGGGCCGAGGTGGGAATGGAACAAATGATGAGGGACTGATCTCGGCCATGTACAACACGTGTTGGCCGCACAGCTTGACGCAACCGCTGGCACCTTGCTTGTGGCGCTCATGTGCCAGGCAAGCCTAGTCGGTGCGTGTGTGAGTGTTCTATCGTCTCAAAAAATTGGGGTGGGAGTGGAGGGTGGGGGTGGTTATCCTTGCAAAATATTTTATTTGCGCATGTTGAGTGAGTCTAGTGCAGTGTGTGGGAGGGGCAAACATATTTAAAAATATCTATATAACAATTCTGTGAATTAAAAAAAAAAAGAACTAAAAAATCGGTAACAAATATTAGCCACTCACTGATTTTGTGCCAGGCAGCCCGGTGCCACGCAGCTCTCTGAACCAGGACAGATCAGCACGCCGGTCAGTTCTCGCATGTCGACCTGCACGTCTGTCACGTGACCCGGCAGAGGTTTCAGCATTGTCAAGATCTTCTCTGCCAGGATGTCACCATGGTGACCGACCGCTCCTGATTTTTAAATAATACAAAAAAAATACAGTCGTCATAAAAAGTGTCTCATTTGAAATGTCATGTTTTTGTGATATTAAAAAGATGACACCACGTAATATCGGTGATATAATATTTGGAACAGTTAATAATTGCCTCCAACTTTTGGGGCTTTTTTTCCCTCAGCAGAAACTGGGGCCTTAGAAAAGCTGGAGGGAATTATGAACAATATGAGTCAGTGTCATGACAAAACATTCAGGCTTTCTGCTAGAAAGCAAAAATAAAAGTCAAGAAAAGCCTACAAGAACGTCTGAACTTTATTTGGTGTTAATCAGAGCCACTTTGAATTGTCCCAAGTGTGTTCTGAATCCCATTTAAGATGAATTTCAATGCTATTGGTTCATTCTAATGATCTGGAAAACAAACATGAGGTACCCGTGAGGTCCATGGTGCGGTCGACAAAGATGATGGAGACCTTGTTAGGGGCCGTCTTCCTGCGGTTCTTGGCCTGGGGGTGAGCGGCCAGTTCCCCCGCGATGAGGCGACTCATGGGGCCCACGGCAAAGCTCTCTTCCCTGCTGCCGGTGGCCTCAAAAAGGGCGTTCAAGACCCCCGCCAGCGCCTTGATCTCCAACTGCAGCTCGGCAGGAAGCGCGTGCATGTCCACATCCAGCAGGCTGGCGAAGCGCTTCTTTTCCGGCCGCTTGGCATTAAGGGCGCGCAGGTCGGGTGGCAGCAGCGGGAAGAGGCGGGCAAAGGCGGGCGTCAGGAGGAGCTGCGGGGACACGGGAGCGAAGGCTAGCGGCACATGCAGGACCTCGGCCATGTAGTTCATGTCGCCCATCCACTCGCACAGCTTGTCCTCCAGCTGCTCAAAAACGGGCATGGCGCCGTCCGCGTCCGCCACCGGCGTCACGTTGTTCGCGAGCAGGTGCAGCGGGTGGGACACAGCCGTGACCACTACGCAGTAGTGCAGGTGGCTGAGTGAGATGATGTCCTTCAGGGTGTCTACGGTGCGCCCCTTCAACAAGGTGCTCACCTGGGGATGGAAAAACGTAGGGAAATTTCCAGGACTGTCCATGGGTCAATTTGTCCCAATGCATTGTAATACAAAATAAACGCAGTGCTCAAGAACCATCAAGTACCTCAATTCAATTAACTTTGCGCACTCGATGTACAATTGGATCACAGAAAGTAAAAATGGGCGGAGTTTAATGTTCTTTTTAGTCCCCTATCCATGCAAATATAAAATCTTTTAATTTTTGTGCACATACTCTTATTACTAGGTGTGTGCGTCTGCGTTCTCAATTAACCAATCACATTTAAGATCGTTAAACGGGAATGAGCCGGCACCTGTTAAAAAAATTAAGTTCAGCTGTTCTAAAAGCTTTTCCTGAAACTGACCTTTATTTGGATTGGATGTCAAGAGAAATTTGGAGACTTTCTTTCGGAACAGATAACAAATGTTAATTTACTGGCAATTTCAAGGTGGTTAATAAACACAGACCCACTTCTGAGGCTAACTTGAAGTTGTGCTCATTTTCCACTTGACTCTTCACAATTCCAGAGCGCATGCCTCACAATTCCTTTGGTAAATTAACCCCGCCAAGCATTTGTTATTCTTATCATTGCTCACCACAAATACCGCCTTGGGTTCGTCCTTGTTACACGACTCGAAGCTGGAGAACTGCTTCACGTTTCGGGCTCCGGCGTCGAACAACGCGGTCGCACCTCCAACGCTCCAGTGGAGGGCTTCCGCGCAGGGGTCGTCCATGAAGACCACCGCACGGTTCACCTTGGACAGAACTTGGTCCCATATTTGCACCGGGAAGTGCCACACCGACTCAGGAGTAAGCATTTCGGCCACACAAAACAGTCGGCGACTAAAGCAGTGACAGCTCAGCCCGGAAGAAAACAAACACGTTGATGACGCGGCGATGTAGCGTCGCGTACATTATACGTCACAACCACTGAGCAGTGTTGCCATGGCGAGGCAGTATTACGCAACAGTGCGACAGATAGATAGATAGATAGATGATTTTATAATAAATCATACATTTCTCCGTGTGCTTACTAATCCTCTTCCATAATATAGTGTTATTATAATTATATTAATTGGGATTCTTATTTATGTATTTCCCTAAAGTTTTTTTTATTCCACTATCTTAGGATCTTTATTGATTTTATTTAACCTGCCGTAATGATTTAATCCCTGATTATACAGAATATATGGATATAATCATTTTCAAATTATTTATGTATTATGTATTTTAATCCATAATGAATTTATTTTAAAAACATGTGTTTTATTTATTGTATTAAAACTGCCCTCCGATTGGCTAGCAACCAGTTCTGGGTGCACCCCGCCTATTGCCGGAAGACAGCTGGGATAGGTTCCACCACCCTGTGGCCCTCGTGAGGAAAAGCAGAAGAGCTAAGGGATGGATGTATTTTTACCTGAAATAATGCATTTTCTTTTGAATAATATATCTCGAAAAGTTGTTTTGCCCTTCATGTTCAATGTCGCAAAAAAGGGAAGCCAAATATAACAACAAACACAATGTTAAATAATGTAATATAAATTGTGCAGGTGTACCTAATCCTCTGACCACTGTATGTTTTTCAGCATATGATAGACACCGGCGATAGGTAAGAAGGCTAATTTACAACATTCCCACCTTCTGGTGACGTTCTATTTCATAACATAAGTGGGTTGTAGTCAAGTGTATTTCACTTTTAATGCTCATTATAATTGCAGTACACGTGAGTGACTGCAGCTCTGTGAAATGCATCTATTGTTGAAAGCAATCATGCGGGAAACAATGGGAGCTAATTCAAGTCCCGTTAAATCCTCTACACCGGGTCCCATTCCATTAACACTTAATACTTCCAACTGGATGTGAGTGCCATTGAGCCGTGGTCAAGCCATTTTGATCCTGTGCCGTCCTCCGCTGTCGATTGAAACTCATGTCAAAGTGACTTCGGGCGCGCATTGCTAAGGTCATGGCTCACCTGCTGTATTGGTTTGATCATGTGATCGAACAACTGGTGAAGAAAGCACTTTGCAAGAATTTTTCCTAGTTTTCTCATGAGATTCGCGACCACAATCTCCATTCAAATTTTTGCTTGCAACTCAAAACATAAAATCAGACGAGCAGTGGCTTGTATCTTGAAAAAAATTGCTCATCACTTGACTTGTAAGTGGAGGTACCACTGGATGTATTTTTATCCCCTCCTCTTGATTAACTCCTCGTGACAGAAAGGGGTTAGTGTCCCATCTGTGTGTGCGTGTTTGTCTGAAAATGCTTGGCGGCGGTGTGAATATGATGACTATAAAGAGCCTGTTTGGCGAAGACGAGCCAAGATGACCCAGTTAAGGAGTTTTAATGCGTTAATGGAGCCGCGGGAGTTGCGTGGACGTAAGGGATCGAGATTAGGCAGAGTCCTCTTTTATATCTGTTAAAAAAATAGCGTTACATAAACGCGCATCTTACATTACAGACGTGATCAATTTAAACTCACCTGCGAGGTTAAGTAAATGTGATTGTAAAATGTAGCAATTGCTCAATTGAAGTAATATTTTAACAAGACACTAGATTCTAGTAAGTTTAAATTGTGAAAAAAAAAAAAACATTTTGTCTTTACGATGAGTGAACGATGAGCAGCTGCGCTGCACAAAACGCTGCCATCAAAACGGAATAGTTAACCAACCTCAAAGCGGACGTGCAAGCGGCCAATTCAATTTAGAACAATTGGCTAACGTTTGATTCTTTAGCGGCGCATTTAGCGACACAGCCTGAGAGATGGACTTTATGTGATTTTCCTCTGACGATGCTTTAACTCTGCAGTGGGGCCTCCTAGTTTTAGCTCTAATGAAATAAGTGCGGTAGCTCAAGTACGGCGAACACTTGCTGTTTGCGGGGGTTAAGGACCAAGCCCGAGCACAAAAAGTCCAAAATACTTTCATCTCAAACTCACCTTGTGTATATTTCATTACTCACTTTCTGTATGCAAAATGGTCTTTCACTTGTATAGTGCCTTTGTACCTTTTAAGTACCATGCTCTTAAGTCAAGACAGTCGTATCGCAAATCATATCTCGCGACTCATCTTCTCAGCTATACTACATGACTGAGTACTGTTCCAATGTTTTTCGAGCTGTGTTGCTGCAGCGTTTGTGTTCAATCCATTGCATAAAGAGTCATAAAACTGCAACGTAGACGATTATTAGCATTAGCATTGAGCTAGCCTAAAGGCTACGCTATACTGTTGTTTTAAATACGCAAGGTGCAATTCTCTTTGGTTTATGCTTCATTTTGACAGTCAATAAGTAGGAGAATTTTGCAAGCTACACACGCCGTACAACTTAAATTTGCAATTAAGTGTGTGAATTAGTGACGGCATGTTGTATATTGTTTCACAAAATTGGGCATTTTCCTGTAAATCACACTAAACACATTTCCCCAAGACCTATTTTGCTTTCCGATAAAACAGACTGAGTCAAAGGTTCTGCCGTAAACGGCCTTGATTTTTAAAATTTTTTTTAGTACCCACGTCGCAGCACACAATCAGTTAACACGCACACGCACACGCGCGCGCGCACACACACACACACAGAGCTTCCTTTGAAGGCATAAACAGTCATTCACATCTGGATACCATCCCCTCACTTTTCTTTTTCTTTCCAAAAAGACCCCTGCTTAGCTTGAGAGGAGGCTCGCAGCAGTTTTTCGGCCACACGAGGAGCACCGAACAGCTTGAAACCAGAGTAAGAATAATAGCAGTTCAATGGCGAACATGGAAAAGAAAAAAGTCCTGCAGAATTTAAAACAGAGACTCGCAAACTGGGGTGGAGTCCACAAAATAATCAGCAAAAAAAAAATAAAAAATCTTACAACATACCGTCTTTCCATTAGCCCATCAACTGTTTCGCAGTACATGTTAGCATTGTCATATAATTGTGCTAAATTTGTGTTTGCGACCGTGTTGCACCTTTACGGTAACTGAGTGTCACAATTGTCTCGCGGGGATCTCGCGAGGTTGTTCATGCTCGTGAGGGGAGTTGTTCGGCTGGTATCGCCATTAAAAGACGTGTTATAAAGCAAGAGCCTCGTTGTCATCATTCACAAGTATTAAGATACCATATTTTTGTTCGCAGTAATTATCGTGTTTAGCTGAACATTTTTCTGTTTAAATACACAATACTGTATTTAATTCGTTTCTGTTTCATGTGTCAGTTTTACAGCTAAACTTCAAAAGGTCCCGAGACCGCGGACTGCACACTCACACGCGCGCGCGCGCGCGCACACACGCACGCACACACACGCTGCGGTTAGCGTGAGTAATTGTTTCCTACCTGTGGTGTTCTTGCAGTGAATGTTTGATGAGGGGCACAAAGTTGCCTGCTTGGCAACGAATGAGAGCACTAAGGGCTAATTGCAGCCCAAATGTGCTTGCGTGGCTTCTTGGCGCTCTTCTACAATTTGCTTCTCACATAGCACACTTGAAGATGGAGCTGAGAGATTTCACACGTGCGTGAGGTGCGCACGCTACTGTCGCCGACACAGTGGGAACACATGTGCACCTCGTTTACGGCTTGCACTGAAAGCGACGTTCAAGATAGCTCGCATCTTTTCAACTATGTTTGTGGATCCGACTAATTCGTGTCGGCATTCCATTTAGACCGGTGGAGAACAATGGCTGGTATGAATCGGTTCCAGATGATGTAGACCTCAGGCTGAATTCCATGAGGGCTCAAATCTCTGAAATATGATGTCCCGGTTCCAAATCCCTTGTGGGGAAAGGGATGAGTCCCAAGTGGATCTGGGGTGTAATCCTACGTGAACCAGAAGCCAAATCCATTCTGGACCTTGAGCCCTATCGTGTAAGGTCCTGCTGCCAAATCAGTTCTGAACCAGGGACTGTGTTCCGTGAGGAAGCAGGGGGCATATCACACAAAGTCCCAGGGCTGTAGACCTGGGGCTGAACCCCATAAGGACTACAGACCAAAAAGTGGACACAAGGCCAAAGCCAATGTGGATTCAATGCCTGTGAGGCCTCCAGAAGGAGAAGAACTCTGTTCTGTGTGGACCTCTGGAAGATTACCATCTGGATCTGCACCCCGGCCAAATCGGATATGAAATTGGCGCCAAATCCCAAGCAGACGTGGAGATGATTTGCATGTGGACATGAGGCCCTAATCCTTTCTGGACCAGGGGTCCATGTTCCACGTTGAACAAATTGCATGAGGTTCATGGGCCGAGTCTCTTGTGGACCTGCAGAAGATTCCCATGTGGACCCGTGATTGAATCTCATATAGACCAGAACCCATTTGGACCCACTGGCCAAGAAGTACTTTACCACTTGCTTTGGGGACCTCTTTATTGTGACCCAGAAACCGAATTGCTGCTCACGTTAGCCACACACGTTGTATGACACATGTACTGTACACTCACAAACAAAAACATCTGACAAAAAAAAAAAGAAATTTGCCTCTCTCTTTTATTTTGCTTCTGGCGAGGTCCCTGTGGCGGGCCTGTTCAGCACATTTCTCCGGGCGAAAATGACACCGTCAGCGCTTTTTTTTTTTTTTTTTTTTTTTGCAGGGGCCTATTTTTATCACGACAAAGAAAAAAAAAAAGAGGATGCAGGCACTTCAACTTAAAGAAAAATGGAGCATTCTGGATAAAAGCGGTCTAAAAGCTCTTCAAAAAGTGCCTCCCTCGTGATGTTTGGCACTTGCGGTGTATTTAGCGGACTCTTGGCACGGCTTCACCTGCTGGCAACATGGCGACTAACAGAGGGTGAAGGAGGCTTGAATGAGATAAAAATAGACATTCTATTTTGGGATCTTTTGAAGATAAAGATGTGCTCTTGCTGTGAAGCCTTCCTGGATCGTCTGTGGCGCCTCTCCAAAAGGTTCAATGCACACCTGGCCTCAGGAAGGCATTCAAGCCCACCCCCCCCGCCCCGCCCCCCCCCCCCCTTTTAATGCACACCATCCTGCACGCCATTGTTTATTATGACACTGCAGCTTGCGCACCCCGAATTGCAAATCCGTCATTTTTGCAGCTGCATGATGTGACCCACGGGAGGTTCTCCTTTTGAACCCCCCCACCCACAAATTTAACCCGATCGCCCCCGAGGGTCTCCAAAGACAACACGTAAGCGACATATGAAAAGAGACATGAATGCGCCTCTTTGGTCCATCGGGATCGGGTCAATACGCGGGTTGAAGTGTGTTTAATTTACAAAAGAATACACTGCACATAGGTAGGAAGAGCTGCGTGCACGTACAAGGTATTCCGACTAAGCCGCCTGTACTGAAATTTTGAGTTTCGCCTCCTGATCGCAAACATAACTGTTTCCTCCACTGCACTTCTGACAGCGCACGTGAAACAACTCCAAATGCACCAACAAACGCGATCCCACTTCTGACATATTTCCATCCCATTTCTGACAGAATTTGTACTAAATTAAAATCAGACTTTTGACACATGTTCCAGATCTCCGATGATACAAACTAACAGCCCTACTTCTGACACAATTAGATCCCACTTCTGACTCACTTGTGGCAGAGCTCTCAAGGAGTCAAACCAATCACCCGACTTCTGACAACGTTTGTACAAAACTCTACGCATACGTACCAAAGGTCTGACACCCTTGGATCCCACTTCTGAGACACTTTTACAGAATTAAAAGCAGACTAACTATCCATTCAACTTCTAACACTGTTACATCAAATTTTGATCCAGTTTGTTACACAACTCAAAGGATTCACACTAAACACCCAACTTCTGACACGATTCATCCCATTTCTGACATAGTTTTTACAGAATTTTAAGGATAAAATCAAACCATTCTTCTTCTAGAACTATTTTATTCCGCTTCTGACACATCACATCCCACTTCTGATAGCCTGTTCCCTAACTAAAAGGATGCAATGCAACATTCCACTTCGGACACCATTCCCATCTTCCTTATGACTCCATTTCACCCTTTGAACACAAACAAACCTTTACTCGACTCCACTTCTGACACCGTTTGTCAAAAAACACAAAATCCCAAATTTAGCCATCCTGCTTCTGACACCATTCCCATCATACTCCTGACATTCTACTCACATAACTCTAATTTAACTAATTGACAACACTTGTCACCAAATTCCCAAGATAAAAACTTACCACACAATTTCTAACACGTCGTCATCATACTTCTGGCACGATTTCGCCTCATGATCACAAACACACAACAGGTTACAGAGACTCGTAGCGGGGTTTTGGCTAATGAGCCCCTTGCTGCTTCACCACCACTAAACATCTAATACCTCACCATCCGACTCTGCTGAATATATTACGTTCTTATAAATGCACCGATATGAGTACTACACTCACTCCACTGGCATCTTTAGCAGTGTGAACCTCTGCCAAGGCTTAAATATTTAACACACACACACACACACTAACAGCAGTGGCAAATCCCCACGGTTCCTCGCTAAAAATAGTCAAGATCACTTTCATTCGTCATGGCAGGAGAGGAGAACACGTACCCACAACAGTGCATATACGTGTGTGTGTGTGTGTGTGTGTGAAGAATGAGAGTACAATGCAAGACACACACATGTGCGCACATACACGCATAAAATGGGTGACATTAGGATGGAGGGAAAAACAATCTATAAATATCTCCGATGTGTGTTTGTCACGCACATTGGTCTCCTACTTCCCCTCATTTGACCCACGAGAGCGTCATGCGGCAATACATGGACGCTTGAAGCAGTGGATGGAAACGGAGGCTGATGGACAGTGCAGAGTTCCCACTTCTGACACCATAAGGACACCAACTCACCGGTCCACTTCTGACACTGTAAAATGAAAGAGGATGGCGGAGAAATCAGATAAGACTCGGAAGTCTTCCAACCGATCATCCATCCATCCAGCCAGCCGGTGACCCTTTGACGCAGAGCCAGTCACTTCAAACACAAGCGAGCGCTGAAGGACGCTGTTGTTGTTGCTCTCTGATTCATCTGTTTGTATGTTGGCTCGCTCCAATTTTTCTTCTGGCATTTCCTCAAATGAAAGACATTTTGCAAACAGTGGTAAAGGGTAGAAGGAGGGGAAAAAAACGGGGAATCAACATCAAATGTCATAAAAGCGCCTGCGAGTCAAACAGCGCTTTGGATGAAAACTTGGCCTAAAAATTTAATTTTTATTTTACAAAGGACGTCGCTGAAATAGCAAACTCATAAAACATGATCACTATTTTTATCGTTTGATTTGCTCCAGATCACGTACAAACTGGAACAAACCAAAACTGAAGTGGGATGGTAATGGTGCCAGATGAGAGATGGTTAGTTGGCGTGACGGTGTCAGAAGTGGGACAGGTACTTTGGTTTCTTTCAAGTCGTGTGACAAATTGTCTGAAGTGGAACAGTAAGTCTCGGAAGCGGGATTGTTTGTGACGGCTCTTCCTTCTGTGTGTGGGTGCAACAAGAGACGAGAGATGCTGTTCTTTTTTTTTTTTTTTCCAACTATATCTACTTTTACAGGCAAGCCATATTTTTTGTCTCTGTATTGTAGGACGTAATATAAAGTTATTCTGAGAAGTATACATTTTGCAAGTCAGTCATTTCCTGCCCACATGTCTTCAGTCAGCCTCAAACGGGAGCAGCTTCGTAAATTTAAGAACAGAAATACCAACTGGTGATGCCAGCACCATTTTTCCTGCACTCCCGCTCACATTGTTCTCTTTTCGTTGTACAAATGTTGCGTACATGTGTGCGCGTGTGTGGAAGCGAGGGCTGACAGCCAACATGCGTGGATCGAATGAGCCCAGAATAGAGCGCGTTGTCGATGGAGCCGGACCAAAGAAATGATTGGTTTCATGATCACAGGGGCCGCAGCTGCTCGGCAGACCGTGTTAAACGTCACAAGACGTCTTCGCCGGAGATTTAAAATCAAGGTTTTTTTTTTTTTTTTATGAGATTTTTTTATGGAGCGATTGAGATTTAAGACATTCAAGAGTCTTCATTGATATGCATGTGGTCAAAAAAGTTAATATTTAATATTTTACGTATTTAAGAGGCTTAAAAAGTGAAAGTTCAATTTGGAGAGCAAAATCTTTAATGAATGAATAAAAAAAAAAAGAAGAATATCTAAATGCGCACTAAAATGTGGTTGAGAAAAACTTTTGGGGAAAACATTTCTCAAAAGATCCCCCCCCCAAAAAAAGGCTATGATCATTGGTGTCAGGCATTTGAGAGTGAGAAGAGAGCCCTGACAAATTGGCGGCAAAAGTGTCATTATTTGTGTATTTCTATGTTGAATGGTGTCAGAAGTGGGATGGTTGGTGTGTTTCTGTGAAAGATTGGTTTCAGAAGTGGGACAGTTAGTGGCGTTCTGTGATAAATGAGAGATGATGCTTCACTGAGTTATGGGATGGATGACGTAAGAAGTGGGACACTTGTGGAGTTCTGTAATGAATGGTGTCAGAAGTTGGACTGTCAGACACATTCTCTTATAGCGGTGTCAGAAGTGGGACATTTGTAGAGTTTTGTAAAGAATGGAGTCAGAAGTTGGACTGTCAGACACATTCTCTTATAATGGTGTCATTTGTAGAGTTCTTTGACATTTTCAGAAGTGGGGTGGTTAGTAGAGTTGTGAGATTGTTAATGTCAGAAGTGGGACAGTTAGTAAGGTTCTCCGACAAATGGTGTTTTGAAGTCGGATCTGCCTAGACTTGTGTCCTAAATGGTGGCAGAAGTGGGGCAGTTTATAAGAGATATTTCAGAAGTGTAGTTCTGTGACAAAAGCTGTCAGGAGTCGGACTGATGAGTAGAATTCGGTGATAAATGGTGTCAGAAGTGGAGTAGGTTCAGGGATAAACATTGTCAGTAGATCACACGATAATTGGTGTCAGAATTTGGACATGACTAATAGAATAATCTGTAATAAATTATTGAAAATTTTGTCAGAACTGAGCTGATTCGTTAGAGTCAGAAGTTGCACCCAAGTAAGAAATATGATTCCAATCTATGAGCAGCAGCGTCTAAAATTTTGGAGGCAAACAAACCAAAATCAGCACGTGCACTTTTTGACATTAGCGGTGGTCCTCACGTAAACAAGCAAAGTTTCCATGCAAACTTTAAAGTTGTCCTGTTTACATTTTCTGTCCTTGCTCAACTTTCCCCTCGTCCACGTCGCTACGCCACAACGCTAGAAATGTCCAAATAAGGCGGAGAGACATCCGACGGGTCGTCTTTGCTGTTTATCAGTGGCGGCATCCTCCACCTCCCCCACCCAACGCCGACATGTCACCAGGCGTCTACGGACTCCAACTTTTGATTTAAACATGCTCGAGGTCAGTGAGAGGGCCGAGCCCAAGGCCGCAAAGCTTCGCAACTTCCAAAAAAAAAAAAGTTGCCGCCCTCGCTTTGCTCGCTTCCTTCATTGTCTTGCACTCATATGTTTTCTTTTCCTTCAAGGACTTTCTCTTCTCTCCTCTTTATGAATCATTTCCTTTTTACCTTCTCCCGACACACACGTGTGCAACATCTCCGCTCCCCCGCCGCTGCTGCTTCTGCTCAACTTCTTCCACCGGGATATTAGGAACAGCAGGTTCTCCTGGCATGAGCGTGGGCCATATTTAGCGTTTGACAAGGGGAGAACGGCTGCTTGTTAACCTCCAGAGACAGCACGAGGGGATGTGAAGCTTACCACCACCAACCCAAAAAAAAAAAAGAGGATGAGAAGCAGCGCCGAAACAGAGGAAAGAAAGAAGATCCTATACCTGGAGACGCATCCCTTTGAGGTGTTCAGACGGTGATAGAATGGTGTCAGAAGTGGGACGGGCTAATGAAGTTACGTGACAAGGGGGACGCTATTAGAATTGTGCGAAAATAATGTCAAAAGTCAGACAGATACTGCAACTAGTAGCGTCAGAAATGGAACGTTAGTAGAGTTCTGTATTAAATGGTGTCAGAAGTGGGAAGATTAGTAGATTTGTGCGACATTTTTTTCATACTAAATGGAATGCTAACTAGAGTTTTGTGATACCCAGTGCGAGAAGTGGGAAAGTTAGTGGTAGAGTTGATTTATTTTTTTTGTCAGGAATGTGCGCAATGCCTGCCATGCACAGCTTTGGTGTGAGAAAATGCTCGGTCGCAGCAAAATGTCACCGCATCCTCACACACGAGCCGAGGGTGCGTGCGTGTGTGTGTGAGATTGACAACAGAGACAAGCTGAGCACTTGCAAAAATGCTCAGAGCGCAACTGGTGCATGCTGTTAAGAACTCTACTGGCATCCCACTTCTGATATCACATAATTCTTCTAACCACCACACTTCCGGGACAATTCACAAAACCTTCCATAGCATCCTGTTATTTTATCAGAGCATTCCATTTCCATCATTTGTCTCACTTCTGACACCGATTGTCACAACCCCACCGCACTAATATCCCACTTCTAACACCAGTGATAAGATGACACTTTTATAACAATTACTATTATTACCCTGTGAACCATCATAATCACTCAAACTTTGCAGGGAGCGCTACCAGCTGTCACACTTCTGACACCAATTGTCCCAAAACTCTTCATCTGACACCATTCATCGTTGAAATCCAAACATTTCACTTCTGACACCATTTATCACTGAAAGCCGGCCATCTTACTTCTGACACGAATATTTTTAGAACGTAATTAATCGCTGCACCGTGTACAAGTTGTATCACAAACCTCCATTAACTGTCCTACTTCTGACACCATTAATAATAGAACTGTGCTTTCTTTATTAAATTCTCACACCATGTAGGACACAAATGACTCCATTTATGACAGATTTCAACTAACAAGCCAATGTATGACACCATTTACGAAAGAAACCCATGAAATTCCCACATTCTGACACCATTTCACTCACAGATTTGGCTCGTGTCTGGTGGATGAGACAAAATAAAAACCTTTTTCTCCGCTTTCCCAAAGACGAGGTGTCAACTTTCATTGCAGTCATATGGGAAACATACATCACATGCGCGTATGGGATTTGTCAGTCGAGGCCGTTCGGGTGTAAAGACAACCCGTTTCCTCAATGTGCATTTTTTGACAGCACTGTGGAAGTTTGGTCCTTGCAGTGATCCAATTGCTAAATCCAAGTCAGAGAAAAAGATGTGTTTGGCAGTTGGGGCAGAAAAGTATGTGGATGACTGTTGCAAATATCTGTGCTTGCCATGCCAAGAAAATTCATTAAATGGTTTCTGGCTGCTGGAAGAAATGGCGGCAAAAGTGGAGTGGTTTGGTGTCAGAAGCGAGTATCCTTCGGAATATAACATGAGTCAAAAAGTTGATACTCAAAAATTTATAGTTTATGTTATCAGTAAGAAAGAAATATTTAATAGTGATTTGATGACATTTTAAAGTGTATGCCACTGGGAATGTTTAATTACCCAATAATAATAAAATAATTATCATAAAATTGAAGCCATCAAAGGAAATAAATCTATTTTTATTTAAAGAAATAAAGCTAGAAGAAAAATATAAATTTTTGGGGGGGGACTTTAATTTTTTGGGTGACATAATAATTATGATATTTTATGATGAAATAATAATATAATTATCCAAACAATAATAGCGATATTAATAATGACAATTATATTAATAATGGTGACTAAATCAAATTAATAATTCCCCCCCCCAAAAATAAAATTCAACAAAAATTATATTTGTAAGTTTGTTGGATCCTGGAAAAATGTGATTATACAATAACAAAAGCAGTAAAAGTCATATGTAATAAGTCATAATAATAATAAATATTCTAGTGATTATGACAATGACCTTTGTCATCATAATAAATAACTAAAATGTATTACAATAGGCATGTGGGGTACAAGAGTGTATATTTATTTCACACACGCACGCACACACACACAGACAAAACATAAATGAATATCAAATGAAAACCCCAAGTGAGGCGATTTGCTGACGTGTTTTTCCAATGACTTTTATTGACCATTGAACCAAGTGTACCGATATCAGATATACGACACGGGCCGAAGCGGACACAAACAACCGCGGCGGACGGCCTCTGCAGACCACCGACGGATACACAGCAACCAAGTCAGTTGTTTTTTGTTTTTTTTTCTTTGTTTAGTTTTTTTTTTTTTTAAATCTCTTAAAAGTAAGAAAATGAGTAAGGCCTCCACAAAGTCACCTAATTATTGAAGTAGTTTCTTGAAACATCTTATGAACACATTTTTTTTTTTCTTCAAATCTGAAAGAAATGAGTCAAACGACACAGACGACTACTTGGCAACGTGTTGTATGATAAACAGATGTAGTACAAGTGCTTCCATCAGTATTTTCTTTTTTTTTTTTTGTTTGTTTTTATACGCACCTGACATTTACAGTAGTAGAACCTCAAGCGTTCCGTGT
Organism: Idiotropiscis lumnitzeri; assembly: GCF_059441095.1. NCBI lineage: Eukaryota > Metazoa > Chordata > Actinopteri > Syngnathiformes > Syngnathidae > Idiotropiscis > Idiotropiscis lumnitzeri. The sequence goes on from NC_142403.1 coordinate 15,848,869, forward strand.
CCAAGTTCCCAGAGACCAAAAAAAGTCCCGTCTCAAGAGGGCGCCACCCCAAAATCCAATCACATCAAGCTTCCCGGCCACGACACCAGGGTCAACGTGATCCGTCCCCGAAGTTCCTTGAGGAGACGTACCAACGCCATGTGGGTCATGCCCCACGTACTCTTTCCGTTCACCTCCAGTAAGATGTCCCCGCATCTATGAACACACACGTCAGTAAATATGGACATAAAAAAAAAAAAATTGTAAAAAGCAGAGTTGCATCTGACCTTATCCCGCCATCGTTGTAGGCCGGCGTGCCCTTGACGATGGAGCGTATAAAAAAGCACTGGTTGCAGTTGACTTCCTCCAGGCCCCCCACGATGCTGAAGCCCAGGCTGCCCGACATGCTGCGCCGCAGCACGATGTCCTTGCAGCCGTACAGGTGCCTGCGGGACAAAGAAGAGGGGGATGCGCTCTTTGTAAACGGGCATTTTTGCGCATGTGAACGTATTGGCAAAAAAATTCTCTCTCTCTCTCTCTGACGTTATTTCGCAACATGCTGTAGCAGTTCTTATGATTAGCGTAACATCAAGGCCAATTTCCGTTACCTACTCATGTTAGCATCAAGCAAGTCTTTTGTCAAAACCAAGCTGTGTTCAACACTTAGATGAAGTTTACTGTCAAACTAAACATATGTAGATTTAAATCTATCTTAAAAAAAGGCTCAACATCTTAATGCTAATGCTAAGTAGCATCTTTTCTGCGGAGTTTTACCCCTTTAAGCAATGATTGAAGACAAAATGTTCAGCAACAAACTGTCCTGTAAAAATATAATAGTACTCACAGTCATATACTCTTCGTCCTCTACGTAGAATGACTTTTTGAGTTTTCTTACAGAGTGGTCTTTGAAACAACTTCTAAAATGACAAACCTGGGCAGCTGCAGCCATGACACCCACAGCGGGGAGTAGTCGCTGTTAGGCAGCGGGCTCTTGGTGCCGCTGTCGGGCGAGGACGCCAGGCAGGGCGGCAGCTCGCCCTCGGGCAGACCCTCGTCGGGGGGCCGCATCTCCAGGACTTTGAGAACCACGGGCGACGAGGTGTTCTTCAGGTTAGCCACCGCCTCGCTCCGCGTCACCCCCGTCAGATCCACGCCGTTCACGTTGAGCAAGATGTCGCCTACGGGGGGGGGGGGGGGGGTGAAGGGTGAGCTCCATGAAATATTCAGCGACTTCCAAAGGCGCCCGAAGCGAGCGCCACCTGTGCTTTTGAAAAGAGCAAAGGGTGCTTTCGAGCCGCCATATGAAGGACAGGTTGCTGTGTGAGCATATGCAAATATCATGAATATTTAGTCCGCCTCTTGTTAAGTTGCGGGTCAAATGGATCCATTTAATTTAAAAAAAAGAAATGAATGAACATATTTTTTTTTTTGCTTGGCTTAAAAATGCCACATAATTGCAAAGCAATCGTTAGACGAATGGAGTTAATCATGAAATACTAGCAATAATTATTCGGTGTTTTTGGGCATTTTTGCACATGAGACATGAGCTATAAAAATCATTTAAATTTATTTAGTTTAATTTAGTATAAATTATATATTGCACACACACACACACACTATAAATAATTATATATAATAAAATAATAAATAATTAATATATATTGACATATATATATATATATATATATATTAATTATTTATATATTAATTATTCATCATTTTACAGTTAACAGAAGAAAACACCAAAAAAATGCAATACCAAACCTGGTATAAATCTGTCTTAACATGATTTACATTTGGCTTCCAGCATAATCAATAATAACAACCCAAAGTATTATTTTATATACTTTAGTGCTAAGAAAAAAAAAACTAAAGTAGGGTGAAAGATCAAAGTGTGCAATGCAACAATGTGAAGCATTCAGCCTTCATAATCTCATAAAAAGAGATTCATACACAGAGGGTCAATGACATGCTTAATATGCATTAAAGACACCCGAGTCAGCAAAATCTGCCGCACGAGTCCTGCCACGACGTAAAATGATCCATTTCTCTCCTTCCTGGTGCTACGCTAACGCTAATGTTTTCGTGGGCTTGGAGACAATTTGCGGAGTGCTGAACCGCCGCCGCCGCACGATTAACTTTCATAATTAAACGCGTGTTCGTCAATCAGCAGATGGCGCAAACCCATCAGCGCTGCCTGCTGCAATTAAATTGCGCCTGACGGTGCACAACATTGTTGAATTATTTGAATCATGACAAATTCAAGGTACAGCACGTTTTCGGGGGTCGGTTTTTGTGCGTACCTTTGCGAATGGAACCCTCCTGGCCTACAACGCCGTCGGGGTCCACGTTGGTGACGTAGATGGGCAGGTCCCACCCGCGGCTCGACATGCCGCCGGCCACGGCCATGCCCAGCGAGTCGTACGGCTCCTTGGTCAGCGTCACCGTCTTCTCGTAGCAGGCGGGCTTCTGGCACGAATCCTGCGAGATTAACAAGCAATTCAATGCGTATTCACATCGGACGCGATCGTGTTTGTGTGTTGAGCTGACCAGCAGTGTTTGCTCGATGTCCACGGGGGAATATGGCGGGGGGCCATCCAAGGCCCATGGAGCTTCTTGGAGGATGTCGGGCGCAGGCAAGCAGATTTGACGGGACACCACGAAGTGAACGCCTTCCTCGCTCGCCTGGCCACATCACAAATATGCTTGAGGTCAGGGGTGGGCAAACTTTGTGATTGGTGGGCCATAAAGGGTTCTAAAATGGATGGAGTGTTTTGGTAACCTCACCTCATCGGAGAAAAAAAAATGCACAGCATTTAGAAAATAAAACATGACCAAGGTTTATTCATTTAATTTTTTTCAAGTTCGGCGGGCCGGATTAAAACGTTTAACGGGCCACATGTGGCCCCCGGGCCGTAGTTTGCCCACGCCTGCTTTAGGTCAACATTTTATCAATGCTAATTACCGTTAGCTTGTCTATGACGTTTTGCATTACATGTTAGCATCAAGCTATTAGACAAAATCTTATGGCTTGATGGAACATTTTGGTGTTCAAGTATGAAATGTTTAATTCCTTTTTTTATCAGTAAAAACCAACTGTGAGTGGCCAACAGCTTGAAAAAGCGCACGGGAATTTTTGCGCAGGCTGAACTGGCATTGCTAATATATAATTCTTTTATGATATCTTTGCGAAATAATGAGGGAAAAAAAAAACGGCTTTATCACAACGTCTAAAAGGCGACGATGACTTTCATCGTCCATTTTTCTCAGCCTAAAATAGCTTGCGGCAAGATAATTGAGTCTCATTTTTTATCGAAGTCACTCTCTAAAGGAGCATAAATGAGTGTTCTGGCATTTCCTTGATTGTCTCGGATCGTGCTCTAAGAGCTTTTTTTTAACACTTTCCCACTTTCGCCTGACGACTAACCGACTGTTTCCGACTCCTTCTCTCCTCTGAGAGTCGACCTCGTCTCTTCAGCGCGGAACTCAACTCCTTATTAAAACAGTCCTGGGCCCATTATTGCCTTAATTGGCCTAATTTAATTTCAGGCCCGCTGGCTGTTAATCTCTGTCAGAAAGTGCCTGCTCAGGGAGACCAATAGGGAGTAGCCAGTCGAGCCAGCCAGTCAGAACTTCAGGCCCGGAGACGCTGAACGACTTAACGGCAATTAAACGCCATTAGCCAACAAACGCAGCAGCGGCGACTGGCACGGGCTTGTCGGGGAATCGGTGCAATCAAATGTAGACGAAAAGCAACGTAATTATCACAAATCACTTCAATTGCCCCTAATACTGCTCGGAAGGAGCCATAGGAACGATAATGTTCCTAAAATAGTGGACGCCGATTCCCGGTGTGACAAATAAACACTTTTCTACTTTCAATGGATAGAAATTATAATTGTGTACTTTGCAGGTGCTATTATAGTTCACTCAGAAACATTTGGAATTGATTTTAAATATCGCTAACCAAAACAGCAGCACCTACAAAGCCATTTCCCCCCCCCCGCATAAGACAACAATTTTGTCTGGTCTCCACCAACCTGTATGAGCAAAGCAGCGTGTTCCGGGGCTCCATAGCGCAGATCGTGTCCGTTGATGGCGAGCACGCGGTCGCCGACCCACAGCTGTCCGTCGCGCGCCGCCAGGCCGCCCTCCAGCAGGTCAAAGATGTACAGGCCGGGCTCCTCGGGCCGTCGCACCAGCTTGATGCCCAGCTGCTCGTCGGGCGCGCTTTTGCTGAGCACCACGTGGACGCTGTCGTCCCGGAAGGGGTGGCCGTGTGACGGGTGGCCCCCGGCGACGGCGGCCACGTGCGGGTGGCGGTAGCGGTGGCGCTGCTCCCGGAGGATGGTGAGACGCAGGAGCTGGCACGGCTGCTTGAGGGTGGCCACGGCGTAGCAGTGCGACACGTTGCTGATGTCGATGCCGTTCACCTGACAGGCGCAGCAAATGTGGAATTTGTCACCAATATTTATTCATTTCATTTCAATTATTAATCAACATTATTTCCAATTCATCATATTAATTTCAATGCATACAAATCTGGAAATAAACATTTGGTAGAAGTAATTCCGTATATTTCATTTCAAATCATTTGTATTTTCTAAATATAAAACATCAATTTTTTAATCAGATGACAGACAAAATAATATTAATTATAAACTGAGCATTTTTCTAAATAACCTTATTTTTATTTATAAAGAAATACATTTGCATGTAAATAGACATAAAATATATACTTTGTTTAATTTACTTATACAAGTATATTCAGTTATCTAGTTTATTTGAATAACATAACATTCATAACATTTGAATTTTAATTTTGACAGGAGAAAAATTATAATCTATTCATTTTTGAAAAGTAAAACATATTCGTCATTTACATTTATGTTTCAATTTTTTTTATTTACATGTAGAATAATTACAATGATATGCTTATACTATTTTTAAAAATACTTTATTATACGACATTTATTAATCAATTTGAAAATGCTAATTGCATAAATGCAGGTACCTTAACTTACGAGCTTAAAGCTACTCAAAAAAACACAAATACTTTATGGTACATGTTTTAATTAAAGATCAAATATAAATAAAAACAACAAAACATAATAAAATAAATATGAGAAATTAGGCTTTCTAAGTGTAATAAAAGACACAATGCCGGCCTTTTCCCTTGTGGTCCATGTCCTCCATTCTCCTTGTGAGTGTTCTCATTTCGTGTACTTTGCAAACCAACGATCCAACATTTTTGCAAACTTTCATCATTAATATTTGTGTACCGTCAATTTGAAATAAAGTCCAGTTTTTGAACAAAGGGATGGGAATTAAAACACATTTTTTTAAAAAATAATTCAGAATTAATCGACAGGTAAATCGATGACCAAAATAACGATTAGTCGCTGCCCTCCAGTCCCGTGTCCCGGCGATACCTTGAGGATCATATCCCCGGGGAGCAGGCGTCCATCTCGGGCGATGACCCCCTCCCTGTAGATATCCTGGATGAGGATGCGCACCAGTGGCGTCTCGTTGCCGCCGACGACGCTGATGGCGAGCGGCTCCGATGGCTCCGCCCGCGTGATCTTAATACTGGTCACTTCCCCATCGGGGATCAAATGGTGGAGCTGCGGCAGAGCCAACACTGACGGAGGAGAAGAAGAAGAAGAAGAAAAGTTTGAGCCCAGCTGTACATTGCAAAGAAACAAAAAAAAAAAACCACATTTTGAAAGCCAAGTTAAACAGGAGAGGAAGCCATGAGAAGTTTGAGAAGATGGCGGAGCAGCTGTCTCGACTCCCTCAGGTTACTCAAACAAACCGGTCCGAGCCAAGAAAAAGCAAAAGGCGCTTGGCTGATTGTCCTCGCTTGATGTTTGTGCAATTAGTCATATACATCTGTACGCAATGTGCATGGGAATCGAGCGCGGCTACAAATCTTACACGCCAGCGTTGTTGTGAAACAAAAGCATTTTCAAGCGCTGATTGCGAAGAAACAAAAGGCATCCTTCATTTCGCGGTGCGTGCAGCGCGGCAATTTGGAGGGATTTGACTTGGATGCATTGTACATTTTTTAACACAGTGGAAATCTCTTGTCAGAAATGTTTAAATGGGCGCGACATGATGATTTTTTTCAGAGTTCTCACACTGAACAAAGTGCGTAAAGGATATTGTAACCGCCTCCGCCGAGTAGATTCAGAAGACAATTGAGGTTTCGCGTTCCTAAAAAAAATGAGACTCAAGATTCTGGGGCAGAGCCAGGATTTTTCAGTTGTGTGGCCATGGTGACACAAAGTAGCTTTTAATTTGGACAAAAACACAAACGACTTGATCATGAAACCCTCAGTTGCTCCTGATGTTGCATCACCAGTAGATGAATGAGAAGTCGGTGTAAAGCGCTTTGTGTGCTATAAAGCGCGATACAAGCGGACGACCATTTACCAGATCACGAGTTTGAGTTTGTGTCTACCAAAAACAAAAATATTAAGTTGCACGCTGTGCTGTCGACAAGATGTTTTCTAGCTTCAATATATTTTTAAAGAAAAAAAACAAAACGTGGTTCACCACGAAGTATGCATTGAATGCATTCCATTTTTTTGCACAATGACAACATAACTATTGAGATTCCAAAATGATCATGTTGCATTTCCACCCCCCCAAAAATTTAAATAAATAAATAAATAATAAAAAATAATATATATATATATATGAATTAATTATATTTCAAAAGATTTTGATATATCTCATTTTTTGCCGTATCGCGGGTGGATCTAAAACATATCACCCGAGACAAACGGGGGCTCATGAAAATGAATAGTTTTTTTTTCCAATTGACACATCTTGGCATGACAGAAGAGGATTTTGGCCATCCGCCACGGAGCCCCCCCCACCCCCCCCACCCCACTGCTTTTATTTCAATTTTGCCGGCTGGAGATGAAAAATGGCTCCTCATCCCTCAGCGACGTGTCGTCCCCCCCCCTTTCGCCCGTGTTGCACTTTCTCCATTTCCAGAGTCAATATTTGGTGTGCACGTCGCTTCAAGGTGGAGCGCATTCAGCGCCATTACGTAAGGCTCCCGACTCCGTTCACCTCGCCGCATACTGCTCCGTTATCGTTCTTGTGTTTCTGCTCGCATCCTTTCGGAATGTTTAATCGTCGTCTCTGCCGTCAATTCATTCCCTGCTCGTTTGTCATCCGTCCCTCAAAGATGACTGCGCCGCATCGTCGCCAGGGTGTGCATATTAAAATCACGCTATTTGTGCATAGAGTAGCTCGTGACTAGAGCACAAGTGATGAAAAATAAAAAAAGTTATTTATTTATTTATATATTTTAAATATTGTAAATAGTCACGTTTGCTGTGTTCATTTAGCTCATTCTCCCCAACATGGGCCAATTCAAATGGACTTTTTTTTGTATTCATTGGTTATTATGAAATAATTACTGTATTTTACGGACGATAAGCCGCCATTTTTTTCCCAGGATTTTGAACCATGCGGCTTTTCTGTGGCCCTCTATAGTTCAGAAAATACGCTAAATAAATCTTGATTTATTTATTTTTTTCTCTTGGGACTGTTCTGTTTTAATTAGCAAATTTGTTGCCGTGTTTAAAGGCACTGTTTTAACAATCCGTTTATGTGCAGTCACAGTACAAAATTGTGCACAAACGTGGCCAGTCGCCTTCTTTTTTTCGATTGGGTGCTCCAGTTTCATGCAAATGAGCCGCTGTTTGTCCTGCCCGCTTTCGTGAAGCGCCCACATCCATCATCAAGTGTAACTTTCATGTATTTTCACTCGTGGATGCAGCACTTCATCACTGAACTGATTTGAACCGAGAACGTCAAGACTGTGAAGCTTTACGTCTGCAAACATGAAAATGTCAATTCAGCGAAGACTGACCAGACCAAGTTGCGCATGCTTTACTCCCCAGGGATATTCAATCAAAGTACTTGACTGAGCGGAGAAAGGAAAGACTCGTCTCCCGTGATGTGCGCTACATCCCGTCCCTGTCCGAAAGCGCCTGGGGCGAGCGCTCTCCGCCACGTCCTGATTCGCCTCCCGCGATGCAACTCTTACGCAATGTGCAGCTGAATTATTAAAAGGAACATCTGCTCGGGCTCGGAGCCGTGTCACCGTGCTTGTTTCAGCTGGGGGAGCGTCACAAATACACATGCACGCGTTCTTTGGGGAATCGGAAAGTGCAGATGAGGCAGTTAACCCTCTGGGTCCATTTGTGACCACCTCGCTTGCTTGCTTGCTTTTTTTTTTTTTTTTTTTTTAAGTTAACATTTTAGTTGTCCGACTGTAAATGCATTGGCACTTCCCAATTTTGTTTGTTTGTGAATTTTCTTTCTTCAACTCCTTGGTCAATTGAAAGCCATTAATGCCACTTTTCTTTAATCATACAATTTGGCTACAATGAGTTTCATTCTTGACTCAACACTTGTATATTTAAAAAAAATGTTTTCTACCAGATCACAATCAATTTGTGGACAATTGAGCAATATAATGTAATAATGAGAGTTTACAAAAGAGGTTTAAGTCCTTTTTCATGCAAAAGGGCTTGCAAACCTCTGGCACGAGAGTCACATTTCTTCCATGGAAGGGAAATTAAAATATGCCCGCGAGTACGGTTAAATTGCGTGTCTACATGTGTTGCACCACCGTTTCTGTTCAAATATTCCGCGCTCAAAGTGTTATAAGACCGCAACTACCTATGCTAATCGTTAGCCCGTCAATGGCATTTCACATTATGCGTCAGCAAGTGGGGACATTCTAAAGTTGATTGGTTGTTTTAAAAACACAAGCACACACACAGAGAGAGAGAGAGAGAGAGAGAGAGAGAGAGAGGGAGAGAGAGAGAGATAGATAGAGAGAGAGAGAGAGAGGTAGAGAGAGAGAGATAGAGAGAGGGAGAGAGAGAGATAGAGAGAGAGATAGAGAGAGAGAGAGAGAGAGAGAGAGAGAGAGAGAGAGAGAGAGAGAGAGGGAGAGATAAAGAGAGAGAGAGAGAGAGAGAGAGAGAGAGAGAGATACAAGAATTGATGTTCGTTAAAAACATTGTGCAGCTCAAGAATCCAAAAACATAAAATCCAGGCCCGATGAATCGGATTAAAGTTTATCCATTCTCGCATAACAAGCAAAAAGGATCCCAAAAAGCGACGTATTCCATCCTGATCAATACCTCCTTGTGGTACGCTGGAATTCCTGGTGTTGTCCCGTTCCTCCGAGGTCTCATGATTGACGGCCGTGCCACTTTTGGTCCTTCGCAGGACGCTGAACGCCCGGTTGAGCCTCCGGAAAGAGCGGCTCCTCACTGGAAAAAAACAGTTGAAGAGTGAGGCTGAGCGGGACTTTATAACCACAAGGAGTCAACATGTCAGGACATGTCTGGAACGGGGCTGCAGAGGTTTGCACGTCAACACCGACAAAAAAAAGCCAACCAATGGCGCTACAGCCAGTCCGTATGCGACATAAAAGGAAACTGAAATTGCATTTTTATGCATGTCTGAATCAAACGAAAGGTCAAAATATGTCGTATCGTGCGTTGTGACTTTGCCCGCGGTCCCCGGTGTGGGTTTAAGCGTCACTTGTGGAGCCGCGTTCAACAAGCCCGAGCGATGCATCTGTTCTGTGAAGAGGCCCCGCTCGCAACCAGCTCCACAATTAGCCAACCCAATCTGCGCTGTGCTTGCGTAACGACGGCATGATGTAACAGAGCGGGCAGACTTGTCAACCTGATGTGCAAAGGTGGTTGCGCCCGAAGACTCGCAGTTTCGAATAAACTCAAGCAAAAAAATGTCAACGGCAAGCATTTTGTGGAGCCTGTGGGGAACCTCATCATCGTAGTAATTTTGGTTTTCTTTTTTTTGAATACTAAATATTTTTTGGAAGGAGAATTAAAGCTGGAATGAAATGAAAAAAAAAAAATCACCTGGAGTGGCCCATCTGGATCACCATGAAAATTCCTGGTGGGCCGCCATGAGGCACTTTTGAATGCAGTATCTTTTGATCCCTTAGGTACTTTGCCTCGTTCCTATATTTTGAAAGATTACAAAATTTGGAACCGAAGACAATTTGATTTTTCTAGTTGATTTGAATCAGAATCAACACTTTCACAATTTAGCAAGCGACCAGGAATTGTTTCTTATACCACGCACAGTCATGAATTCATAAAATTATTTCCTCACATACCCCAAATTTTTGCGCAACACATTCCCGAGACCCGACAGGGCAAATCGAAGTAAAAATCAGCATCTAGAATTTTGCCTTGTGCTTTATCGATAGGTTTTGACTCAATCTAGCAGAATATGCAAAATAGCAGTTCACGAAATCAAAACAACGGCACAGAAAATGGTGACTTCTTTGAGCTTGGGAAAGACGGGAAAAATCACGAGTGGTTCGGCTAGGAACTGTCAGATGCTCAGAGCATTGCGAGCAGGTATTTTTTTTAATTTTTTTTTTATAAATGTGATGGTAATGTGGCTCACACTGAAGAGTCCTGGAACTTTTCTGACACATCACATGCAAATTTATTTAAGATTCGACTTAATTCACTTTGTATAATTTTCCAAGTTTAACAAAAAACAAAAAAAAACAACCACATTTGAAACTTTGAAGACTTTGAAAGTAGCGTAACCTCGCCAGCGTGAACTCGACACCGCCGCTCCCTCGCCGCCCTCTGCGGAGCCGAGGAGATGCGATGGCTCCTGACAGCCACATTATTCTTTAAAAGCCGCGGCCGCTTCTGGCCGTGACAGCTTGCTCAGCGTTGGTGACGCGCACGGCAGTGACGACGGCCCGCGGTGGAAAGTGCTGCACGACGTCATTTGGAGTCCCCGATGACTGAATGCTCAAGTTATGGGCGGGGGCTTTTTTGACTGCGCTCAGGTGGGAGATGTTGTCACTTTCAACGCATTGCTAGCAGCGGCGATATTAAAACTCCATCTCCGTCTACTTCCATTTCTCCTTGACTGCATAACATGCTCGTTGAATAAAATTCGAGGAAATTGATCGCAGAGTAGTACAAAGAAAACTCAAGAGGGGCCTTAACAGCCGTTAAAATGACTTGAGACTTTTTTGTGGGTCTACTTTTTGCGAGCCATGCCTGACAAATTTCATTTTGCGAAGAGAAACTGGTGGCACGGGGGCTGAATTTTGAGAAAATGTTTTTGATAATTCATGAGGGCCTTTAAGCTTGCTTCAAACCAAAAGAAGACTTCCAATGTTTTTTGAGCGTTCTTGATTTTTTGTGGACCTTGAATTGAATTGTCCCAAAATGACGAGAGGAAAACATTTTTCAGGCAATTTCATGAGGACTTTTGTACTGCTTTAAAATGGCTTATTTAAACAGACTTCCTGTTTCTTCTTGGGGAAATGTTTTTTTTTTTTTTTTTAGACTTTTTTGTGCGTCTATTCACGTTAGACACGCGCACCAAAATTTTACGATAAGGGAAACTGGTTTTGGGGGTTGAATTTTCAAAATGGAAATTCAGTGGCAGTATAATGACACCTATCAACCAAATCAAAATAAAATACTTCCTGTATCATTCTGCGCATAGGTTCTCCAAACTTTTTGGTGGGTCTACTCACGCTAGACACGCCTACCAAATTTTATGTTGCTAAGTAAATCTGGCATCGGTGGCTGAATTTTCTCAATTACAAAACAAGACACCCCTCAAACAAATAAAAATAGAAGAGTGGTTTTGAGCATGCGCTCTTAAAACCTTTTTTTGTGCGCCTACCCGTGAAAGACGCACTCACCAAATTTCATGCGGCTAAATAAAACGATAAGTGCTTCGAGGGGCGCTGAATTTTTCAAGATGCGCAACTCACACTCACTCTTCTTGCTGCTGCAGCGGGCTGCCAGGCTGCCGGTGCTTCCCGACTGGCTGTGCTCCTCCATGCTGGCGTCGAAGGCCGGGTTGACCAGACCCGCCTCGTCTGACAGCAGGGCCACGGCGGCGGAGGCGGGGCCGTCGCCGGGCAATGTGGCGATGGTGAGCTCCGACGTGCTGTCGGTGCACTCGCCCTCCTGAGAGCGCCGCTTTCTGTCCGCTGAGAGGCCATAGTGAGAGGCGCCTTTACACCTTAATCGAGGAGAAGAAAAAAAAAAAAAAAGAAAGTGTCAGACAACATCGGATATGTCGGACAAATTATGCGCGGGTGATATTTTCATGAATCTTTTGTTTTGAATAATGTGTCGGAACGGTTGTGGCAGCAAGAAGCTCGGAGTAAAAGTCAATAAATTCACGAGGGAGCCGGAAAAGGTCACAGGCAGACTTCTCTGTTATGTATTTTAGCCAACACGACCTTCCAAACGTCATTAGGTAGCCCCAGGAAGGCTATAAAAAAAACAAAAAAAAATAATTAAATAAATAAATCAATCACCTCCTGACACCAGTTTCACACTGACACAAAAATGGCATCATAACAGGCCCATGTCCAAAATTGAACAGGAAGTCGACCATTTTGGGTTGAATCGATCATTCATCGTTCAATAAAAGACAATATAACTTTATTTATGTGGCGCATTTCACAACAGCTGGAGCTGTAACGAAGCGAAATTAGCGGGAAATAAGAACACAAAATAAAATCACCAATCGCCATGAAATTGGGTGGACACGTCTATCATGATCGTACACACTAATCAACACACACGCCCGTAAACACATCTCGACACGGTGTAAACACGTTTTCCACAGCCAGCCAGGTAACACGCTCCCAGCGGAAACGTTTTTCTCTTCCATCTCCGCTTCATGTGAGACAGAAAATAGCTCCTCCTCGCTTCCCTCCACTCGTCTCGTCTCTGCGGAGCCATCAGCGTGGACATTAACTGGGCCGTAATGAGCTGGATCAAAACCAAGCTCGGGGAAGAAAAATCCATTCTGCGGCCGGCCCCAATGAGAGGGTGTAAAAAAATAAATAAATAAATAAAAGAAAACAAGATAAAGCGAAGGCTTGCGGAGGACTGGTTGACCTGACTGTGTCCATATTTCACGGGGAACAAAAATACTCCTTTGCTGCAACATATTGCTCACATCTTTTACTTTCAGTCACAGATCACAACGGGTTGGGGGGGAGCTTTACACAAAGCCCCCCCCCCGCCCGCCAAGAGTCAGCATCGATCCGCCGCACTTTTACGTAACACTGCCTGGCCTGCCTCAGAGAGTTATTCCTGCTCGTTCAGTTCGTAAATTGAACGCCATCGAGCATGTCGCGGCGCCAACATGGAAGTTAACCGGCTACAGTGGTTGAATAGAGCAATATGTCAATCGGCGTCGGAGCAGGTGGGCGGGAGGGGGGCGCGGTGCGGTCTCGTTCGGCCATAGGAGGCGAGCGTTTTCGGGGCAAGCGGGGAAACAGATTGGATTCAGCTATTAGCATGCAAAGAACGATTAATGGGATGGAAAGAGCTAAAAAAAAAAAAAAAACGGAAAAATGTCTTCAGTGAGCAAGGAGAATATATTTAGTGCTGTCACATCACAGAAAGTGCTTGTTTGATGTGAAAATGTGTTTATTAATAGCTTTGTCTTGTACATTAAAAGGGAGAGAGTTTTAGAAGCAGTCGTGTTGATGTCTCGTGTTTGGATTGTTTATTTTAAGGCCTCAGCCTGTCACAAGAAAGAAAAAAGCGTGACTGACTGAATGGTGTCTGCTGCTGCAGGGTGGATATCGCCGAAGGTTGTCAGTCACTTTGGGCGGCTCGTACACGCGAATATTCCCTCCGTTATGCTGCTCAAAAATAAAATTTAGGGGACGTACGCACGACAACCACCGTGGTTGCCCCCCCCCCCCCCCCCCCCCCAGGCGGCTGACTGGATGCTTGTTAGTGGCGCCGTGTCCTCGTCCTCGCATTGTTCTTGCGTCATTCCTCAAATGTGGGACGAGTTAAGGCGCAAAAGATACCCAGCGAGCCCCATGCCGACTTTATCTCCCGTCTCCGAGTGCAGTCACAGTTGCATACACTCCCAAAAAAAAGATTTTTCTTGATAGAAAGGTGTCTCCAAAGTAAGAAGAGAAAAATCGCCGGGAATAAAATTCAAAATGAAAAGATATAGTAAGGGGCCGTCATCAGAAAAATCTCATTTGAAAAAGTTAAACTGCACGAAATGAAACCGAACGTAACGTAGCCGAAACGAAACGAAGCCAAACCAAACACAAACAAGTAAATGTGCCAAAACAGAAACAAAGAAAATGTTCTTGCTTCAACATGAAATGAAAAATAAAAATCATCACAAAAGTAAAACACACCAAAAAAAAATCTAAACTATACGTCATCGCAGAAATAAAATTTAACAATTAAATCTATCCTTTGTCATAAAAGTTAAATGAGAAAACATCGCAATTGTCCATCTTCACACAACTAAAAGTACCCAAAGAGAAAACGTCACAACTGTCCATCGCAGAAGATTTTGGGCGAACGTGGCACCCTGGCCACGCCCCCATCTTCATCCTTCATCTCCAAGTGTAGCCACAATTACCCACAATGCTCTGGGGCGTGCCTGGATGCGGCACAAACAGCCGTGTTCTTGCGCTGGGAAATAAACACCCGGCTCACAAGTCATCAAAGCCTGTGAGACTCTCCAATCCTCTTTGGGGCGCGAATGGATTATCCGTCCTAACCCACATACTCTCGCTCTCCGCTCCCTGGCTGACGACCGACACCATGTCGCAAATTAACACCCCCCCACCACCCCACCCAACGCACACACAGCTGCCGAGATGACTGCGGGTCAAAAGACTCAAATTCTCACACACTGCAGGAAGCTTTTTGAGTGTAAATAATGTAAAGTATTTCTTTTGCCGTAACTTTCAAGCACTTAGGGTGAAAACAGGTCATTGCAGACATAAAAAAAAAAAAACGGAGAAATTGTTATGAGTGTCTATTAAAAAAAATGTGACGACTATAATCCCAGAGCGGTCCGGCATCACGGAAATAAAACACTAATTGTCTTTCAACAAGACAATAAAAAAAAATATGAGAAAAAATTAATCGCCTGTTATAAAACGGCGTATGAGAGCATTTCATGGCAGGCCGTTGTCAACAAAGTGCAATCAGAAAACGCATCAGCGCAAATAAATAAATCAATAAATAAATACATTTTATAGACCATCATTGCGGAAATGAAATAAAAAAATGAGAATATGTCAAAATCGTCCGCCATTAAATATTTGAATCTTCAAAATAAGAAAATGTCCTCATGTTTATCGTCACAAAAATTAATTAATTAATAAAAAAAAAAAACAAATGTTGTTGCAGAACATTATTAAAGAAATAAAATTGAAAATGAGAAAATGTCGCAAACGTCCAACATTACAGATGAAAAATTTAAAAACAAGAAAATGTCTTAACACCACAAAAAAGAATAAAAAAAAAAAAAAAGATATAAACTATCATAGAATTTCCAAAACCCCCAAAATTTGAGTTCAACTTAATGTCCATCATTGTGCAAAGAAAATTAAAAAAAAATGAGAAAATATCGCAACCGTTCACCACCACATGCAAAACTAATAAATGAGAAAATGTCGAACTGGTCGACCATCGTGGAAACAAAATGAAAACAAAAAGAACATTTCACAACTGTCCACCGTTATTGAAATCCCATTAAAAAAATGACAATACGTCAGACCCATCCTTCGCCGTTCAAAAAAAAAAAAACGTAGAAGCTAGAAAACATCGTAAAAATAATTCAAATGTCAATCAAGATTTTTGAAGACGACAAATTGAAATCACATGCAAGTCAACTGCGCCACACTGCAATTGTGTTACTTGGAAGCTCGGCCGAAGCCAGCGTCGCTTTGTTCATCCCGATTATCCGTATCGGCATCCAAATGTGCTATAATGCTGTTGTTGGCTGAGGCAATTAGCAGCGCTGAAACAAAAGAGCGCAAAGACAAAAAGGCACAAGGGAGACACTGGAAGCACGGCTGTACAAACTGCAAGCCTGACAACACGCGAGTCCACACTATTTGTTGTTTCTCTCCAGTGTATTCACTTCACATCGTGTTTTGAAAAAAAATGGCGTCTTTTGTTCGCCGCCCGTCGACGACAAAATCGACACACAAATCTCCTTAGAGCGGCGCGCCAGTTGCTCAGTCTCGGACGTATCGATCGGAAAAATCAGCAGACGTCGTTGCCAATTTAGAACTCTGACGGCCAATTTTCTGAAGCGCTCAGAAAATACATCAGCGACACATGACACGTAAAAAGCTGAGTGGGCGGGAAAAAAAAAAAAATAAAGGGAAAAACATCTGCGGTGTCTCTGCCAGGCCGGATGACGCCGGCGGCTATTTCTCACAGAAGAATGTGTGAAAAACAATGTGAAATATTATGCATGGGAGAAGCTGCCAACAGTAACTAGAAAGCAGATCGAAGACTGGTGCAGGACTAGGATTTACACTTTTCTTAGATTGCTTTCAAGGGAGCAATACCACTGAAGATGATGATGTCGTTTTCAAAAAATGCAGCACACAACTGCTATACATGCTGGTGTAGAAAAATAAGCGACTCCATCGGGAAGCTACTACTTGTAATTCCATTTATTTTTTTTTTATTACATTGAAATTTTGTTGTCCATAATTTGTCATTTTTACCAAAATATGAACGAGCGCTAATTTGAAATCTGATGAAATGTGATTGCATAAAACTTTATAGATGTGAGATGACACTTAAATGCAAAAAGAATAAATAAAGGGCATGTCGTAGCTGAAAACGTTCATTATTTCCCTTTTTAATAATTAAAAAAAATATCAACACCTATGGTCCAAAATATGCCACAAAACACAAATGGCTTACAAATGATTAAAAAAAAAAAAATGTCCACATACGATGAAGATTCTCTATAACTCCTGCTAACAACCCAGGCTAAACTTAGCTCCTCCTCTTCTGTCGCGATGCATTTGTTCAACATACTTTCTTGACACAAATGACTAATTTTCTTTTAACGGGGATTTCGGTGAAATCTTGTGGCATTTAGGGTTGTTACAGAAAAAGCATGCTTTCTCGAGCCAGAGGCTTAGCTGCATTGTTTTTGTTTACAGAGCAATGCACATTGCAGCAGCACTTCCTGTCGTTTGCCTAAAATAAAAGGAGCAAAATAAGACATTAAAAAAAAAAACAGCGTTACTTCGATTAGTTTATTAGTTGGGCCTTCGTCACGCACTCTCTGCGGCTTTGCACCAGATGCACAAAATTGTGTCGGAATGGCCGCCAGGAGCAAGCGGAGGCCCATAAATGCAGAGTAATCCCGTTAATGGCGAATTAGAGAGGTGTTAATCAGAGGACGGCGCGTTGATTGGATCCGCCCGATGAGCACGTTCATCCCATCTGCTGCACGAGCAGCAGCAGGCATTCGGGGTGAAGTTCCATGCACGGATTATAAAAGCCGCATTCAGGTGAGGCCCTGAGCGAAAGCGGCTCATTTGCTCTTTTTGGCAATGGAAAATTTTTTAAAACGTAAAAAAAAAAATTACGGAATAAATACATCAACTGCCCCCCCCCCCAAAAAAAATCAATGGCAAAAATAAATAATTGTCATTAAAAAGGAAACAAATTTAAGTTTAGGCTCAGGTCAACAATATAAACTTGAAAAGCAGCCTGCGTGATGCGAGGATTCCAACAGACTTTTTCTAAATTCTATTTTAGGCCCACTTGCTTTTTTAAAAATTTTTATTTAGTTATATATATATATATATATATAATATATATATATATATATTTTTTTTATTTATTTTTGTTTTTTTAAACATCATTTTTCAAATGTAAAATGGAACATAAAATCTGTCGACTTGGAGATGAAAAAGTCAGTTCGACTATGCAAAATGAAAAAAAAAAAAAAGTAAAACACGTAATAAAAAGGAAAGAACAAAAAAATATTTTCACATATTTTAATGATATTTTCTCACTCTTAAAACTTTACAGACGGTAAATGTGAAATATTGGCATCGAACTTCCCGTCGGAATTTGCACAAATCTAATGGACAAACTGCGGCGGAAGCATTTTTTTTGCCATACTATACGTAACAATTAGACATCGTTTCCCGTACGGCTTCAAACTCCTTCGTCCTACTTGCGCAATTGATACCAACAAGCTAACGTAGCTTGACTAATGCCCGAACTAAAAACTTGAATTGAAAAAGCTGTGGACAGCAAATGTTGACGTGTCTGCTGGCTATTTTCCTTTTGCAGCGCTCGCAGCAGATTTGGCGTGTTGGCTCAACTGAGTCATGACTTTCCCGCCCAATCAATACAGCTCCCATCATAAGTGAAGCCCGCCTCTTGATTGCATCGGAACGGTGTGATTATACTGGGAAGGTGTCTCCTTACAGCCAACCAAGCGGGGGGAAGTTCCCGCTAATCTTGTTTTGCGGGATACACCCGGGATTGGTCTCCGCTCCATCTCCGGACATCATCTGACTTGTGAATACGCTCAAACCCAAAATCCTGTAATTGCCCAAAATCACTAAATAAAAATTGGAGAACTTTTTTTTTTGTCAATCATCCCCAAAATTAAACTGTAAATACAAAAGGAAAAAAAAAACCATTTTGATTGTATGGCCTGACAGTCGCAAAACAAGAAAACGTCGTAACTGTTCACCATCACAGAAATAAAACGGGAACATGTATATATTTTTTTTTAATTGGTCATCATCACAAAGGGATCATGAAGAAATGTCCTAACTGTTCACCGTCACGGAAGTATAATGAGAAAAAAAAAATTTGAAACTGTCCCCCATGACATGAAATAATACTTAAAAAAGCAGAAAAATGACTTAACTGTCCATCATAAAAGAAGTCAAATGAGGAGTTATTGCAAATGTGCATCATCACAGAAGTAGAACCAAAAAACATCACAACAACACTCCTCTATCACAGAAAAAACATCATCAAAGTCCAGTGAAAAAATAAACGACAGAAAATAAAGTAAAATGAGAAAATGACCAGAGAAGCAAAACGAGATGACAGTGCAACTCTCCAGCAGGACCCAAGTAAACTAGAAAACAATTAAATACACGACACAAATAAAATTGCCCATCCAACCATTCCCGAACAGTTATTCCCAATTAGTGTCACGGGGTGAGCTGGAGCCGATCCCAGCTGACTGACTTTGGGCAAACTGGTCTAGTTACCAGTTCTGCAAAGTAGATGCACAAAAATCAAACAGAAAAAAAAAAAAACAGAAAGCGTCGGAACTGTCCAGAGGTAAAACTAATTGTCCATCACGTAAGGAAGTAAAAATAAATAAATAAATCACACATGCACTCATTTGCCACCTAAACAAGAGAGCGACGAAACTCTCTCGTAAAAAAAAACAAACACGCGAGACCATCCACTGAACGCCTTGCCAAGCCCCTTTTGTCCGGAATCTCCATCTAAACCGTGGCGAATTTCCCGAACTTGAACTGTCGTAATCCTCTCAACAACAACAAAAAAAAAAAAGACCCATCACAGAGAACGCCTCGGCCTCCATCTCCTGCCCGCGTGCCTCGGCGACCCCCCCCCCCCCCCCAGCCAACCCTGACCCCGACGCCCTGGCACTCACGGCACTCGCGTGAGGGATTAACGCCGCGGCTGTCACTTACACCCTGTTGCCGACGAGCCAAAAAGAAGCTATGAGAAAACGCTGCGACCGGCCGCAAAAAGACGACATTTGCAGGCTTTGGGGGGGGGGGGGGGGGGGGAGGGGTCAACGGATTTAGCCTTTTTAAGCCATCTGGGCGACGAAAAGCACTTGAACGGTTCGGGAGCAGATATTAAAGTGCGCCGCAAAGCGGAGGTGAAGCATCGGGCGAAGAGGTCATGGACGACTGTGGCTCTCCTTTCCCACATGTGAGGGCATTAGACACAAAAACGATTGTTTAATAAAACGTAGGATCACGGGGGGTCCGAACGATGAACTGCAATATGTAGACGGAAGCGTTGGCAAAACAATGGCCGCCTAACTGTCTTCTATCTTCCTCGACAGACAAGTTTGACAAAGAAAATATGCAACAGAGTTTTTGCGATAGCGCAAGATAAAAAAAAATATATATAGTAGAAATTGTTGCCGGTTGTCTGGCGGGAGAAACCGAGCAAGCCGACGCTCACTTGGCTGCATGAATAAATGAAGGCAAGCATGCATGATTCAGATGCTCTCCACACGCGTCCGTTTTACGTCATCAAGAGTGGCTAAGGCACGTTATCTTGATTCTTGCCAGTTGGGAGTCAAACGCAGATCTTCGTTGAGAGTGCTAAACTCAAATCCGCAGCTTCCCATTGGCGGGATTTGTGCACTACTCAACCGTTAGCATTTAACGTTGAATTGTGCTAACTTTCAAGGCAATAGCGTTTTTTGTTCCATGTTGACACACATTTACAGGATTATTCTTGACCAACTAAAACTGCCACCGAAATACCGCAAATTCCAAATAATTCCCGTTCTGGCGTGTGCGCCAATATATCTTTTTTTTGTATTAGATTTCAGAACCCATTAGGCCACATACATCCAAACAGAACGAGACAAGGGCCAGACAAAAAAAAATAATTATCAAGAGTTTGAGTCATGAGGTGCTCTGACCCGATGACTCGGAACCTCCAGTGACTCGTACAGTTGAGATCCAGCTAGCGCGTGCCGACCGGGTTGCTAATCCCGTTAGGGTGCGTCCATGCTGAAGCGCGATCAAACGGGCTGAAGGTAGCGTTTCAGAAGTTGAGCCCTCGAGGAGAAAACTTGCAGATTTTTTTCATACCATAATTACAGCGCTGTAGGTGGCGCTAATGCACATGACAAACAGCGCATTTTTTGCATTTTTTTTTTTAGACAGCAGCTCCACCTATCTGCCTTACTTGAGTGATTTTGTACTACTCATGCATGTGATTGTTATACCACACATCACTTTGAGAGTGATTGTTTTTTCTGTGCATGTATGTCTTTGGTATGCAATACAACTTTGAGAGTGATTGTGTTAAGGACCCGTTCGCGTGATTGCTATGTGACATACACAAGTGTGATTGTTATGCCACATAAAAGAGAGACTAATTGTTATGCTTCATACACAGGTATGTGATTGTCATGACACATGTGATTCCTGTGCCAGATGAAGTTTGGAGGCAGATTTTTTTATTTTTACTGCACAGGTTTGTGATTGTTATGCCACAGCTTGTTTGAAGTGTTTTTAGTAGGCGAGTTTGTGATTATGCCAGACATCTTTGGGAGTGTTTTTATTTTTTTTTTTACTGCACAGATTGTTATGCGACATGTAACTGAGAGTGATTTTTTGTTGCATGGATGCTTAATGTTATGCCCCAATTTACTTTGCGAGTGACTGTTTTGACTACACAGGCAAGTGATTGTTATGCCACGTACAGCTTTTTTCCCCCCCATCCATTCTGTTAGGACTAGTCTATTTAGAATAGCACGATTCTATTTTGTATGTGAACCAAAACTGTATCACGCTTTGGCGCAGTCTTGTGGGATCCGACTGCAGCTGTTTTTTTTTGTTGTTGTTTTTTTTTTTTTTGTCTTGCCTCTTTAAATAAAGACAAAGATTTCTCAAGAAATTATTTGTCCATTGCACAAATTCCACCACCTCCACGCAACCCCGCCAATGTCCACCTGTCTGTATTAGAAAGCATCGCACACTGCATTTAAGTCCGGTAAACCGAGTACCATACACGAGCCTACTCCTGTCAGCTTGGAAGACGAAGAAAAATGGAGCGCGGCCACTTGCTCCAGCCAGCCGGAAAAACACGACGTCCACGTTAGTCCGTCACATCGTAATCGACCGATCGCTGCTGTCACGAGAGGCGGACGCTTCCCCCCCCACCGACTATGACGATTTGCCCCGAAGCTCGCCACGCTCCAACTGACCCACATACAGTAAGCGGGCACCATTAGAAGTCAAGCGGGCGTATGCGCGGGCAGATGGAGGGTAAAAAGCACAGGAAGTGACCTTATACCCTCTTGTCTAATCTTATCTGACGGCAGTCTGAGTGGAAAGGATACTTCTTTTGAAACCATCTATCCACTAGCGAGGCGCACTCCCGGACTTGACGCCTGCCAATCGCAGGGCACGCGAGCATTCTCACCTCTGGACAATTCTGGAGGCTTTGATGAATGGAACATGCATACTTTTGGAATGTGTGACAAAGCCGGAGAAGCTTACCTCCAATGCACAATCGAACAATGAGCGATCGACTTGCAGCAGACGGGTTAACAAGCATGACACGGTGCGCTGTTCTTCTCGAGCCCTTCGTCAATTCTCCAATACGTAGACAACAGCTTCAGTAATTGACTCCCGTTCAAAGGCACCAAAAAAAAACTTGAATGAGGGAATTTGCAAACTAACAGCGATTGAAACTCAAAATGGAGTCCTTAATGAAGCTAACGTGCATTTTTGGGGGGAATGTTTGACGAGTGCCGAGAGAAACCCACGCAAGCACACCGAGTCAAGATTCAAACCCCAAATCTCCAAACGGAGAGGCAGACGTGTTCACCACAATTCTCACAATTTGTTTTCAAATGAGGTAAATGTACTTTCTTAGGAACCCAAACGTGAATTTCGTTGCCAAAACTCATCGCCCCAGATACGTTCCTAAGCTGCGCTGCGCTATTTGTTAAAAGCGCATCATCAAGGGTGGCTCGGTGGCAGTTTTAGTGATTTTCGCTGCCGAAAGCTGCGGCATCCGAACGGTCCTGGAGAGCACATCGCGCTACCCGCGGACTCGAGCGCGTCTATGATATGTTCCGCGCTTCTAGTCGTCTTCCCGTCCAGATGGGAGCCCGTTTGAGGGAATACACGCAATCATGGACGAGTGGAGTGGAATGGGAAGGATGGGCAGGTTGGGGAGGGTGTTGTTGATGTTATGATTTGACGGCGTGAGGGGTTTGTACTCACAGCTCGGAATAGAGGATGTGCAGGTTGCCCAAATTGTCAGTGTAGTTGGCCGGGCTGAGCCAGGGCAGGACCAGCAGCAACAGAGCCTTCATGGTCGCCTCCTTCCCTTCCCTGCTCTGCTGGCTCCCTCTTCGTCTTCTCCTACTACTCCCCACACGCCGCGCCACCTTCCTCCTGCTCCCCCTTCCTCGTCCTCCTCTTCCACCTCCACTACTTTACACCAAACCCCCCCCACTAAACCCCCCCGCCGCCACCCGTCTTCCAGAATGAATCCGTCCCGTCCCGCAGAGCCCGGACAGGTTGCTCGTCCGCCTCAGGCGGGCCAGAGGACGTCGGAGGAAGAAGGTGAAGAAGAAGATGGAAAAGAAGAAGAAGGTCCCGCTGTGGTACAGGAAGAAGAGGACAAAGTGCAGGAGGAAGAAGAATTAGGAAGGTGGCACATTTGGACTACAATCGGAGATGTGCAGCCCCCCCCCCTCCTCCTCCTCCTTTTAATCTGCTCTGGGCAGCGGCCAGTTGTAAGAGGATTTGTGCTCGTATGCATGTGTGTTTGTCTCCATCCCTGTGTGTGTGTGTGTGTGTGTGTGTGTGTGTGTTCGAGACAAGAGCGCAGGCTGTGACTTATACTGCAGCAGAAACCAATGAGGAGGAGGGAGGGTTGTGGTGAGATGGAACGGACCAAATTGAGGCAGAAGGGGAGTGGGGGGGGGCACCTGCTTCGATGCTGCCATTGGCTCATCCCTCACACACATCGAGTCCGACGCACACGCGTGTACAACCTCTGCATCGGCTTCCGAAGGGGAGGAGAGAGGAAATCACCCGCCGCCCCCCCTCAATCCTCTTCATCGATGGGCCGCTCGCTGAGCAGCAGATTGGTGTGACGGCTGGAATGAACCTGACTACTGTATATAGTAGACGTGCGAAAGAGTCGACGGGAGCTAAACGCAACAGGGAATCGACGTGCAAAGCAGAGCTGGGAGTGATATGACTGAAAGGGAGTGGAATGTCATTCATCCAGTCCAGCTCCGGCAAAAAAACACAACCAATTAATTATGCGTTTTAAGAAAAATAGTGCAGTGGAATCAAAAATAGGGTCCGGTCCACTCAAAGCGATCCAAAGTACAGTAAGTATCCCCACCTACGGATCTTTGTCAAACGGGGAAATTCCCTCCAAAAACGGATGCATTCAATTTTCTACTACTAACGATCGATTCCTCACAACGCAAATTCCGCTATCCGGAACTTGGAAGCCATAGCGAAGCCCGCAGTAGCGCAAACTCGAGCAGTTCCCGCTACATACAACGGAAAAACTTTGACCGCTCCGCCGTGATCGCATGCAAAACGACGACACGTAAATGACATCTTTGGCATGACTTTTCGTTGTTTGTGGAGCATGACATCCGAACGGAGAAGAGCGGTAATGACAGCGGAAGAGAGAGTGAAATGCATCCGATGTAGCGAAGCGGGATACAAAGTAAAAAAAACAAACAAACATAGAAATCGATTCTGGCTCACTACGATTCCGACAGTTTACCTGCTCAGAGGCTTGGCGGACGAAGGACAGCGGCGTAAATGAACGTGTCCGGGAATACTTTCACTGTTGTCGTGCTAGAAATTGGCCGCTAGCAGGACCGCTAATTAGGGAGAGAGAAGGCTAGCTCAATAGTGCCATCTATGGGCATGGAGGACTTCGAAGCGTCCCGCGGCTGGCTTCAAAAGTGAGCAATCTTGTGTGGTTTTACTGTTGCTATTGATATTACTTTTGCTTCAATGAACCAACTGAGGACAGCGTTGGAAAATGAAGGCTGAGTAGAAAAGATCTGATCGATGTATTAAGATCAGGCGATGTCAAGCTCAAGTTACATCTCTGGTGCTAAATTTGTCCAATAAAAGTCATTTTAATTGCTCAACTTAAAACAATGGATTTTGCTGAATTAATTAATTTTTGTATGAGCAAGAATATCAACCACGCGCTCTCTCTGGCTGCTTTCAGCAGGGCGTAAATAAACTAGGCCGCATGGACGTGCTTTGGTTTCAGGCTGAATGTGTCGCTGTGGCGTACATTACATTTTCCTGTCCTATTTGAATGGAAATTGCGACGGGGACGCAGTTTGCGTGCGGAAAGCGGCGTGGCCCCTCGAGGAGTCGTTTAATAGGTTCCTACATTAACGCTCACGTCTGAAATTTCCTTGTTAATTTCCCACCCACGGCAGACGATTATTACTTGACTGTAATAATCACCCTGCCGTGTTGCTATATCACAATCACTTGGACTAAAAAGATGGGAATTGAAGCAATTGTTTATACATAATGTATGAGTTGAATAATCACAGTTAGGGAACATACAATTTGGCATTGTATTTGTTCGACCATGTGAGAGGATCGAAATATTTGAAACAGCTGTGGTTATGCATCGAACGACTAAACTGCAATCGGCAACCACAAATAGCAATTAAAGCAGCAATGAATAGGCCAGGGGTGGGCAAACTTTTTTGATTGGGGTGACCACAATGGGGACAGAGGGGCCGGACCAGGAGCAGAGGGATGGAGTGTTTTGGTAACCTCACTTCATCTGAGAAAAAAAATACATTTCATTTTCAATGAAAGTGAACAAAAGCATTACGACAAAATATCTGTCTTTGAAAAACAACAGTATTTAGAAAATAAAACATGAATAAGATGTATTCACTTAATTTTTTTTCAAGTTCAGCGGGCCGGATTAAAACGTCTAACGGGCCACGCCTGAAATAGGCACTCATGCCCCTTTTTTTCCAAGGCTGAGTCCTCAAAATGATAGAAATGACTACCTCAATGCAAAATGACTGACTTTCTGTATAATTTCCAACGTGGGTCCATGAGAATCAAATTTGGTGTTTATCGTTAAAACTGGTGTTGGTGTCATTGGCTAATTTTTTACCTACGTTTGTTGAAAAAAAAAACTAGAACTGTTGCAAGATCCGAATTGATTCGAACGTGATTCGCTGACGTTTACACACTCTGCAAACTTTGATTTTCGGTGTGAGTCCCAGCTCTCCGATTTACAAAGAACGACATGCTTACCAAAAAACGGACGCATTTACGACCCCCCTAATAGGCCACTGACTGACTTTGACCAAGCTGTTGCTTTGGATCTAAACAGCATGGGTCCCTAATTAAGTGTCCTAGTGTTGTGAAAACCTGTTGTCAACTTCCAGCTACAAGACTGAATTCCAAGCAAGTTCCGACACGATCAGCCGTCAAAGCCGTTGCGGAGACCAAACATCTCGGATGAATACGGCGTCCATTTTGCATTCGATTGTGCCTTCAATAACTATTCATCAACACGTCGATACCAAGGAGGATTCAACAAGCGTGAAAGCAGCAATCCGAGCAGATGGCGCGGCACGGCAGTCTCAGCCATGACAACACTTGAACCACTGCCAGATTGCTCCCTGACAGTGTTGCCAGCCCCTCCCTCTGTTGGAAGTGTGGTGGGGGGGTGTCATACGCAGGAGTGGGTTATAATTGCACCTATTCCAAATTACGGTGAGAATGTCCCGACTAATACTTCCTAAGAGAGAAACGTGCGTGGAATGTCACAAACATTTCGCTCATGATATTATCATACGTGATATATCCGGAAATGGAGCGAGACATCAAAGGAAAAAAATCGTTGGGTTTACCGGAAGGGAACGACAATGGGACGAGAAGAAAATCAACATCGCTAAGATTTAGCTGTTAGCGCTGAATAGCCGCCAACGAGCTAACTGCTACGCACACCGTTGCGCGTCTTCAACGTTGGAGCATTTTAGCTTTTTATAATGACCTTAAATCTAGCTTCTTTTTGCATATTTTTTTTTGTTAAAGACACTTATTTACCGTATTTTCGGACTATAAGGCGCACCCGTATATAAGCCAAAGCAAATATTTTTTTGAAAATAATAATAATAATAATAATAAATAAATAAATAATAAATAAATACACAATAATGATTAAAAAAAAAAAAATACAAGCTGCACTAGACTGTAAGCCGCAGTTTTCTATGTTGAAAACAAAAATAGTTCTTTACTGCATGTACAGAACGATTTTGTGCAGAATCCACAAAAAAAGCCGCACTGTTGTATTAGCCGCATGGTTAAAAATCTAGGAAAAATTAGCGGCTCATAGTCCGGAAAATACACTCGTATTTTTTTCAGGATTTATTGCAGTTTCGAGAAATCTAAACCGAGAGCCTGTTTTGAAGGGGTGGTCCCATCTCGTGCAAATGAGCCACTGCTCATCCAGTAGAAGACACAACTGCAATCTCAAATACAAACTTTTATTTTTTTTTTTTTTTAACATAAACAGCGAATGAGACTCGGTGGCTATGCTGCTCGTGTGCGATAATCTTGCTGAGTTGCACTCATCATCTCAGAGGCCTTCAGGCGAGCCGAGTGCTAATGAGCGTTAATGAAAACACGGGCCGACCGAAAGGAAACCAAAACACAGTGCTCTTAATGTTGGATAAACACGGGGGGGGGTGTTAGTTTGGATGAAAGCTTTCCCTTTTAGGCACAGAAACCGGAGTTTGACAATTTAGAATGAAGTGGTTAGTCAGTTAAACAAGATAGGAAGAATTTATTTTTTTTTTTTTTAAACTCCACCGTCACACTCCCTTACCTGCTTTTGATGTGGTCCTCCATGTCACCTCGGGCCAGGACGTCAGTGCAGTGATCCTTGAAGGGGCAAACCACAGTCAGCTTGTCCAGCAGCTTGTGCACCAGCAAACTGGGCTTCCTGCAGCTCTGCAACATGAGGGGCGCCCGGCACACCGGACAGAAGTCGCTCTCCAACAGGAAACTGGTGAGGCACTCCTGACAGTACGTGTGCCCGCAAGGTGTGTCCAGCGGCCGAATGAGCGGCTGCAGGCAGATGTGGCACATCAGGTCGTTGTCCACCTCTTCTTTGTAAAGGTACTCGTGGTTCTCCTCTAGCTGGTGGCTGTGGCCGCATGAGACACACAAGTCTGGCCGGGGTGACCGACGACCCGAATCCGCCGGCGGGGCGTCCTCCATCGCCACAGCAGGTTCGGCTTGCTCACTGCAAATCGGAAAATTTTTAGTTGGAACTTTCCGGCTTTTCCATCGTTGGCGAGAGACTTTCCTACCTGTTGTTCACGGAGTCCTCCAGGTCGTCGGGAGCTTGAGCGGCAGGGCGAGTCACAGCCAGCCTGTCCAGCATTGTGTGCAGCAGCGGGTTTGGTTCCTTGCAGGTCTGCGGCGTGAGAGGCTCGTGGCACACCGGGCGAAGGTTGCTCTCCGACAGGCAGCTGGCAAGAAACGGCTGACAATAGGTGCGTCCGCAGGGCATGTCCGACGCTTGGACGAGCGGCTGCAGGCAGATTTGGCAGACGGGGTCGTTGAGAGGTGGCGCGGAGGCCTCGGCCATTGTGCGGTCGGGCTGCGGTTCTGGTTAGATCCGATCAGGTGGACGCAAGCGGGACACATCGGAGGGTCACTAAGTCAGGAAAAGAAAACATCAGTGAGCAAATACGTACATATTTTCTATTTCACAAAATTCCTCCCGGGGCTTGGAAAACAAACTCTGGTGTGGTTCAATTCACTCAAGTGAGAATCAAATGCATGGACCGTTTTTTTTTTTTTTTTTTGCTCAGGTGCACCAAACAAGCAAAGAAGTAGGTTTCTGCTGGCCTAACATAATCAAGAAAAAAAATGATCATTCTTCAAATTGATGTCAAATTATAGCCGAGAGTTGTATTTTCAGGTGAGAGTTTTTATCCAATCAGAATGCAGCTAGCTCGTGTTGCCAGGCAGGTTTCACAATACCAGTAGCACGCACAATTTTTCCCAGGGCCTTCAGATACAATCGTGTGGGCATCTTTTCCGTCAAAGTTGATAGGCAGTTGCGATAGCCAATCAGAACACGAGTTGGTTACAGTGAGCCTTCTCGCTGGCCTTACGCTGAAGTTTTGTAATCGGTTACTCACTCGTGAGGGGTCATCGATATGCAGAATCAAAAACACCCGAAAGTTGTAACTGGCGAGCGTTTGAAAATGTCAAATATATTTTTGCTTTTTTTTTTTTTAAAGGAGGGAAAAGTGTGGATTTAATTGCAGATACACTTGCGAGGCCATTTTCATGACGGACCTTTCAAGAGTAGCTAGTTCGTCTAACACTCGCTCAGTACTGCGTAAGTGTGTTTCTGCATATTATTTGTCATAAATGAAGCTATTACGAGGGCGATTTATTCAAGTTGGACTTCACTGAAGGCCCAGGTGTGAAATTCACTGCACAACCAGTGTAGGAACATTTTTTCAAGCAGTCTCCAGTGTGCTTCTGTTCACTTCAGGTCAAGCGTAGACACCATAACTTCATAAAACTAACAGACATAATGGATTGAAAACCAGAAAGCTCTCGTTGTAAGCGTTCTGCGCCGATAATCTGTTGAGCTCCGACGTGCCAATTGTCCTCGTTGCGTTGCCACTCAAGTTGACGTCATGCAGAAAGCGAGCCACGAGCAGATGGGCTCAGTCAGACAAACGTCACCTTGGCAATGGGCATCTCAGTGGGGCTCAAACAACGGGATGCCGCTTGGTTTCAGGGCTCATCGTCGGGTCTTGGCTGCGGCATCACATCGTCACCGCTCGACAGACCAAAGGATGGAAATGAAATGGAGCAAGATGCTTCTAAAAGCGCTCAAATTACAGCTTGATCTGATGATACATGAAACGCTAAATAGGATTTTCTGTGTTTGAATTCAATTGCTGCCAAATGTGCAAACGGGATCCCATCCAGATTGAACCTAAAAAGCTTTAAGCTTCAAGATATTGTTCGGTAAATCGTCACTGTGGAATGGAATAGCCTAAATAATACACAGACAAATAAAATGAGATTATTATTCGGATATTTTCAGGCACAACATCCGAATGGAATGGACTAGCGCTATAAAGCTATATTATAGCGTACACATTCAATGAAAATGTTATTATTTAATTTCTCTTCCATTATATTTACATAATTAGGTTTACTGATAATAGCTTCAGGATTGAATACATGATTTTTTTTTATTTCAATTTTTGTCAACTATTTTTTATTACATCATACTTGTGGGAAAGAATGGAAGCATAGATTAAATCAGGTGTGGGCAAACTACGGCCCGGGGGCCACATGCGGCCCGTTAAACGTTTTAATCCGGCCCGCCGAACTTAAAAAAAAAAATTTAAATGAATAAACCTTGTTAATGTTTTATTTTCAAAATTCTGTGGTTAAATTAAATGTATTTTTTTCTCCGATAACGCCAGGTAACCAAAACAATTCATCCATCTGTTCCGGGTCCAGCCCCTCTGTCAAATTTTAGAATCCATTGTGGCCCCGCCAATCAAAAAGTTGGAAGAATCAAATCAAATAAATAGAAGACATCCAATGAAATAATGTAGAATTCAATTTAATATAAAAAAAATTAAATGTAATTAAAAAATAAAATGGAAATATTAAACTATATATATCATAATAACATATAATAATCATAATAACAAAAATAATAATCATAATTTGAGAAATACGAAACGGTCGTTGGAATTTGTACTCTAAGTGTACTTAGTAATCTAAGCAGGTTCTGCCGTCAGTCTACTCCAGTAATCGGAATCGAAAAACGTGACTGCTTAATGGCATACAAGTTGCATCTGGCATGAGGAAAACACAACAAAGGCCTTTTCCCATGCACACAAATGTGTGTAGAGTCATGCACATGTCACACACACACGCACATGCCTTTACAGAGCGCACACACCCAAACGCGGGGGCGGGAGGTGAGGGTTGTGGGGGGACACCGGCACGGTACGATAAGGCACCTGAACTCCGACGTTTAATCAATAACTCACCCTGCAATCTAATACACAAACACTCCACGACTGCAAAGTAATCACTCCTTGCTTTGTTATTTGCGATAACAAAACGGGGGAAAGGCTCTTCGCACGACAGGCTCATGTTTCAGTTTGTTTAAGTGCTTATTACGTTTAGTCATGCTACGCTGTTCGTTTGGGATATTGGATACAGGAAGCTATATTGTGTGGTTTGCCTTTGCAAAAAGTATAACAAGTAACATATTGACAGCAGTAATATACGAAAAGGACGTAAATGTGGAAATGTAAAATGTTGTGAATGTAAAAAAATCTTCAAAAGATTATCATTAGCGAAGAGAGAAAGCGTATTTTTGTTTATGAATATTTTTTTTTCTTCTCGCCAATCAGCTGTGGTCCGTGGCAACAATCAAAATGCAGAATATACACAAACCGATTATTTTTAAAATCACTTTTAAAGGTTAAAATCATCTCCACTATATGGATAATTATTTGATTTAAAAAAATCATTCCAGTATTTTGCCAAAGTGAAAAACTCAGTGTCAAGGCAACCACGTACGGTATTTATTTTCCCTAGGGCAGCCTATGTGATCTGAAACGACCTGACAAGTTAATCAGGAAATGTTATGCCAAGTCAGCTAATTTCCATTTTTTTTACGCTGTGGTCGTCTGAGAATCAGAAATGATGCGGAGATGTACCTAAACACTGGAAGCAGAGGATTTAAAAGTGATTTACTCGAGAGAACGGCACTGCAAAATGATGCTAACAAGGTGACGCGAGCAGCTAGCCGCCAAGATCAATGCGGAAACGCCTTAAAAATGAAATGGCCGCCTTACAACAGATTACATCAAAACTGCTTTTTTTTCCCCCATGCTAACTAGCAATGCGTTTGACGGATGAGTGAGCAATTCTGCTTGGACATGAAGGTAAACATTTACTCTGAGCAACAAATTAACATCAGGCATGCCAAAACAAAATCAGTTCACTTTTTTGTTCAGGCGTGTCGCTGAATCATAGAAAATTCCAGGAAGCCAGATTTTTTTTTTTCACAGTCACTTAGTTAGAATCAATGTCAACTACACAAAGTATTTGGGGAAAAAAAGATCTGCTCAAATTCACACACTCAGTAAACACACCCTGAGAGACAACTTTTTTTTTTAAGCTAGGTAGCCAGCTAACAAGACTGCTCGAGAGATATCTGCATAAATATCAAGCTACAGTAGATAGCTAGATAGAGACATTTGAAAAGATAGCTACAGCAGCTATAAATACCTAAAAGACAAGTTTGCTAGCTAACTAGCTAACTCGTTTGATAACTAGGTTAATCAACAAATTCATTAGCTAGCTACAAAGCTAGTTCCATTTGTTCTGCCTGACAGTGTGGGTGAACCGTTTCCTGAGTTGGAGCGGCTGAAGTGTGCCCTGGCACTCCTTTTTTGTGCCACACTGAATAATATTTGAAAGATGCTCTTGAGTTTTTGAAGGGTCGGAATGAAGCCGAGTGCGCTACAATCAGTACACACACTAAATTAAGAAGAATACCCACACTGTTACGATTTGCGTAGTTGGACAGTTACCATGTTCACACCTTGATGTGAATGCCACGCTCAAAGCGTCAATGTATGGTTCACTGGTTTAAATGCCACTTGAATTGATTGATTTTCGAAACCGGGGACTTTCTTCAAGCTGTAACCAAACATCAGCTGCTAACATGCTAGTAAGCAAAAAGTGTTGTTAGACTATAACATAATTTTGCTAAGTCTTGCTGCCAACATTTGGTGCAATTGAAATTATTTTGAAATATGATTTTTTTTTTTGTTCAATTCTAGCACAAAGTGGAGTTTTCTTTTTTGAATGCAAAGGATGTTTGCGCCGTTGTGAGAGTGAACACAGCTGGCTATTTTTCCCCCAGCCAATGGAAGTGGCTCTCCCCATTCCCTTTAAATTCAGCAGAGGCGTGGCGGATTTGCTGGCGTCTCCATGCAGGAGATTGGAGCACACAAAGTATTTTTAAAAGGAACTGCAATCCGCTTGCGGATTATGTAAAGTTGGCCGCTGTGAAGTGGG
This sequence comes from Idiotropiscis lumnitzeri, assembly GCF_059441095.1. Taxonomy (NCBI): domain Eukaryota; kingdom Metazoa; phylum Chordata; class Actinopteri; order Syngnathiformes; family Syngnathidae; genus Idiotropiscis; species Idiotropiscis lumnitzeri. Next base: position 15,881,624 of record NC_142403.1, read on the forward strand.
CACTGGGAGGCCACCTTTCACCCCCATTTGTGCATCCGCGTGTGACAACTAGTTGTGCCATGATCAGGTTTTTTTTTTTTTAACTATATTAAAAATGATAATAATAATTCCTTGAATTAATCGATTTCCACAATTCAGAGGGATTGAAGCACGCTGTTGTCGTATTTATGAATACAATACGATGACATTCACCACACATGTCCACAGAGTTCAGGATCTTGACCAAAACTACCAAAATCATTTCACACCACTTACACCCCAACTTAGACCTGCTTTTATCTGGTCTAATTTCTGTCACCAAATTGTCAGGCGTGCCGGGGGGCGTGTAATATAAAACGTCCTCGGGCCGCCGGAATGCCCACGTAGACGAAGCGTGGTCTGCCAAATTCCCAAACACGGCAAACTAGACTTGCCCCAGCAAGAAATATGAAGCTGCGACCGTTTTTACGCCAAGCGCGCGTGCGCTTCTTTACGAAAATAGAGCCCTTAAAGTTACTTTGTCCTTTTTTCCAGGATTTCTCAAGCAAACGCAGCTTGTCTATTCAGGTAAAATTTGAAAATGTATAACGTTGGCTATCACAGGTGACGCATGAGTTGAAGACTGAAACTGAAATCCAAACATGCACTGAAATGCCATCTAAACCAAACCAGACACAATTAAAAACAACCTAAATCCACTTTTGACTTTAGAATTGAAACACCGGATTTTTGTTGTTGTTGACGAGGGGAAGAAAAAAAAGAAAAACACTACTTACATGACTGCATGAGCAACGCAGTTCACCTGGGCAGGTAGAATGTTGTAACATTAAACCGCCGAAGAAAGGGGCGGAAGGAAGGAAGGAAGGAAGGACTTTGTCCGTTCTGCCTGGGTCGCTCGAGAAACTTTACCCCAGCAGTGCCGCACTTCGGGGGATTTCTTCAACCGGCAGTGACTTCACAGGCAGGCAGCGGCTCACCTGCGAAAGGCCAAGGTGAGTTTGAAGCAGGAAGTGGCAGCGCAGACAGGGGTGGGGCTACAGATACTGTTTAAAAAAAAAAAAAGACAAACCAGACGAACCTGATCACCCAGCAGGGGACAGATAAGAAAAAAAAAAAAAATAAACGGACGTGAGCGTTTTCATTATACACCACCAAGAGAACATACAAAGTAACGAGAGGTATTTTGGAAAGCAAGAAAACACAGATTTTGAAGTCGAAATAGGTTGAAAAAAAATTATAGTGTTGTGCAAACAATATTTTTTAATTAAAAAAGACATTTTTCCATAAAAACAAATGAAGGAAGAACTTTAAAAAAAAAAAAAAAAAAGCCTTAACGTTACAAGAAATAATATCATTTTTCAAAACATTTTTTTTTTTTTAGAGTGACAACTAATCCTATTTTAAGATGTACTTTCCCTCTCTGATGGTGACACCCTCGAAACACGTAACGAGCATTTAGGTCTGAGTCAGCCTTTGACGCACACGCAGCTGAATCATGGCTGCTACAAGCGGGGTGTTGTGACAGCCTTTATGCAGCACTAAAAAAATAAACAAAAAAAAGATTTTAACTAAAGGGAACATAATGCACAACTAATTAAAATAACACAAAACAAATAATTTTTGTTTTCTTCAGATATCATTTCCTTCGCTAGGCCCCCCCCTAGTACAATATATTTGCTGCTATTATTTATTCAATTCTCTTGCTTTCCCTCAATATATTATGTGTTTAGATGTGTTTATATTATTTTAAAAGCATGTTCAAGACCAGAAAGAATGAAGTGCTATAGATGGTATTTAAAAAAAAAAAAAAGGATTCGTAGGTCGTATTTAATTAATTTATTTATTTAATATTTCCATATTGTAGTTTTTGCTTATTGTGATGTTGTTCTGGAACGTCCCCCCCCTCCTCCAGCAAGCCAATTTTGCATCAAAATACACAGACAAAAGAAGAGGCATGCACCCAAAGCTCGTAAAGATGCCAAACTGACAAATGTTTCACATCTGGAAATGTCAAAACGGCTCATTTGCGACCCCGACAAAGTTACATTCCTCATCTTTTGTTTCTTACGCCATTTATGCAGCGATGCTCCGTCTCAGCATGGCACACATTGACATGACGTTATTAACTAAAGCATGACGCCAATGCCTCGGTCCTTTTTATGTTCTTTTCTTTTGAGTTGTTACTTATTTTTTTTTTTTTTTTGGGGTGAATTATTTATTTTAGCAGCAAGGCCACGTTGCGATAAAATCATGCTTTTTGTGCAAGGAGACTGGAAAGCAGATGATAAAAAGTTTCATAAACAGATACCAATTAAAACAGTAAATCACGGTGAAGGGGGGGGCGATGAACAAGATTAAAAAAGAGGGGGGGTGGATCTAGATGTATTGGTAGAAAATATTCCATTTGGAAGTAGTAACGAATTTTATGCAACGTGACGAAGACAATTTCGCATAGAATCACTTATTTGCATCGCAAATGCAGATATCGCAATCAATCTTGGGGAGACGTGACCGACTGGGATTCAACGTTTTAAACCGCATCATGAGGAGCAGAACGAAACTGGACTAAACCACTGGGCAGGGAATAAAAGTCAGAACTTTAAAGCAAACAGGATAGAATCAAAGCAGAGGAAACTTTTAGTTTTCATAATAACACCTCATTATGGAGAAAAACAAGTCATCTTGGGCGGACTGTCATGAGCTTAGGAAGGAAGAAAAACTTTTTTTTTCAAAAAATAAAAAAAGATTTTGGGGTGTAAAAAAAATATTTTTTTTATAAAGAATAATTTTATTAAAAATAATAACTTGCACTTTCCGAATGATGAAAAAAGCATGCCAACTTAATATAAAAAAATATTAAATATAAAAATATCCAACTCAAATTTCAGCTTCATCATTTCCATTGTGCATTCTTGTTTTTCGTTGATTTTCATGAAAGCAATTTGTCTCTTCTCGTTTGATTTGCATACCCGTGATAAACTAAGCTCGTCAATTCCACTCCCGCGTGGTGCTAATGGCTTTATTCAAGGATTCATCAGTCTCGTGTCTACTTTCGACCCAGGGAGGAGTGTCAAATTCCTTCACGAGGTGTTTGTGAACACTGTCACGCGTGGGTAGCGCCACTTATTTGCCAATTTGTCAACAGTCGCGACAAAGAAGAAGAGGAAGGTATTTGTACCTGTGGGACAATGCCAGACGCTAAGTATGATGTAGTGTCGGAAGCACGAGGAACGGCCAGCGGTGCGTCAAGATCCCCTTTTAAGCATCAAACGGTCGTCGGAAGGCCACGGGAGGCAGTTAACCACGGGCTGCAAATGAAGATGAATTCAGCTCATTTCTCGGGGTGTCACAAACACACCTTTGAACATTCTGATTAACACGGTGACACACGTAGCGGTGAACACGGTCCGGTATGAACGCTCAAGTGTTGCGGGCAAGCCGTAGAAAAAAAAGGCAGAATTGGATTCCATTCATTCAGTTTTCAAAATAATTGACAAGGAACAGTGGTTGGAAAACCTCGAGGGAGCTAAACCTAGCCAATTACATTTTTATTAAGAGCTTTGTTGCTAATTTGGGTGGCTAGTCAGCTAGCTAACAAGCTAGTTTTCGAGTGATCTTGATTAATGCTTTGAACTCAGAGTGGCGTTTGACTTTTGAGGCATACGCATAAAAACATGACATTAACATCAGGCCACAGGCGTTTGTCACTTTGTGACACTGATTATTTCTGAGCTTCTGTCGCCATGGTAACGTACGACTCGCGCTTTCTATCGATGGTCACCTCACTCTGTTGCCGAGGTGACGCGTGACGATGGTCCTCTTGCGGTCATTGTCCTCGGCGGAACAGCAGCCTCTCGAAGACGGCCACCGGTGAATAATAAGGCCGCCTTTGATGTGAAGCATCACAAAACGCCTCGGGGCTCAAATTCTGATCTGAGACCGGGCCACCTGGAACAAAGACTGCAGAAGACATCACGCGGCATCTGGTACTGAACGGATGCTTTGTCCTTCCCGAACGCTTTCTAAATCCACTAACACAGGCTAAGCTAATGCATTTACACTTCTGATTTGTCTGATGGCTAACTAGCTAGTTCAGTGGCTAGTTAAATAATGAGCGAGCTAATTCAATTGTTAATTAATTACCCAAACAAATTGTATAAAACTTTGAGGAGCGAGTTAATTAGAAAAATGTAATACTTCTGAATTAAATTCAATGAAATGTTTTGGAGGTGCTAGCTAGCACCTATGAACCGATGAAAACATTTTAGAATAGAATAGAATAGAAATAGAAATCCCTTTATTGTCATTGTACTCAAGTGTGCAACGAGATTAGAGGGCTCCCCTCTCCAGTGCAATACAACAATAATACAGACAAATATATAAATTAGATAAATAAAGAAGACAGTGCAATGGAATTCAGTACTGAATAGGGCATATAGAAACACATCACAATGCTGTTTTGCGAGGTTAGGGTGGTCTCGTGTGTGTGTGAGAGTTCAGTATGTAGATGGCTCTCGGAAAGAAACTGTTTCTCAGTCTATTGGTCCTTGATTTGATGCATCTGTAGCGCCTGCCAGAGGGCAACAGGTCGAACAGGTGTGAGTTTGGGTGGGTATTGTCATTGACGATGTTGAGAGCCCTTCTGAGGCACCGGGCGGTGTAGATGTCCGACAGTGGGGGGAGAGGGCAGCCAATAATCCTTTGCGCTGTTTTGACTGTCCTCTGGAGCCTCACTCTGTCCGCCTCAGTGCAGCCGCTGTACCAGGTGGAGACACAGTACGTCAGCAGGCTCTCGATGGACGAGTGGTAGAAGGCCAGCAGCAGCTTCCTGTCCAGGTTGAATTTCCTGAGGACTCTCAGGAAGTGCAGACGTTGGCGGACCTTCTTTACCACTGCTGTGGTGTTGTGACTCCAAGAAAGGTCATCGGAGATCTGTACTCCCAGGAACTTGAACGTGTGGACCCTCTCCACACACACGCCTTCGATGCAGAGGGGGGGCGGCAGCGTCTTGTTCCTCCTGAAGTCGACGACAATCTCCTTTGTTTTAGCAGAGTTAAGGTGCAGTCTGTTGTCCTTGCACCAAGTTGTCAGTCTCTTTACCTCCTCTCTGTAGGCTGTCTCGTCACCTTCCGAGATCAGACCGACCACTGTCGTGTCGTCAGCAAACTTGACGATGGTGTTGTTGCCGTGGGCCGGGCTGCAGTCGTAGGTGTAGAGGGCGTACAGGAGAGGGCTCAGCACGCATCCTTGGGGGGAACCGGTGCTCAGCATGAGGGTGGAGGACGTGTAGGGGCCGAGCAACACAGTCTGGGGTCTGTTGGTCAGAAAGTCCTTAATCCAGATGCGTGTGAGGGCAGGGAGGCCGAGAGTGTCCAGTTTGGCGACGAGGATGTCTGGGATGATCATGTTGAATGCCGAGCTGTAGTCCACAAAGAGCATCCTTGCATAGCTCTGCTGTCGTTCCAGGTGGCCCAGCACAACATGCAGAGCAGTGTCGATGGCGTCCTCAGTGGATCTGTTAGCCCGGTATGCAAACTGGTAGGGGTCCAGAGTGGGAGGAAGGCAGTCCCTGATGTGCTGGAGAACCAGCCTCTCGAAGCACTTCATAATGACTGGTGTGAGAGCAACAGGACGGTAGTCATTCAGGTGGACGGCTGGTGACTTTTTGGGGACAGGAATAATGGTGGAAGTTTTCAAGCAGGAGGGGATGACTGCCTGAGCCAGGGAGCGGTTGAAGATCCTGCAGAAAACATGTGACAGTTGGTGGGCACATGCTCTGAGGACCTTGCCTGGTATTCCGTCGGGTCCAGTAGCTTTCCTGGGGTTGACCGCCAGGAGCGCGCGCCTCACATCGTGTTCCTCTACGATGAGTGGGGGGGAGTTGGAGCTTGAAGTGCGGGGGTGTGACGGTTGGGGCGAGTCAAAGCGAGCGAAGAAGCAGTTAAGCTCCTCTGCCAGCGATGCACTCGGGTCTACAGAGGTCGTGCTGCTGCCACGGAAGTTGGTGATGCTCCGTAGACCCTGCCACACCTCCCGTGGCCTGTTACTGGCAAGGTGGGCCTCCAGCCTCCCCTTGTAGGTTGCCTTGGCTAGCTTGATGCCTTTGCTCAGGTCAGCACGAGCCACCCTGTACTGGGCTTTGTCGCCTGACCTGAGAGTGGGGAGTGATGGGAATGTTACCTATTAAGTTAGTTAGCTAGTCGGTTAGTTGGGATGTTGCTTGGTTGGTTTTTCGATAGTTGGTAAGAAAAAAAAGCTAGCTAATCAAATCTTATTGAATTTTGGGTAAGAGCGAATCTTAGCTACTTCCTACCTCTGTTCGTTGAGTCAGGCTAAAACGAAGCAATTTTGATGAAATTTTGTAGAGGGGAGGGGAGGTTAGTTACCTAGTTCCAAGTTAGTTTGTGCCTTCATCCGTTGCTTGGTTAGTTCAATCATGCTAAAACAAAAACAAAAATGTTGAAAGAGGTGGGAAGTTTAGCTAACTTTAGCTAACTAATAAGTTTGTCGCTTCCTTCCTGAATCATGTGAAAATTAATACATTTTGTCGAAATTTTATAGACAGATGAGAAGGTTAAGGTTGGTTAGCTAGTAGCAAGGTACTACTTTTTGCCTCCAATCATTATTTTGTTAGTTCAAACATGCTAAAAGTCATCCATTTTGTTGAAATGTTGTTGAGTGCTGGTTTAGCTAGCTAGCTAGTTAATGCTTGCTTTGTTCCTTTGTTCGTTGAATCTTGCTTAAACTAATCATCTAATTTTGTTTTCATAGAGTTGTTTTACTCTTCACATATGAAATCTCTGCTGGGCTCATTATTCTCCATCGCCACAGTCAGCGGCGTCACCAGAGCAACACAGCTGGACCAATCTTCCTGTAACCTGAGGGCCACACAAGACATTAACTCAATAAGCAGCACAGAGATTAGAATGAGAAGTGAACGCCGGTGCAAATGTGGCTAATTACAGGAAGCGAAATGAACGTTCCAGCCGGTCAGGTGGGTCTTGTTCGCTCAAAATGTTTGATTCAAAGGAAGCGATGTCCTCTATTTGACCTTCACTGTCAAATGAGCAGTTCACAATCAAAATCTATCTAATAGCATGACAAAAACGAAAAAAAATTAAATAAAATGCATTTCACTTGCCAGAGATTCTGAATACCAAATGTATCCAGATTGCCAGTCGAACAGTTTTGCTCTCACCAACCAATCAGAAGCCTCAAAATGTTGACGTCAGGATGATTTTGCAACGTGATTGGCAGAGCTGGGCACTTGACCCTTTTTTGCCGCTCAGTCCCCCAATCTTGATACAGTTCCGGCCTCGACCCTCTGGCCTTATTCAAAAAAATTGTCGTCATCCAATTTTATGAAACAAATATTACAATTTAGGTTTGAAACGAACTAGAAGTCAGCGCCAAGCTGGCTCTGGGGTCGGTCCATAACTAACTAAAAACCGCCCCAAAACGTGCGCTAATCCGGCTTGCGTGGACCCTAATCCTAAAAAACTGCCTGCCAACGATGAAGCCGAAACGGAGACATAATGAAGTGGATCGATAAATCAATTGAAGGAGAAAGGAGAAGTGGGCCATATAAACCGGTTAACAGCCCGCCGGGGAGATGTGCACACACACACACACACACACACACACACACACACACACACACACACACACACACACACACGCATTAACAATTCAAAAGAGTTCATGTAAAAAAAAAAAAATCGGCAGTCAAAGATGACATTATTCATTCCCTCTGTGTCATTTTCATCAAAGTGTCAGCCGTTATGTTAAATTATTCAAATGGGAAGGGCTGGAAACAAAGTGATGACGTAACGCGGCGGGCGGTGAAAAGGGAAGAAAGTAAAGGAGGCGCGTACGCGATATGGATTGGAGTGTGCGTACATGTAAGTAAAGCTTTGGTGGGCTTTCCTGCTTTGCGAGTGCAATAAACACACAGAAGAGGTCAGGTGGGATAAATAACGGCGTATATATATTGACTTATTTCATTTAGGTGTAAAAAATTAAGTAATATTAAAAAATTATTGATGGAACTTCAACACTTACTTACTATTATTTTATATTGTTATATTATTAGATAATTAATATATCTAATTATATTATATTGTTCTTCTTTTTATTTTTAGACGTTAATGTATATGAAATGTATTACTTTTATTTTAATTAAATTATTTTAAAAATGAAAAAAAATTTTTTTTTCATTATTTTAGAAATTGCTTTCATTGTTTTCACATTACTTCAATTCATTAGACGATCATTTTCAAAAGTACAAACACTGCAATTCAAACCCCAAAATTGTTTCTGTCAGCATCCCAAACGGATCCCACAAGATCTGCGATTCGTTTTCAAGACGTATTCATCGAGGTACGGCTCGCGGCAATGTGAAGAGGAACCGACTCCGCTCGGCTAAATTGCATCTCGGCCCCGGGACGACTCGCGGCGCTGCAAATTGAGACACAACCAAGCGGCGGCACACTATTTAGCGGTAATGAGAAGGCACATCAATGAGCGGCTCATTCAGAATGAAAAGCTTTGGGCCTGCCGACCGCATGGAAATGATCTTTGGAAGAAGCCCGGGCTAAATCTGGACGCTCACATACACGGGACGCTAACGTGTTAGCAATTGCAACGCGCGCGGTTATGCTGCTGCGGCTGCATTAGAGTGCCTCGTTGTCTGCAGGGAGTGTGTGCGAGTCATATAGTTTCACTTTTACAGGGACTTTAAAATGTTGTGCAAGGACGAGATCCATAATGATGGGGTGCATCAATATTATTTACACGGACGCTGACCTTTTTGCCGAGACATTTGCCAGCATGCAAGCCCGGCTGGTGCTGACGGCGTCGCTCCGGGGCCTCGCTGACACAACAACATCTGATGCTTTTTTTTTTTCTTTTTCTTCAACTTTTATAGTAAAACTCAAACGCTTGTTTGTCCGACCAGCCGATGAAGTGCAGGAGGTAGCAACGGGGCTACAAATAAAGACTCATGTAAGAGAAAATGCGCAATTCCGCAAAGCTCACTGCGGCCGTGGAAATGCTCGAAATAGCACAAATGAGGCAGCACGCAGGGGGAGATTTATGGAACCCGCGGCCGTCACCTTCCTCGAGGCCGGCGGAGAACGCAAGAGGCAACCAGGCCTTGGCGAGGGCATTCCTTACTGGGAGGCTGAAAGGACCAAAAGGCGGTGAGACTTCATCCGGCTACAGACTGTATTATGAGATTATGTCTGGACAGAGGAAGGAAAGTTTCTGACCTTGTTTGATCTTCTTTTGGGTCTTCTCTTCCAAGATGTGATTTGGTTAAAATAATTAAAAAAAAAAAAAAAAAAATGTAGACGTCATTGCCAAAAAATGTCCACGGAAAAGAGGGTGGAATTGGATTTGTTCCGAAAGAAAGAGGAGCGAAATAGGTTTTGCCTTGAGAAGATGTGAGGAAGATGAGCACAAAAAGTGGACATGCAAAACCAGACACACGCGGGAAAACTAGAAGAGACCTTTTTGTCCTCTTCACCCAGGAGCTAACTTTTTTTGTCCGCTTGGCATGACCACTTTTTTAGAAGATGTCCATTCCTTTTATGTCATCACACATGTCCACTTTTTGAGCTCCACACTGGATACACCCGCTTTATTTTTTTTTCCCGCTTTTACCGGGACAGGTCCACTATTGGGTTCTCTTTTAAAAATACAACAAAGAACAAAAAAAAAAGACCTAATTGAGGTGCACTGGGAAAATTTGACAAAAGTGGTCAAGTCCACGAAAAGAGGATCCAAGTGGATATTTCTGTTGCCAAAGTAAAAATGTTGGAAAAAAAAACACTTTTTTAATCGTCTTTTTCCATTTGATTGTTGTTTTTCAACATTATTGTCTTATAAAATGAGATGAATAATTCTATTTCCCTGTCTGTGTTTTTTTTAATCTATCGGCGTCGCACATAAATCACCGGCCGAGCCCGAGCGAGTGTGTTGTTCTTACTTGACGCTCATCATCTTCCTTTTTGCGTGTTCAGACGCTATCCTCGCGCCGGCGTCTGAGGCGGGGCCGTCTGAGGTATCGATTGAAGTGCCACCGTCCATCCTTCCATCCCTTGAGTGGCGTTATGTAACTGAGATGCCAACAAAAAAAAAAAAAATCCACAAAGTCATTGGAAGGGAGAAGTAAGGAAATTTTAAACAGAAAGAATGTGAGGAGCCCATCCTGGGATCGACAAATGTGATATTATTCTAACATTATTCAATACATGGAAAAAAAACTGTACGTAGATCACGATTCCAATAAAATGTATCAGAAATATGCTGGAAAAAAATGTACCTTAATTTACATCAAGTACTAATAAAAAAATATTCATCCACTTTGTTCATATATCAAATTTTTGCTCTCAAGTCAAAGCCAAAAATCGTCCGAACAAGAGCTCGTATCTTGAAAAACCCGTCAGTTGCGTTTCAAAGGAGAGCGAACGTCTGGTAACGTACGTTAACAGGAAGGATGGTTCTTGTTACACGAGGTCTCGCTCTGGCCTGACAGCCATCGACCACCCCCCCCCCCCCCCAAAATCTTCACAACCTCCCCCAAGCCCGCTGTGATGTACGAGCATTCTTCAAACGGTGCCACACATGGCTCGATATGTGAACTTTGAACCCCGCCAAGCCGGCCAGTCCTCAGACCACATCGACTCTCTGGAGCGCAATCCTCATCCCGACGCTTTCTTTCAAAATGGCCTCATAATCGAATCATGCAATAGAAAGACAAATGGAAGTCCACCTCTTTCAAAAAAAATAAAAAGCCAATCGTACCTCATGGAAGAGAAGCAGGGAGAATAATAAAATAAATAGCACATCAATGGAGCCTTGTAAAAAAAGCTCCACGTGCAGTAAAAATCCATTTAGGCGCTCTTTGTGACTGTCTTCGGGAACAATAAAATAAAAAGGGGAAGAGTTCAATGAATGAAGCTTTTAGCGCAGACATGACAAAGCCGAATGATTCATGCATGGAGACGCTTGCTAACGTTCGCTGCAAGTTACATTAAAAACATTCAGGGTCACAAATTCTTTACTTTTTTTTTTTTTTTTTAATTATAAGGGATGAAATTTAGGATGTTTTTTTTTTTTTTTATAAATAAAAACTCACACTTTGCCCAGAAAAATATGAGCAGAGGACTAAAAAATTATATAATTAATAGGTCAACATTTTGAGAGAAACTCATTATTTCAAGTAAATAATTTTGAGCAAAAATGTTAGATTTTGGGGTAAAAGGTCAGATGTAGCATACACAGACAAACAAAAATATCTAAAAAAAAATCTTACGATTAAAATATTTTTAATCCCCCCTCTAAAAAAACTAGAGCAAAAAAAAAATTGCCGTGTCACAAAAAATAAAAGGTTAATTCATTCTTTTATAAGGATTTTCTTTTTTTTTTAAGCAAAAAGTTAAAAAAAAAAAAAGCCCAAAAAGCGCAAGATGATAATTTACGCTTCCATTGCCATTTTTTGGGTTGATTAATTACGAAAACATAAAAACTGCCAAACTCATTTCAACAAAACTATTTAGAGGTGAGAAAGTTCCGCAAATAGGATCCACGAAATTTCAGTGACGATTCACTCATTTCTTTTTAACCAGCTATAGTCAGTTTGCACTGCCACCTACAGGACTGGAGTGTCACCGCATCATCCAATGACGCGTCAGCTTGTTTTACACAGGTGTACCTAATGTTTTGACCAGTAAATATATTCCACATGACAGTGTTTGAGTTGAAGTATACACAACTCTTCTTTTCTTCTGCTGTCGTCAGAGCTTCCATCCATCCATCACCGCACTCTTGCATAACGCACGTACGATCTCGTATGCGTGGAAGTATGCATCAACACGTACAAGGGAAGCGAAGGGGCTCCGTGTCGGGGGACATTGTGTCAGAGCTCACTTTGAAGACGACATGTCGCGCCGCAATGCGACTGCGCGAGGTCGCATGCATGACGGAATACTAAAAAAAGCCATGTTGGCTCGGCTCTTTTATTTAAAAAGTGGAAAATAAAATAAACCGGCCTTTTCGTGGTGAGCGCTCCTTCAAATGGAACATTAGCAGTCTGGTATGGTTGCTAAGCGATATCCAGCCGTACAATGGAGACAAGTCTGACTTTGAATAATGTATTCTATCTTCATGCGGTGGGAATTTTAATCAGCTGACATGATGATTCTTAAAGATATCGACTCTTTATAATCTCATTATTAGCGTTGGGTTGTTTGTTGGCAGAACAGTCTAACACAGCACGTGAAAAATATGTAATAAATGAGAAGTTGGGTCACCGAAGTGTCACATGACACCAAGTTTTTTTCACTCCAGGGTGTACTCACTTTTGTTGCCCAGTTTGTTCGCAGAACAAAAAAAATCACATCTCTCCACAAAAGACATTTCGATGATTTTTCGATACGTTACGTACGAAACGATTGAAGGACGCTTCGATTTGAAAGTGTATCGATTGAATTCGGTTCGACTCCGATTTGAAATGACCCTTTTTTTTGTTGTCATTTTACTCACATTTGAATTACGTTGTCAGTGCCGTTTTCGACTCAACATGAGCCCCAGCTGTTATGAAATGCGCGATTTAAATAAAGTTGTATTGTATAATAATAATAATAATAAAGACAATTCGATACGTATCGCGATACATTTCACACTGGAACGATTCGGCTCGATTGGATGCACTCGCGCGAAACATTTTTTTTTTTACATCTCTAGTTAACACAAAAATGTAAAAAATATCCATTTAATGTGTTGAACTAGCAGGTCACATGACACGGCAATTTCACTTCGGGGTGTGCTCACTTTTGCTGCCAGGGTTTAGACCTTAATGACTGTGTTGAGTTATTTTCAAAAGGAGGAAGTAAGTTTAAAATTTAAGAAAAAAAAAAAAAACTTCATAGGCCTACTTTACACTGACGAAAATTTCTTCCATGTTATCCTATGACACTGTACGTAAAAAAAAAATTACGTAACACTCTGAAAGATGACGTAAAAGATTTGTAAAACTAAAATGCAACGCTACATACGAAATGCAGACATAAACATGATCTGAATTAATGAGCGAGTGACATCAACGTTAACACAAGAGGTCACACGGCAGGCTTGGCGGCGGCGCCCGCTGACCTGAAGGACGACCCGCAGGACGAAAAGGGGGCGACCATCCATCAGAGGCCCGACGCGTCCAAGGTGAGCGTTAGTGACGGGGCCGCACGCCGAGAGGATGAGACGGATGACGGGGAGGGCCCGGGTCAAAGGTCAAAACTGTTCCCACAGTAGCAAGAGGGGATTCTTAACACACTCGCCACGGTTCAGTTGTCAGGAAGGGAAAGTTTGGCTTGTGTACATGAGGGAGGATTGTTTTAATATTTAAAAATGCGAACGCACCATTTCTGATTCTCGGAGGGATCAAGGATGCTTCTTTCGCGACTGAAACTGGAAAAAAAGAGACAATAGAATTCTCAAGCAAAAAGTGAAAAATAAAAAGCGAGTTAACATCTGGAAGAATTAAGCACGTTTTTTGTTGTCATTGTAATTTTTTGTAATATTTTGATGAAAATTAAGATTTAAAAATATATATTTTTACCAAAAAGTCAGCATAAGTGCAAATTATGCGAGGCACAAAAAATAAATAAATGATCAAATTGGAAAATTATGAACAATAACTATTTGTAAAATCGTATGAGTAAAGCATTCATCATTTGAAATAAAAAAATTCAGCTGGAGCAACATCAAATCATTAAAAAAAAACTTTCATGCGAAACAGAATAAATTTTTGATTAAATGATTTTTGATTAAAATGTCATGATTTTATAAGTAAAAAAAAAAAACAACATTTATAATTTTGTAGCAAGATCAATTTTAAGTCATACTTTTGGAGACATTTCAGAGACTATTTTATGAGGAATAGCAATTTAAATAATTTTTTTAAAAATAAATTATAAATAAATAATTCACATAATTTTGCATAATATGCCCCCTTGATTTTGGATTTTTTTTATGCAAAAAAAAAAAAAAAATTGTTATCCTTGATAATTTTATGCGCAAAAAATATTTTTGGGTAATTTTTCGAATGTGTAATTGACGAGAGAGGAAAATCGGTGTTGCTTGGCCTCGTTCTCATGTCCCCGCTTTCACTTCGACTGCTGTTTCGGTGCAAAACCCCGCAAACCTCCTCCATCAGACGAGAGAACTCCTGCAGTGTTCTGACTTTGAGGGAGAGCTGCCATCAAGCCCCCCCCCCCCCCCCCGAGCGATCGATGCCACGCACCAGAGGGCTGTTTATCGCCTTCCTGCATGCTTCTTATCGCAAAGACGGAGCGAGAGAGAGAGCGAGCGAGCGAGCGAGAGCCAAAGCGAAAAGAACACCTTGTTCTCGATGCTTGTTGACTTTGAATTCAGGGCACACTCTTTTGCCACCTTTGGAATTACCGCCGTCCAACTTTGACACCTGGGAGATTAGCGGCGCGTGGCCTAAAAAGCGAGCAGAAGTTCTGGCTACTCAGTACAACAAGCTCATTCTTGCCTTCCAGTGTTGACTATAAAATTATTCGTATGACATGAAAAGGAAATTTTAATGAATTATTTGGAAAATTAGTGGAGGTGTTGGAAAAATATTTTGAAAATTCTTAAAATGAGGTGGGGGGTGGGGGAATTTTGAAAGAAAAAAATGCAACATCCATTTTTCATTGGAAAATTTGCTCCCAGCGGGTCCTTCTGACAGACTATTTTAAATAAAAATGACAATTCAAGCATAGACACAAAAAAGTAGGAGTATAAGATGCGGCGGCTGTTGAGCTTCAGATACAATGTCCGTAATCTCAGGTCTCACTATCGCGACGGCATCCAAAACATGACCTCAATCCTCACAGTAGTTGAATTTATTTTCAAACACGTATATTTAGATATACATATATATTAGCTGCTAAAAAATAAAATAAATAACAGTGTTCTCGCGCCACTTCACGTCTTTTGCCTTCAGTGCTTCCCGGGGTTATCCAAAATATTAACTCATTCAGTACCATTGACGGTTAAGTACGTCATTTTTTTTTTTTTACTCAGCTAGTAGTGAATGAGTTAATAATGAAAAAAAAAGACAGGCATATTGCAGAAAGTCTGTAGCTTCAAAGACTGAATTGACTCAGAGGTTTTGTGAAAAACCACGAGCACTCTTAAAAGGCGCCTTAATCACACTTCCCCCTCGTATAGATCGCGGCTCACCTCGCCGCTCGCCTTCACCCGCAGCGCGTCCGACCTACTTGCAATTGTTAACCTCAAACTTGCTATCGGGAATGAAATTGACAAGCTGTCAGGCGCCATTACGTCGGATCGACTCCTTTTCGAGCGAGCGGCGACCATTCCTTACCCGAGCCTCATTTTTCCCGTTTAGCCGAGCGCTAACGCTGACGCGGCAGAGTGGAAGCTTGTTCATTTTGAACAGTAGTCAAATGTTTTGCACCCAATGTCCTATCGGGCACCTGGGAAGTTCAGATGGGGTAAAAATATATCTCATCTTTTTTTAATTTTTTTGTCCGATCTGAAACTGTTTTGAGGTTGAACATCATAAGCTCCAAGTGCAACGCATTTTTGCTTTTCGCCACTTGCTGAGTATTTTGAGGCAGTGCCAGGGCGTCTTTTCGACATCAGTCCTTTTTTTTTGTCCACCATTTTGATCAGTGCCAAATGTTACGCAACAGCAAATATCAAAGATGTCGTTTGGATGCTAACCATGCAGTTTTCCTTACGAAGGCAGGCGAGTGAAGTGGAAGCTCGCACTTCTGGAAAAGTCGGCGGCGGTGTTCCATACGTCCTCGCTGGAGGCGGCGTATGAATAATGGAAAGCGGTTATGAATATGCATCAGCTCCAGTGTAACTTGGAGGGAAATCCCAAGTGTTTGAAGCGTCGTGCTATTAATACAGCTGCGGATCCTATAGCCGTCGTTCTCATTGATGTTGCTTCGCGATGAAATTGCAAGAGAAACGTTCCACACCCAGTATGTGAACAATCCACAAAATGAAAAAAAAACAAAAACATTTTCTTCCCGTTCCTTTTTGCTGCAAACTATTGTTGCCCTAATTAAAAAAAATTAATTTTCCTCAAAAACTACCAGTTTCTCAGAACAATTTCTAAAATGAACATTTAATTTATTCATTTTTTTTTTTACATTTTTACCCTGAACGCATATATATATATATATATATATATATATATAATTTACAGAGCAGTCAAACAAATATAAACACTTTTTTTTAATAGTTCCATTCAATTTAAACTTAAACTTAAAACACACTGACACGCGAACAAAATTCAACAGAAAAATAAATGCAAGACAATATCGGCGAGGTGCACAGGTGTGTATTACGATTAATCGACAACTAATCGAGTATCAATTTATTCAATAATTATTTTTGATAATGAATCGATTGCTTTTTTTTTTTCATTTAAAATTGTCCAAGTAGTCAAAATTTCAGCTTCTCAACAGTAAATGTTTTAGATTTTCTGCAGTCCTCCATCGAAGCGGAATAATTATCATTATGTTGAATCAATATAAAACATTGACGTTGACAAACAATGTTGAACATTTTGCCAATTTTCTGACGTTATGGATCAAACCAGTAACTAACCAATAGTTTACGTACAAAACCTTTTCAAGTATTTGAATAAAGATATGGAAATTAAAACGCGTCCCCCCCCCTCCCCCCTCCCCTCAATAACTGTTAGTCGCAGCCGTAATGAGAAATCGAACAAAATCACACTGGAGGCAGTGCAGCCTGCTGACGGATGAGAGATGATTCGTGAAACAGGTTGCGTGGCCAAATAAATATAAACGCCAGGAAATGACAAATACCATCAGTCGTCTTTGTCGCCCCGGAGCGGCGAATCAATGTGGCAACGAGGCAGAGACAAAGTGAGCGCTGACATGAAATATGAAAACGCGCATAGCCACCAGCGAGCGAGAGATGGATGGCGCGACGAGTGAGCCAAGTTTGATAGCCGCGTGAAGACTTTAACATCAAAGTCGCACAGGTGGGGAGCACAGAAGGCATGGCAAGACGTACGTAAATGCATAATGCATGCATAATACTGCACATAGGCTAACGAAACTAGCATTAATATTGCAGTCATTGTAAGTATTCCAACAATTTACATTTTAAAAAAAACGGCAGCATCACATGCAGACAGCATCTATTCACGACACGAGGATATATTCTTTATCCTCTGCAAAGAACAACGAAGAATATTGCATCTTATTTGTTGTGACTGACTGTTTTAACATTACATCAACACGTTTGTGAGTATTATACTGCCTCCTAGTGGTCAAGGTGTGCACAACAGAATGAGCGGAAAAATGTTCATCAAAATGTTTAACGTTTGTAGTGCTGCCTCATCCAAAAACGTATTTCATGTCATGTGATTATTATACGCACAAAGATTTTTTTTAATAAAAATATTATGAATTATGACTCAGAAATTTGATATTTGTTGCCATAAAATTACAACTTTTGTTGAGAAATATGATTTTTATCAACATGAGAAAATATAGGAAATTCAACCCAGAATATAATTTGTTGCTATAAAGGTTCAGGGCTCGCATATCGTATCCTGTTATGACATAATGTGATTTTATTATCTGAAATCATTATATTGACTCATAAAAATATAAGATTCGAAGGTGGGGAAAACACTTTTTTGGTCAGATCATACTCTAAAATGACAAAATAAATAATCTAAAATATGTCTATTTTTGTAGGCAAATACATTACATTGCACTCAGGTGATTCCCAAATGTTTAAAAAAAATAATAATAAACAGCCAAAGTTTGTTATTTCTTGCAAAAACAAAATACAACCCACACTGATGACCAGCACTGAGCATTAATAACAACGATGAGTCAGTGTTTGCTCACACATTGGAGCAAATTGCTACTAATGAGCAGCAGCGAGTCACATGGAACGGCGCTGCCGCACAGCGCGGTGCGCGTGCATGTCTGCGCGTGCGTGCGTGCGTACATTCAAAACTCGCCAGGCTGTTTTATGCGCGCCGTGGCCGTCATCCACGTGATGTAACAGCTCCATTGAAATATCATCAGTAGACAGAGCAGAACGAAAACGAAAGAAAGAAAGAAAGAAAGAAAGAAAGAAAGAAAGAAGGAAAGAAAGAAAGCAGCTGCATGCATCCCCAAAACACAAGCAGAATATTCATTCGGCACTTACGTAAGCCTCGACACAGCTCTGAGGAGCTTGATTCGTCTCATTGTGAATCGACTCCATGGTCAGACTCTCGAAACAGGCTCGCACTTTACTGTCGTATGCATGCCAGGCCAGCAGGTGGCGACCTCCTCCTGTGAAGAAAGCGAAAAACAATTGTTCCAAGATTATATTTGGACAGTTTTGCCTTTCTAAAAGAATTGAATTTTTACTCTTGTAGGATCTTTTTTTTTTTTTTAAAGAAACTATTATTAGATTACAATTGTTTTCTGTAAAAAAAAAAATGGGACGATTGTTTCAAGACTGGCACTCTCACAAAAGTGGACTTTACTCTTTTACGTTTACAGTTTGTTTTTTTTTGTGATTGAAAAAAGGCCATTATCGTGTCAAGTTTTTGACTTTTGTTCACCCCCAATAAAACCATCAGATATTATTTTTTAAGATGTTGACTTTTTAGGAAAAATGTAAACTTGTTTCCTGTTGCCTTCATTTTGATTAAGACTGTCCTTACATCTTTTTATGCAATATGATGACTCCCCCAAATAATAATTATTAATTCTCATAAAAAAATGTAAATTACTTTTTTCTACATTAGATTAGAATCCAACTTTTTCTTACTCTTTTTCAACTAACTTTTTTCGCTGAAAAATTTTCCCCTTTGTTACAATATTCTGACTTTTTGTCCTCAAAAGAAATAGACGTTGCTCTTTCAATTCTTTTTAATAAAAAGAAAAAAAAAATGCTGATCTACTTTTTTTTCATGAAAAAATAGAACTTGATTCTCTAAGGGGGGGAATCTCAGATTATATGATATTAATTTATTATTTATTTTAGGATTGCATTCCCCCTTCCAACTTAATTGCTGTAAACCAGTCAATGGTGTCGTCCTACAAAATAATTTCCCGATATCATTGGCCAAGGGCGAGCAGAGTAAGCAGCGCGGCAATAACCCGATGTGACCGTCTCTATTTTATCGGAAAGGTGAACCGGGGGGGGGGGGGTTTTGATCTCAGGAAACACTTCATCATTGCCGAGGCCGCTGCGCCGGCCGGCAAATGTGCGCACGTCTCAAATATTTACATGAGATGCGTCCAGACATTCAATCTCTGCCTCGTGCTTCCTCTCGCTCTTCCTGCGAGGTGAAGGGCTGGGGATTCTCTCCAAACATTTTTATGAGGCGTATTAAGGGAAGCTAAATATTTGCGCAAAGTATCAAAGTAGGAATATAAACGACTTTGATGACGATAACAATTTGGCTGATATGGATTTCCCTTTTTGCTATTTGAAACGTGGAAAAAGACGCCTTTGGTTGTTCTGAAAATGTTCTGTCGAGGATTATGAACAAATTTATCGTTTTTTTTGGGTTTTTTTTTTTTCGAAACTTCCAAGAGATGCTACTGACTGAGAAATGGCGGACTCAAACCAAAATGGCTGACTTCCTTTTTTTTTTTTTGCAGGAGAAGTTTTGTGCATTCTGTTCTGTTTGTCATGTTTTCAGTTTGTTAAAATCGATGTTGGAGAATATTTTTTTCTGAACTTCCAAAGGGTTGCTTCTGAGTGAGAAATGGCCATTTCAAACCAAAATGGCGGACTTACGGTTCATTTTTCAGGTATGGGTCCTTTGATTTTTTTTTTTTTTTTGTGTTTAATAGAAATCTGAGAAAAACTCATAAAAAAAAAAAGCAAGCAATAAATAGCCAAAAATAAATCATCCAATAAAAATCAGACAATGAACTGACAAAACAAGGCCAAATAAATTGTAAATGGATGAAAAAAAAATGCATATAAAACAAAATAATAGTTGGCAAAAAAAAATACAACTGACAAACACATTAGAAAAATAATTGGCAAACAAACAGAGAAAAATCTAAAAACTGCACAAGTTCCAACCCCCAAAAAAAAATGCTAGCTAAAGATCAATTTAAAAATTGCACGTGTTCGCCTTGCAGAAAGCAGAGCCAATAAAGACGACGGCGAAACGGCAAAGTCCATCAGGCAAATGGCTCGGTGCCGAGAGAAGGAGATGGATGAGACCCAGTGGTTCGTCAAATCCCTTCGTGAGGTCCTGGTAGGGCAAACCCCCCCCCCCCCCAATGCTCCCTGTCTTCTGTCCCTCCCCAGGGCCCCATCTCGCAACTCTGCTCACTGACATCTGGAGCCTGTTTAGCATCATCCACGCGCCGTGACACAAGGCGGAAAAATGACAAAAATCTTACGCAATGAGGCTTTTAATTTGCAGAAGAATCGGAATTGGAATTGTCTATGAATGTCAGAGAATGGCAGCAAAGCACTACTTTTGCCTAAGTGTAGCTCCTCAACTCATTTCAGCATAATTTCTTGGCGCAGTTAGGCAAAAGACTACTTTTGTCCAAATGAAACATCTCAACAGAGTTCCTTGGTATCAAGGATGCCATGTAAGCGTATCCTGATCCTGATGGTTGGCTTCGCAAAGTCTGGCAACTCGTGTTAATGACGTCTGTAGGTGCATGCGTGAGCGTGTGCGTGTGCGGTGTTTAGACAGATCTGTCACAAGCTCTCTGTGAAAGTCTTCGCAGACGACAGATTTTTCACGCCGGTCAATCAGCGGATGAGCGCGCTAATTCTGTGTGTGTGTGTGTGGGGGGGGGGGGGTGACCTCCAAGCACCTCACCCCCTTTTTGCCCGTGGGAAAGCAGAAGGAATCACAGAGTAGCGAAATTTCCAACTAATTTTATTTTTTTATATTGGATGCGTAATTTGGTCACGTCATCAGGAGGAAGAGATGAGAGAAAAAATATATTTTTTGGTGGTACTCAAGAGCTATGATGTTTTAAATAGAATTTAAATAAAAATTCTCAAGTCGAGTCGCTTATATCTCAAGGCAACATTGTGCAGAGATGCATGTTTATGTGTGCGGCTTTTTTTTTGGGGGGGGGGAGGGTCGACGTGGAATAGGTGAGACAAAAACAGGCTTGCCAAAAAAGACCTCCAAAAAATTTAAAACAGAAAACATAAAACCAAAACAGACAAAAATGATAAAAACCTGAATTTCGTCTGCAAGAATTGACCAAAATAACACAAAATTTGGGAGGGAAAAACAGATAAAATAATTGGACAAAAAAAAAATCACATAAAAATGTACCAAACTGACCAAAAATGGTTATAATCTGTGAATATGCACAAAGAAATGACAAAAAAAGAGAACATTTTCAAAATATTCCCAAAAAATGTCAAATCTAAAAAAAAAGACACAATTCGGACAAAAACTTAAACAGAAAAAAACTAAATATGACCAAGACCAAAGTTTGTTCAGATTTGTGACCTGCGATTCATTTCAAAGAATATCAGCGTTAAGCGACTACATGTAGTATGATGTGGTATGCTTTGGATCATAGCATCTACATCGCTTTTTCACTCAACTTTAGCCATTATAGCAACTTCCTGACTTTAAATCCGTGTGTCGCAAAATCACCTAGAACAGTGCTGACATGCAAATCACGGCGACGGGGTGACAAAGGCTGTTGTCTTAGTGAGGAAGAGGCGGTGGTGAGGGTGAAGTGAGGAGCCCCCAGGTACACCCCCCAAAGGATTAAACTGATATTATCACATTGTCATTAGATGGCTAAATGAGATTTTCCTCAACCCCCGCAGGAAATCATTTAACGATTCAATGAGCAGCAACAACGAAAACACAGCTGACGTCCGGAAGCAAACATGCAAAAATGTTTTTCCGCAAAAAATTGTTTCATATTCGCAATATTTTGTTTTATTTTGGTGTTTTTTTATTTTTTACATTTATATAAGTTCAATCAAAAATTCAAATAAATAAAAGAAGGACAAAAAAGGAGGGGGAGAAACAAGAAAACCAGCTAGAATAAAATCAGATGTCAAAAAGTGTGTGAGAAAATTTGAAAGAAATGTAAATCAGCGAATGAAATGAAGGACCATTGGAACAAAAATAAAGAAAACGATAAAATAGAAAGCCTTTATGATTTATCATCAGTGAGGTCTTTTGAAAAAATAACTCGAGAAAAAAAATAAAATTACGCAGTGAATAAATTTTCACTCAGGCACAGTGGAATGATGTGCGCAAAAGGTATTTAAATCATTAGAACTTAAACTATTTAATTTAAGTCATGTTTTAATACTAAAAAAGATACACGTGGCGTCATACTGAAATATACGAGACAATACAAGTGTATTAAAATGAGTAAAGATATTCAAAACAACTCCTAAAAAAAAGTAACCGCTCCCCTGACAATGACAGTCCTGCATTTCCTCCAGACACCGATAGAGGGCAGCGTTTCTCTTTAAAAACTGCAGGCGGACCGGGATGAAGTGTTTCATTTCAAACAGACTGACTGCTGCGCATTTGTTTACATTCCGAATGAAATCTTTGAGTCCAACCCTTCGCAACGTGACCCATCCCCCCTCACTTAGCTCTACTTTGTCTAAGAATGATGACTTTTTGGAGTAATTGCTGCTCTTGTACCTTTGTATCACGTGAAGAGAGCGTCTCAAAACGAGACCCTGAGTGCTTGCGTCTCCGGGGACGAGTGCTGTTGAAAGCGGCCTCATTTGCTCCGTTGTGCCGCAACAGACAACACGGGACATCACGCATGCCGGACACGGCTCATGTTCTTATTTTTTCCACATATCCTTTTTTCGAGCTGCCTTCAAAACATCTCTCGTGTTCACTCATCGCATTGATGAAGTAATCACATCACTTAATTCTTGTTTTTCATTTCCCCATGACGGTAAAAGGGAGTCATGTATTTCTCGCGAGGCGAGTCATATTTAAATTGTAAAAGTGACAGACTGGGCGAACGTGGAATGGTGACGAGTTTATTTCTTGTCAGGGGTCGGTCGTCATTGTGCTGCGGCCCGCTTGAAGGAGGAGGAGCTTCATAATGGCGATCGGCTAATCACAAGCAGCCAAAACGTGCGTCGCAGCCGAGCGCAAGCGTACTAGACACGGCAAGCCACAAAGGACAATTTGTTTTTTTTTTTTTGTTCGCCTAATAAAGAAAAGATGCGGCTCGATACAAGAAAGTCTTTAAAGGGGAACATATGGAAGGCAAACTGGCACTCCAAACATGCTCAACAGAACCAAAACATGTTATCAATTCCTTTCTGAGTCATACGGCATTTTTTTAAGCGTGTACTCGTCCCTACAAAGAGAAAAATAGAATGAAGAGACGGACAAATGAGACACGACAAACGCAGCGTCAGGGTGCCCAAGTCAGCAGGTTGGGATGGGACCAAACACCAGAGCTTCCGTTTTCTTTTCATTGCAACTCAAGAGATTCTGGGACATCCAGGCATTGATTTCCTCCACACCGGATAAAAGTGTCCATCAGATCTGACTGTCATCGACATAGCAGTGACGAAAAAAAAAAAAAATGCTTCTTCTATGGAACCTCGAGGCAGTAAATACAATGAAAACAGCAAGACCCCTAAAACAGAACCCTGTGGAACACCAAATGAAAGTGCGGCAGAGCAGAACCAAGACGAATACAAAATTTAAACCACTCTGGAGAGCTACCGCTAATGTCCACTTGGTGATGCAAGCGAGCCAACAGAATACTGCGGACCACGTATCGGACGCTGCAGTCAGACCCAACAAAACGGGAGACACAGTCTTCAGGAGTGTTTTGGTAACCTCACCTCATCTGAGAAAAAAAAATACATTTAATTTGAAATGAAAATGAACAAAAGCATTACAACAAAATATCTATCTTTGACACACCACAGTATTTACAAAATGAAACATTATTAGGGTTTAGTCATGAAATTTTTTTTTTTAAATTTGGCGGGCCGGATTAAAACGTTTAACGGGCCGCATGTGGCCCCCGGGCCGTAGTTTGCCCACACCTGCGATAGTTGGATTGGATCGCAGGCAGACGTCGGATCTTCAGATATTTAATCGTAGGGCAGTGGACCGCCTCCAAAGGCGATCGCGAGGGGGACCTCAGGAGCAGACAAACACGCCAGTTCCCATCATCACCATCAACATCCCAAACGCATCACGCTACGTCAATGTGGAGGTCAGATGTGCGCTTTTGAAAAAAAAAAAAAAAGCGTCTGTGCAAACGCGGCGAGGACAAAAGAAGTCCTCGTCGCACGAAACGCAGCGACGAGGACGCGCCAAAGCATTTGGCGATAAAACCACAATGGAAAGTCTTCAAAGTGCGGACGGGTTTAATAAAAAAATCAATAAAAAATAAAAATGCATGAGAGTCAATATCGGGCTTGGAGAGAAACATCAAAAGTGGATCGCGCGGGATGATGACCGTCTTTACATTTGTCACCATCATTCGATCCCAAAATAGATCTCTTGATCGCCGTGTGGGGCAAACAACCCCCCCCCCCCTCCGTCTCGCGGCCCCCCGCTGTAATGAAAAGTGTTATGAATGTATGTGCGTCTTAATTCTCGGGCGGCCGACGTTTGTGGGTGGCGAAATTGGGGTGGGCCGACTTAAATGGAAAACCGTGTCCAGTTTAACCGGGCTTGCGCTAAGCCGATTCTTTAAGGTCACGTTGGCACCAATGGGGGATTAGCTCGGGTCGAATCAATGTCTGATTGGGAGCTTTCTCTTGCCCATTGCCTCCCTGTGTCCTGGCAGAATGCCGCCACAGTCTGTCGATTTGTACCGAGCCCACAAGAAAGCTCAACACTCCCACGGTGGACAAAGACGCACATTAGCTCACTTTTTTGACGTTTTTTTTTTTTGCTATGCGCCAGACCCCCAAAAGGATCAAACGGGCGAAGACGAGCAAGCAGGTGTCGGTTATTAGCTTTTAGCGACTGCGCTAGCAGTAAGCGGATCATTCGGGTTTATCGTGGACCTAAAAATGTCACAGAAACGCCAACCCAAGCTTAAAAGGAAACCTTACTTTGAAAACCCAACCCAGACTTCAAACACCAAGCTTAAAAAGTAAAACCTGATTGGAAGACTAACCCTGACTTGAAAACCAACCTTGAAACCTTAACCCTCAAAACCCTGCAGTACTTTGAAACACTAATCTTGTGACGAAAACCCTAACATGGCTAGAAACCCGAATCCGTTTGAAACCTTGAACCCAGACTAATATGAAACCAGGTTACTAGCTCAAAACCCAAATTTTTAACAATTCTAAAAATCAACACTAGCTCGATACCATATTTTGAAACATATTTAAAACCTTGACCCCCCGTTTGAAACCCTAACCAAGACTTAAAACCCTAAACCAAGACTTGAAAATATTATCTGAAAGCCTCAGGCTTGAAACTGTGCATGGATTGCCTTCGGTGGCTTGAAGTTGAAAATCTGCTTTGAAACATGAACCATGTCTCTAAACCAGGCGTGGGCAAACTACGGCCCGGGGGCCACATGTGGCCCGTTAAACGTTTTAATCCGGCCCGCCGAATTTGAAAAAAAAAATTAATTGAATAAACTTGTTAATGTTTGATTTTCTAATTACTGTTTTTTTTTTCCCAAATACATATATATTGTTGTAATGCTTTTTTTAACATTCATTTAAAATTAAATTAATTTTTTTTCTCCGGTGAGGTGAGGTTACCAAAACGCTCCATCCATCTGCTCCTGGTCCGGCCTCAAATTTTAGACCCCATTGTGACCCGCCAATCAAAAAGTTTGCCCACCCCTGCTCTAAACCCGACTTGGCGACAGTGACCCTGATTTAAAACCTTAATTACAAACCCTTGTTTGAAACTCTAACTCACAGACAGAGAAACACGTCTGGTCGGATTCACAAATGTTTGTTTTTCACCCGCAGCTGCATGTTGGCTGCTGCAAATTCAAACAATTTTTCAGGTCTTCAAACTGGCGAGACCGTCTGAATAAAAAGCATCGACGAGGACATGGTCGGCGAGGCCTTGAATGACACAACAAGTCTCAAGTGACCCGGCGCCGCCACAAGTGGATGACGAGGGCCCGCCGCCCGCCGCTTTCAGAATGAACACTCCGCCCCCTTCAGTCGACAGGCCTTTGAGAGGCGCAGCAGCTGGGAGTGTTTGTCTCCTTGTCGCAAACGGGGACGGGTCACAGGGCGGGGGCGGGGGTCAAGGCGCCCAATGGGTTGAATTGACACCGAGCCGGCCGTCACCTGTGACATCCCCGACATAAAGACAAGAAAGCTACTCTGGTCTTTTAATGAGCAAACACACGCACAATGGCGGCCTTGTGGGCGGAGAAACAGACGAAGGGGACAAAAGTATTGGGACGCCTGCCATTATGCTGACAGGAAGTGAATAACGGCCTCCATTCTCCTCAAGACTTTGGACAAGATGTCAGAGCGTGTCCGAAGGTGTTTTATGGGCTGCTTCCACACCAAACCAACCAAACTGATTTGAAAGGCTAATTTGAAACGTTTAACTGTGACGCAAATCCCGAATGTAAAACCCTACTTTGAAACTCTGATTGATCGGCCACTGATTGTGATCGGCCGATTTCCGTGGAAAAGTACGCAATCCGCAATTGACGATCAATAATCAATCGGATCGTTTGCGGCCTGCAGCGTCTCCGGTAGCGTTCCTAAAAACTGTAAGTTCCATAACGAACCGGTAACATATCATGTTCATTTTCGACACTGCCAATTTGAAATAACATATGCTTTTTTTTTTATGCGTTTGTTTTTTTTTTGGATAATAAAAGGATGCAAATTAAAGTTTTGTATAAATCGGATTAATCAATTTATGGGAAAAAAAAAATTGACAGACTAATTGATTATCAACGATTCAGTAGTGAGAAGATCTAAAATCGAAAAACATGCATCTAATCCATGTGATCGGTATCGGCCGATCCGCCTCTTTGATGATCGGTATCGGAATCTGCAGCATCAAACTCTGATCGGAACAGCCTACAGTTGAAACCCTACTGCTTGCATTGGAACTCCAAATAAAATTCAAATAGCAACTTTAAAAGCCTAACTGTGCTTCAAATGCCAATTTTGAAACCCCAACACTTGTTTGCAACCCTAAACACGGCTTTTCATTTTGAACCATAACTCTTGTGTGAAATCCTAACCCTGACCTGAAACCCCAATTTAAAATTTCAGGGCTTTTACTTGAACAAACTGCTACAAGGAAAATTCAATTTAATCCAATCAGAAGCAGGAATGGGTTTTTTTCCCCCCAACAATCTGCCATAAAAGGGTTCTTCACTTATTGATTGTATTTCTTGTATTAGTTTGGTCCACTTTGACGAAACAGAAAGTTTCCGATATTTTTCGATCAATTCTCTGAGTTTCTCCGACACTTCCAATTGTTTTGCTGATTTACGCAGAGTGACGGCGCACCTGTGAAAAGAAGCTCCGCAAACCACTTCAGTTCTCACTTGAGTGCCTCTCTTTAGACCCCTCTAGCCCCGCCCTCTTCCCAAATCTAGCCACCGCTTCTGAAATTCCTCCACTGGCTTCGTACCGAGGCCCCCCCCCCAGGTCCCCCCCGGCATCGAGGGGCATTGAAAACGAATTAACACCCAATCAATGGAGGAACAGTGAAAAAAGGGCAAAAAAAGAGAAATGGGGAGAAAGGGAGAAATCTCCTTAGCAACATAATCTAGGCGGTCTGGTGAGAGAGGGGCGCTGAAAGGAGGAGAAAAGGAGTCCTGTCGGGTGTGCCGCTGTTTGGGGAGGCGCAAGGAATGGCACACAAAGGCGACGGGCACAAAATGGAAAATTAACACATAAGAAACTGTTCCCTTTTTAGCCTCTCAGAAAGGAGCACAATCGGGCACATTAAAGCCGAGCGAGCCCGGCCTCTCGCGCTCGTGGAGCCAACCATGAACTGTAAAAGGAAGTCACAATTACCGCGAGAAAATTATTATTAGAATAGAACCTTCAATGTCACCGTTAAATAAGTGCAACTTAATTTTTTTTTTTTTTTGGGGGGGGAGGGATTTGACATACGATATTTTTTTTTTTAACAAATGATGTTACACATTCTGAAGAAGAAAACAAATTAATTTTAAAAAAAATGAAAAAAAATTACAATAATAATAATAATAATAATAATAATAATAATAAAATATATAATAATGATACAATAAAATATATATTTAAAAAAAAAGTGCACCGAACAAAAGTTTGCCATGCACACTTAATAGAAAGTGAAGTTTAAAATGTTACAGTTGCACTTTCCTGAAAAGACAATCTGGACTTAACATCAACTTCGTACTTTCGTTCCTATATTTTGATTCTTACAAAGATGATGTGCAACAACGATTGATATTGAACTTTTTTTTCCCAAAATAAACAATTTAAACGGTTCTAGAACATGAAATTATTTTTATTTCATCCCATCCATTTTTTTAGTTTGCTTATTTGACAAGGTTTCATTTATTGGAGAACATCTGGAAAAGGAAATCGGAACTCAAATTTGTGTTTGCGCTCAGCGACGCCTGCTTGCAGACCTTATCTTCAAGTCACTTGTGGGAGGATTTACGGCGTCTCGTCTAGCCTTTCGACAAACACTCAACATCTGATTTCAACGACTCGGAGTCTGCCGAGGGGACAATGTCGACGCTCACATGCGGGGGCCTAAAAAGCCATTAAGTACATTTTCTTCAAGCGCTGTTATGATATTGTTTCCATATCGAAGAGCAATTAGCAAGAGGGGCAAGCCCCGTGGCCACCAGCCGCCCCGTAAGCGGCCTTTGACCTCACAGCCCATTGAGAGGAGGGTGGGCTTTAATTAGGAGGCCAATAACCCGCCTGTGACGTTCCATTCTCAGGAACAGCAATCATGCGACAGGGTCAATTTGACCCGGGGAACGTTTTGCTGGGGAAATGTGTCAGAAATTATCAGAGAAAATGTTGAATTTAAAGGTGGAAATATAAAATATGTATATATATATATATATATATTTATATATATATATATTTTTTTTTATTTTTTTTAAACGGAGCAATGAAAATAAACACCTCTTGTGCTCAGGGTCACACTGACCCATTGACTTTGAATGTCAAGGGTTTGTAGTGAAGCACTACTTTTGAACAAAAACGGAATTGCAAGCTCCCTATAAAAAATATTTTTTAATCAATAACCATAAACTTTTTTTAAATGAACTTTGAACACGGGTCAATCTGACCCGCCAGGTAACATGAGGGTTATGGCTGACCTCCCAAAAAAAAGGTTAACCGTTTGCAAAGTCGTAGTATTAATGCATTTTATTGGAGTAAAATGACAACTTTTATGATGAGAAAAAAATGAATGAAAAAATATATGACCTAAAAAAGATGGGTCAGTTTGACCCACCACATCAGTGTCATAAACAACCCCTCCACATCGGATAGCAGTTTGCTTTTCTAAACTATCTTGAATTAATGCTCTTCTAATGATCGAAATTGACGGTTTGTGTTCCACAAAGCGACTTTTGACCCCCAAAAAAACCCCAAAACTTTACTTTCTGGGTCAGTTTGACCCGCAAGATAACTGGAGTGTTAAAAATCAACCTCCGCACATTAGACAGAAATTTGCTTTGCTAAACAACGTTGAAAAGAAGAATCAAGTGACAGACCATGAGGGAAATCCACCTCCATGTTCTACATGTGTGATGTGAAGGTCACACGTTTGAGAAAAAAAAAAAAAAGAAAGGCGGGTCAGCACCAGAGCAGAGAAAAGCGTCTAAAGAGGTGAGACAAAGTCAAAAGGTGGAGAAAAAAAAAAAAAAACTAGATGACAAGAGCGATTCTCTGCATTCAAGCGGCTGATTTCACACTGGCACAAAGACGCTTTGGGGACGTTTCATCCTTTTCACATTTCCTGCGCGTTTATTTGCCGGGCGCGGCGTCCGCTGGAAGGAGTCAGCTCCATTCACAGCGCGCTCTTTTATAAATGGCCCCAGCATGCAGCAGCAGACCGCGGCCAATCGGCCAATTACGCCCCCCCTCGGCACACCGGGGCCGCAAAAGAAGGCGGCGCACAATGGGATCACAGGCCAGATAAACGACCCTTTAATGGAGTCGCCCCGCAAACAGGCCCAAACCGCGCGCCCCACTTACGTATTCCATCACGCCGCTGCCCCTCGCGTTTCCTCTTGCAACAGGCACAGCTGGGGAGAAGCTCGCACCAGGAAAAATGACTCTTTTCCCCAGCCCGCCTCACACGGCCGTCGCCCCTTTGAGACTTTTTTTTGGGGGTCGAACAAAAGCATCTGTTGCAATACTGTGCCGCTCGCCCCCACCCGCCATTTTAAATCTCTTGGGAAGGAAGTTAACGTGTTTGAGAATAAAATAAATATTCTGGAAAAAAATGTTTTAATTTTTAAAAAAAATAAATAGTAGGGGGGGGGGGGTAAAAACTTAATTCATTTATATATTTATTTTAATTATGTTTGTAAAACGAGAGAACCAGGCAGTCAGAAGGCCCATTTGAAATAATTATATTTATTCTTTGAAATTAATTGACTTTTTAGCCATGTCAGGCTGTGGACGACGAAACGGAATTGGGGGGGGGGTAAAGTCCCAGAAAAAAAAACAACTGGAAAAATCCCAAATCTAAGAAATACTGCGGGAAAAAAAAAAATCGGAATATGTGAATCTGCTGGTGCCGAACTGAAAATATGCAGGGGTCGAATGTAGTTTCACGTTGTAATACCACCAATCACTGGTAGATGGCAGACGTGTTTTAGTTGCACTTATACTGTTTTTTATCCTGCCCTTTATTATAACACAATTCGGCCTAATATTTTTTTGGGGCGAATTTGGAATAAAATGCAGGACAAAGACACTACCTCAATAATTATAATAATTAAATAAAATAAATAATAGAGCATGGCGTCAAAAAATGTCTTGAAAAGGAGACACAAATAAATAAATGACGTATTCAATGATGGTGAAACACGCAGCGAGCCACGATGACTCGCGCAATCAGCGATGGGGAAAGAGCCAGAGCAACGAATGCAGCTGAGGCTCGCTCACCTTGGGCCACTCGCTATTGTGCGTCATCGCGGGAGCTTCTCATCCATCTTTGTCTCACGTGCTCAAATAGATAGAAGTGAGAGAGAGAGGGATGGGTTGTGAAAAACGGCAGCGAGAGGGAGAAGTGCAGCTGCGGGATGAATAGGAGTGGGAACGAAGGGATGAGTTG
The DNA here is from genome assembly GCF_059441095.1 of Idiotropiscis lumnitzeri. Taxonomy (NCBI): domain Eukaryota; kingdom Metazoa; phylum Chordata; class Actinopteri; order Syngnathiformes; family Syngnathidae; genus Idiotropiscis; species Idiotropiscis lumnitzeri. The sequence continues at coordinate 15,912,912 of NC_142403.1, forward strand.
GGTCGGGGCAGCTGCAGGGTGGTCCCCCCCCCCCCCCCGCCCCCCCATTTCTTGCCCCATGCCGGTCCGGCAACGCTACACTTTGTCTGAATTCACACGTCGGACTACATTATTTAGTCATCACGTTGCTAAATGGGACGGTTAAAATGCTCGAATGCACAAGCAAACAAGGATTTTCCGTAAGCTTTTTAGACAATCAGGTTACACAAAGTCGGTCGGATATTGCCCGCTTGAATCCATCTTCGCGTCGGATGAACTTGGAGCAAAAAAAAAAGGGGGAAGAGGTAGAAATATTTTGACGATATGAGCCGACACTGCTCATATCATGAATGAGGACGTCACGTCATTCCTGACGATCACCACAAATGTTCACTTTATGCTTCATGTTTCGAGTTTAATATCAAATAAAACCTCCACGCTTCATGCGGATTTGTCCCAATCGAACTCGGCTCCCTATTAGGAGCTTAAAAGAACAGACTCAAAGGCTTGCAACACTTTGACGGATGAATAACGCGACAAAAGCCGCAGGTGCAAATCAAAAGTGTCAGGAAGTTCAAATCCCTCCTCCTTCCCCGCCCTCTCTCGTGTCGGGCGGGTCACACTCATCAGCCGAACCTCCACCTGCCGGCGCCCCCAAACGCACTTCTCGTGTTCGATCGCGGCAAACATAAAGTCGAATTAAAAAGATCCTCTCGCCGGGGGAGGTCCGAGCCTCATTTGGAATGCGGGCCGCGTCCACACACGACAGTACGGGATATCTCCACGTCGCACTTAAAACAAATTTACTCGCGGGGCCATTGTGGAGCTACTTTTTAAAAGAGTGTGTTTAGCATTCAGCTCGGCTCACGAGGTCTTTGTCCGGCCCGCTTGCTCTTCAAATCTCCCGAGTGTCGGCAGTGGGCGGGGTGGCGCGTTGGGGAAAGTGGGAGGGTGGGGGGGGGGCTTGTGCATGGGGGGGATCGATTTGATTCTAATCGGAGCATGAAAAGAACATGATCTAACTGCTTTCACAGGCGAGTATATTTAGGCCCCCAGTCCTCGAGGCCGCCGCCCCTCCTAAGACTCGACGCGGGGGCACAATGAAGCTGGGCCAATTTAAAAAAGCTTTGAATGTCTCGTCAATGACTTTGTGAATGCAAAGGAGAGAGATTTGGGGAGAGTGAGAGCAGGAGAGGGAATGGGGGGGGGGGGGTCGAAGAAAGAAAAAAAAAAAAAAAAAAAGGCCAGAGAGCAGACATAAAAATTCCAAGAGTTGTTTAAGGCGTGGGTGGGTTCATTTGCATGACAGCGCCTGCTGAATGCGACTGACCCCTCTTGGACCGCCCCGGTGCTCGGCGCCGAGCCGCGGGCCCGACGGGCAACGCTTTGACCCGGCTCATTGACTCTGAATGGATACTCTGTCCGGACGAGAAGGGTGGGACCTGGGGGGGGGGGAAAAAGGTGAGGATCACTGATTATCTATAATAATCAAATAATAATATAGTAATATATGTATCATAATTTCCGGGCTATAAAACGCACCTGCGTATAAGCCACAACAGCTACCTAAAAAAAAAACTAAAAAAAACGGTTATACAAGCCACACCAGGCTAAAAGCCGTAGTTTTCTATGTTGAAAAAAATGAGTTGTTTACTGCATGTACAGAACATAAACTGATTCTTAAAACATTGCCTTTTAAAATGGCAACAGCTAATTAAAACAGAACAGATCCAAGAGAAAAAAATACAAATAAAAATCGAGCTTTATTTAGTGCATTTTCTTAACTAAAGAGCGCCCCTAGTGGTGAAAGAAATACCAACAGAAAAGCTGCACCGTTGTATCAGCCTCGTGGTTCAAAATCGAGGAAAAAAGTAGCAGCTTATAGTCCCGAAAATACGGTCATATTTTTCTATGAATTAAAAATGATGTGAAGCAACAGGTGGAATTTATTTATGAAAAATCATTGCGATAAATTACAAGGCATGGTGAAATCTGGATTGCGCAAGATTCCCGAGGTGAAAATCTGTCAAAAAATTGATGTGCTCGCCCAAAAAAAAAAAATAAAATAAAAAAAAGACTTCTGTGGTGACGTTCTGAGTTCTGATTAGGAAGATCTCCAAAGAGACTCTTATCACTGATCCGCAGGCTTGTTAACAAGTTATTGAAGCTCGCTAACATTAATCAAAGCCCCTAACACAACACACACGCACGCACGTGCACGCGCCCGACAGGTGCAGCCGAGCTCTGGCACGTGCATGATTTAATGCAAACAAGCAGGTGAGAGGGGGGGGGGCATAAAGTGGACCACCCCCCCCCGAGTGATGCGGCCCGCATACAAATCACCCCTGCGCTCACCCTGGCCCGCAACCTCGTCCCCTCGACCTCATGCAAAGTGGTGACAAAGCTCAGACGGGGGCGCAAACGCTCGCTCCATTCACGTGAAGCGCAACAGCGCAGACAGGAGCTCCTGACCTCGACCTCAGCTGTCTGCCCGACGCTAAATTCACGTCCTGTCATAATGCTAAGCAAAAAAAAAAAAAAAGGATGGCGCGACAACGATTATCCTGAGGTGTGCGGTGTGGTAAGTGTGATTCTCGGTTGAAAACGTTCACGGTACATAAATATCGATTATCAAGCCCAATTTGAGTTTTTTCGATTAAAGTCAGGAAAGGGATGATTATCCTGAGTGATTATCCTTGGGTATGCGGTGCGGGAAGAGTGAATTTTTCTCCGTGGTGTGCTCGGACGGTCGGGTCCGACAATCGTAACGCAGGGGACAAAGACATTTTGCACATTTAATAAACGCAACTACCGATAATCGGGCCTAATTTAAGCGATCTTCTCTTCTGATCGAAATCGGCGTAGGCCAGTTTATCAGATCTCGCTAAAGATTACGCTGAGCGATGATCGTGCGATTTGAGGTGTGCTCAACTTCAAGGGCCGTTTTTCGACCAGGATCGATTCAGGAAAAAAAGTTCATGAACCGAAGTACACACATGCTAATAAACGAACTGAATTTGTCTGGAGAGGCTCGATTATCCGACGTCTGCGAAACGTTATCAAGATTGATTTTATAATCATAACGATCATCAGGCCAAATTGATATTTGATTCGCTTCGGATCTGAGTTAGTCAAACATCAGATCGTCTCCAAATCGATTTATCCTCTGAAATCTGCGAATCTCAAAAACGGTTAGTCCGACAATCGTAAAGCAGGGTGCACACGTGGCAATTATCGGAAAAAAATTCCAACTTTCCATCAAAGTCAAACTAGTTTTCTTTCTTTTCGACGGAATTAACAACATATGACAATGATCCGTTTCTGGAAGGTTTGTGAGGACGGATAATCGTCAAAGAAGAAATGGAATGGCAAAAAGCAACAATAATGCAGAGTGAAAAACGCGAGATGAAAATCAAAGCGACGTGGCCTTCATTGTCCAAATGAGCCTCCACTCCCTTCTTTTCCTTCTTTTTGAGCTTCTCCATCCGAAGAGCGCAAGATGAGAGAAAGAGAGAGAAACGCGCCGTTTGTTTGACCTCAGACGCAGGATGAAGCGCTAACAAGCAGCCATGAAAATCGACATAATGACGCCGTCAATTTAACGGGACACTTTAGCACATTCGATTGCACTGTGGAGTGTCATTCGTTTAAAGTCACGGCGGGAAAAACAGCAATTGGCGCCCATTAAACTCTTGACTTGTGAGTTCAATTTTTGATGTGGCCAGGCTTGGAACTAAATTTACTTTGATTTTTTTTTTTTTTTAACTGTAGTGAAATCTACGGAGCCCATAAAGAGACATTTCTTTTTTTGTGGGGGGGGGGATTTAATCTTTCTCGTCCAAACGAGAAACTTTTTTGTACAAACAAGAAACATTCCCTGAATGTGCGATTAATCAGCAGATCCACACATTTATTTTTGACAAACGTCACGCTTCAACGTTTACATGTTTACATCCCTCCTCCATCCACAAGGAGGCGGTGTTGCTGTCTCCATTGAACGAGATGAACTATCTTCCATTTCCCCCCCCCAAAAGAATCGAAACTAAAAAAAAAAAAAATCTATTCTTTTATCATGTGTTTATTGAACAGAACACGAGACCGTAATTTGTTTCCGTCGAGCTTGTTTTGCCGTGACGCAAAGAGGAAGAAGAAAAGGTAGCAGCAGAAGAAGAACGTCGACAGAACCGTATTTTGGTTGCTGACTTGTGTGAATTAAAAACGTAACAAAAAAGATAAACATAAAGGCTCAATTTCCGTTTTTCTAAAAACGGGAGATAACTCGTTTCATTTGAATTGAGACAGCAACGCTGCCTCCTAGGGGACAGAGGAGGGATGGCCTTCAAATGAGAACATTTCTCGTTAGGACGAGAAAGTTTCTCTTCCTAATGAGAAATATATTTCATCCTGCCTTATGTCACTCGAAGAAATCCGTAGAAATATCATTAACCTACCACATTTTTTTTAATTTTCTTTTTTAAGGATGAAAATGTTGTAAAAACATAAGAAAATGTCCAGAAAAATACAAGCTATGCCGTGTGAATAAAGTCCTGTTTGGATGTTGCAAATGTGCCTTTAATGGGCGTGGCCTCAAGAGTGACACAACGAATGTTTGTTCACATTTTGTATTTGTCTATCCAGCCTATCGATATTTAAAGAGAAGAACGAACATCCACTGGTTGCAGGAATTGGGAAAAAAATAAAATATTGAAATTCCTCGTGTGGCACCGATTGGTTCGAGAAACGGACGCATCCTGGGACAGGTGCGTGTCATCGATAGTGCAACTGTTTGCGAGCCATTTGATCGACAGAGGGGCCGAGAGTCGTCTATTCACAACAAGAGACCCCCGACGCCAACATTCCAGGCTGCTTCCGCTCCGGCAAACACGTTCAATCGCAAGACCGCCCCCCCCCCACGCCACCCACCCCTTGCCTCCTCAACACACTCGCTTCCCGCCTCCTTTCTGAGGAACATCTCAGCTCCTTGCAACTGTCGAACAAACAGTCATGGTTCAAAATCAAAACCTTTTCAAATTTGACATTCGGCAGCAAAAAAAAAATTATATATTCTAACGGTCATTCATTTGTTCTGAAACGTGACAGCGTTTCCTAAAGTGTCCCAAAACACACAAAAATGAACAGCTGTTTGTTTTTATTTTTGTTCACGTGTTGCAGGTAGAAAAGGCCGTTTGCGCCGTTGTGGGAGTGAAATCAACAGACTTGCTTGCCGGAACAACAACACACACCTGTTTGGCAGAACTCTGAATCTGTCTGCACCTCAATTGAATCAACCGAAATCACGTGAAACCACCTGCGCCTCAACTTAGACCTGCTTTTTTTTTTTAAAAACGTCTGGGTTTTAAATGGAAAAAAAAATAAATAAACGCCAAGTAGCAGAAGGGCATCAGAGTTTGTGCAAACATGCAAAATTGAAGATTTAAGCAAAAAGGCCGCTCATTAACTCATTGACTGCCATTGACGGCTAAAGACGTCAAAAACATTTTTTTTTCAATTGGCTGGAAGTGAATGAGTTAACGAAGATGAGCCGGTATCTTGAACCAGCAATACCCAATAACGAGTCCGAGGAAGAGCTTCTCATGGCGACGAAGGCCAAAAATTGCGGAGCAATTGACAAGTGAAGCAAGAAAAGATTGAAATAAGGGCTGTTTTTCTTGCCGTAATTGCGTTTGCTTGGTCTGCCGGAAACAACAGTGGAGGCGGCGGGGAGGGGACAATAAGCTTTAATGGCGGCTCATTCTCGTGGGAACTTGACCGTGAGCCGCCGCCGTCGCCATCACTCGCCGTTTATCTATGTTTTGTTTTCGTCAGGGCCTCGTTTAATTGCTGGCGATATGAGGGAGACGTTGCAGACAGTGTTGCGGGGCAAAAGGGGGCACACTTCAGTCTGGAGCGTCGGGAGTGTCCGAGCGGCTCTGGGAGGCTGAGGAGAGCGGTCCTAATTAGCGGGGAGGCTGATGCGGGACGTCTGGATGTGCTGCCCTTTGTTCGCCAGCCTCTTCTTTCTCTGAGGCTGTCACTTTACTTTTTCTATGAGACCGAGAGTGACGGAGACGGGCCCTCGAACCCGTCCTCCGGTTTACAAACAGGACATTTGCGAGGCAGAGCGATCTTTCAGGACGGCACACTACCCAATCGGTTTTCATCTATGGAGGATTAACGATGAGCGACGATTTTCTGTCAATTTTTCTTTTTTTAATTTCTGTATTCCTTGTTAAATCTAATAAATTGTATTTATGCTTTTCTAGGTTCATATAAATGAATCAATTACGTTAATTTTAAAAACTCTTTGATTATTGATATTTCATCACAAAATCAGATAAACTCCACAAAAATAATTTTCTTCAAAAACTTTTAAACAACCGTACTGGGATTAGTCTCTTTGACCTTTAACCTCAATTTAAATGAACTCTTACTCCTAACCCTCGACGCAGCTTCCTCAAAGAATCTAAGGAGCTTTTCTGCTAATATCAATTTTATCAACAAAATTCATGACATCACCTCCTTAGGATTTTTCCACGCAATTCATCAGACGAAATACTATAGAAAGTGTTTCTGGTAATCTGTGAGCACACTCGGAGATTATTTTTATTATTTACTAGCGGCAAATTATCGAGATTATTTTTTTTTTTCGGGGGACGACAATTTTTTTAAATAAGGCCGGAGGGTCGAGGCCGAAACAGTTCTGAGATCGCGGCCAAAGGGCGAGGGACTGACCGGCAAAAAAAGGGTCAAGTGCCCAGCCCTGGTATTTAATCAACGATTAAAACTCAACGACTCCAAATTAGCATCGTCGCCTCATGCCCGTTCATCAGCACAAGTTGAACAGTTTGTTCTTGAGCAATGTATTCTTTTCGGGAAGCACAAAATGACCTTGTAACTATGTGGGGAAAACAAACCTCTTGCACCTTTTGTTGCCTTGCATGTTTAGATTTCATTTTTTTGGTCTATTTTTTTGTTTTCCGAAGTCTTGGGACGTCCTGGTCTAACCTTGGGACCTCTGGGATCGTATTTTGCGCCTTATTTATCACGTGGAATTATGTGTTGGACTCGTGTCAGGTATTCTCGCACAACTTTTGACTTCGGGGAACAAAATGTTTCCACAATTCTCCTGCCTGTGATGTTCAACTCCTGTTGACTTTCTCTTTTGTTTCATCCTCGGCATTTTTTTTTTTTTTTTTTGCAAAGGACAATTATTTCCGACTCATTTTTGCATAGAAATCCAATTATTCACTGCGACCTAAATGAGATTTTCGCTATTCACCGCCAATCACCGACACCCTCCCAGGCCTTCCATTTTTTTTTTTTGCCCCCTTTGGAAGCCATGAGATGGAGAGCGGCCACTGCAGCTGCTATTCACAACGACGAGATAATTGTTACTGAAAAGTCATCGTGCGGCATTATGTTGTTGGCGGGGTCATTGTTCATCTCATTGAAGTCTATATGGCCGAGCAGAGTGTTTTCCTTTGAGTCGGGGGCATTGAGGATCTGTTGCCCGGTAACTCATAAAGGGCCCAATCACCCACTGTATTGGCCAAGATGGGCCGCAGACTGGCCCCGCCTCGACAATGCCACGTTTGTAAAAAGGCGGTGATACAAGTTAATGATGCTTGTTCAACAAAACATTAATGGCCTTCTTCACGCTCTAATATGGCATGGGATGGGCCATGAATGAGGCGGGAGGTGGGGGCCGAATGGGGGGATTGGGGGAACGAGGTTTACGCGAACAACTTGGTGGTTTGACGACACAGAGGAGTGGGAAACAACGAAATATGGAAAAAGAGGAAATTGTGTTTGATTTTTGATTTATTTATTTTTTTAAAGTTGCTAACTTGTGCTGAATCATTTCTAGCTCAAAGCACCTCCTCCCCCTCGCACCCCCCCCCACCCCCGTTAAAATTTAATTTTCATTGGATTGAATGGGCCTGTGATTAATTGCCCATCAGGAAATGAAAGGGGCGGCTAACTGATGCACTCCAAAGTTTAAAAAAAAAAGAATGAAAAAAAGAGAGAGAAGGCGGTCAGCAGTGAAAGCAAAAAAAAAAAAAAAAAGGAAGCAAAAACAAGCGATGGCTGAATTTGCCCTGATGTGAAATAACGATGAGAATACAATCAAATGAAGTCGTCTCATCACGAGGAAAAAGTTGCATAAGGTTCCGTGGAAAATTTTTTAACAGAGTGACGTTGTCATGTTAAGTTTAAAAAGTCACGTCACGTTAGAAGAAGAGAAGTCGGAATGGAATGAGAATCAAGTCCGAATGACGGCTATTGGGTCATTTTTTTTAATCAATATTTATTTTCAATACATGACAATTTATGTCCAATTTAATCATTTTTTTAAAACATTTTTACGTTAATGGAATGTCGAACGCGGAAACCCCATCAACATCAAAATTTAAAAAAAAAAATTCAAATTTTTTTTTACAAGACAAAGAGGATATATTTTTCTTCACATATAGTATATATTAAAAATATTTATCATATTTTAATGACCAAAATCATCCTTATATCACCACGTTTTTTTAATCGTGTCATATCTTTTTTTTTTTTTTTGCCGGTAATTAATTCTCAAAATATTACAATTCATTTGCGATAATGCTACAATTTTTTTTTTTTTTTTACAATTTATCTTCCAAAAAAAAAAATGATGTAAATTCACGACTATATTCTGGTGACATAACTTTATTACACCTTAAAAAAAAAAAAAAAAAATTCCAATAGCAGCCACCTTTTTAATTGTCGAATGAATTTCTCACTGTCATATTTAGTGAAAAAGAATCCAACTATTCATTTACCACGACACGTTTCCTCTCAAAACAAATTTACCTAATCAAAGATGGACACCCGAGCACGAATGTCCTCCATTGTTGAAATAAAATGGAGAGGCCGGCCATATCCCCCCGAGCAGAATAAAAAGGAATCATACGGTATCCCTTTTTTTTTTTTTTGCCCTTAAATGGACTAATTTTCTCCTTGAATTATGAAAGTAATGGCGAGGTAACAGCCTGTGCTGCTCGGTACCCGGCGGCTTAATGCCTGCTAAACCCTTCCACGTGGCTCCACTAGCCTCGGCAATTAGGCCTCATTATAGCCTCATAAAGGGCCTCGTTTGGGGGATTACTTAATAGACAATGAAATTTTATCGTGCAGAATTATGGAAAAATAATATCGTGTGTGATGGAGGGGAGAGGTGGGGGGGGCGCACGCCACGCATCATTCCGCTTGGCTGGAGCGCTGCTCTTGCACTGAAACACAAACACTGTTTGCTTTGCTGTAATGGCTGTGTGTGTGTGGGGGGGTGTGCGCGTGTGTGTGTGTGTGTGTGTGTGTGCGCATACATGTCACACACCGGCCTTGCTTTATTATAGCAATTATGTTCTGTGTGTGATGTGACAGTAACGTTTGAAAGGATTTTAGGGAAAGTTAGAAGCAACATGAGATCTTTTAAAGAAATAGACAAAAAAAAAGGGGGTTCCAATTTTTTTTGGTATAACTAATCATCTTACAGAAGGGTTGAAATAATCTAACTTTGGTAGCGGGGTAGTTATTTTTTATTTGATCTTTTCAGGGGATGCTATTAACTCATTCAATCCATAAATGGTACTTATACGTTTTTAAAAATGTAGTCCCCGCCTCCCAAAGACGTATTTATACGTCTTAGCTTTTTCTTTTTTTGTGTGTCATAGCTCCGTTTTTCTCCTAGCATTAGAACACAATATTCTGTTGGCCTTGCAAAATCAGTCAAATTCCAGAAAAACGCTGGAATTGAGGAGTGTCCTCGGGTGAAAATTTCTGGGATTAAATGAGTAAGAGAGAAATGACTGACTCAAACAAAAATGGCTGACTTTAAGTTCCGGCATGAGTCCTTGAGACTTTTTTAATCTTTTTTGTAATGAAAAACACAATTTTTGCAATCAGTGGTGAAACTGGTGCCAGGGGCTATTTTTTTTTTCAAACTTTCCTGTGGGTGTTTACTGAGAAATGTCTGCTTCAAACCAAAATGGCTTCCTGCTCAATTCCGTGCATGGGACCTTGAGACTTTTTCATGCGTCCTATGAAAACGGAAATCGCCACCTAATTGTGTTAATCAGTGCCTCAGGTGTCGGGGGCTAATTTTGTTTTTCTCATTTTCGATGGGAGCTCAAGCAGGTGAAAAAAAAATATGATTCACACCAAAATGGCTGACTTCCTGTTCAATTTCATGCATGGGTCCTTGAGACTTTTTTATGCGTCCTGATCCAATTTGGGAATCAAGATTTCTAACTTTCCAGAGTGTGCAACCGAATGCATTCTGGGGTGTCCTGTTAGGCACCCCTAATATACGTACATACAAATTTCATCAAGATATACATCCGTGCAAGAAAAAAAAAATGATTCCTCGAGGTGCCAGTTAAAGTGTTTCTGGATCAGAACCACAAAGTCATTCCGAGGGTCCGAGAGGCTACATGGCAGATGAAAGCAGAAGCTAAAGCCAGTAGTGACCCACCCGACCGGCCGCCTGCTGCTGCGGGGGTGCGGGGGGTGGGATCAACCTCGCTAATTATCGTCACAAGATGAGGGATTAACGCATTTCTGGAATAACTGCCTGTTTACCCCCAATGCCGGCCCACCTTTATAAACACTTTCTAATTGAGTCCTAATCGCCATCCAATAGCCCCACGCAGACGCGCCGGGCGCGGCGCCACAAAGCCGGCATTGCTGGAAGTGACCAAATCACACACACGGCGTATAATGCGGGTTACGGCAATTCTGACAATCGCATTTGCAATAATATACCAAATTAAAGAATTTTAGAGGGCTCGGTTCAAGTGCTTGCGGGACTGCGAGGGAATGAATCGGTTCTATCGTCATATCGAGATTCAATGAGAGGATTCGGTCATCGCTTGCAAAAATACGAATTTTAGCAACGATGTTGTTGGACACCACGGCAGATTACAACCACATTAATGTACTTGTACTTTACTGATAATTATTTGAGAAGACATAGGTGGACATCCATATGATGTGGTATGCTTTGGATTATCAACTTTTTCATAGATAACTCACATAACTGCTCGCGCCAACAATCCATGTCGTAACTTTGTTCTTCGGTCATCACCTGTAAATGGAGAAAAATAAGTGAACACATGAGATGATAATTGATTGACATGCGATGTGGTATGCTTTGGATGCTTTTCTTTTCCATAAACGATGGAAGTGCTAAACATCCATCCATTATCTGCACCGCTTATCACATTTTTCAGGTATTTTCTACAGCATGGCAGCCTGAGGCACACCTGTGCATGATAGGTCACACCTGTGAGGTTGATGTATTATCTGGGGGAAGAAGTGTTCACTAACACACATTTGTGATCAATATCCACACAAATGTATTTTCTTATTATTTTTATATTTTGCATACGGAGCAAAAATGAAAATGTTTGTTCAGTGGATGATGTGGCATTCTTTGGATTATAAAATTTTCCTTTTCCACAGACAGAGTTCACTTACTTTTTATGTCAACGGTTCCAGCATGGTTGCTTTGATCTTGGGTGTTGTAAACTGTAAGAAGGAAAATAAGCAGATTAGGCCACTTTACAATTCTCTCTCTGGCTGTTTTCAATCAATGATTTTTTTTTTCACAACATTAATCTTGTAGATATCTCTTTTTTTTTAACTGTCCAAATTGCAGTTTTTCAACAGTAAATATTCTCCAATTTCATGAAAGCAGACTGATCATCTTCATGTTGAACCAAATTAGAAATTGGCATTTACGATGAACATGTTTGCTTATTTTCGGACTAATAAGTAACAGCGTCGTAATTAGTTTGTTCATTTTCTTCACAGTCAATTTCAAATGTCCTATTACTCAATGAAGGGTTGGAAATTAAAGCACTTTTTTTTCCCGATGATTTCGTGAAAAAATAATCCGCATATTAATCTCTTACTAAAATAATTATTTGCAGCAATAATTGGCAAAGACATATGGAAATATGAAAACTATAACAAGAAAATGAAGGTGTAATAAACACATGATGGCGGGGAAAAAAAAAAAGTGCAAATTGCGATGTTTGTCTGGGCGTTTTATGTTATAGAAGACTGGTGTTGGGTGACGCTTTGGCCAGGGCCCACCCACACCCCCCCACCCCCCCCCCCCTCCTCCTCGCGCTCCCCTTTTGTTGCGCCATCAAACATAAGCACCTTTGCGAGCTCCCGAGGGGCATCACATGCAACCGAGGAGCGTGTTGACTCTCCAACCATGTCCAGATCCTTCTACGTGGATTCGCTCATCGTCAAGGACGCCCGTCCGGCGGAACACCCGGCGGCGGCGCTGACGGTGACGGCGGCGGCGGCCGCGGCGGCAGCAGCGCACGACTTCCTGCTGCCCATCAGCGTGCACACGCCGGGCGTGGTGCCGGCCTGCCCGTCCAGGAAGAGCGGCGCGTTCTGCGTGTGCCCGCTGTGCGTCACCACGCACCTCCACGCGTCCAGAAGCGGCGCGCCGAGCCTCAAGGGTCACTTCGCTGCGGGTGCGGGCGCGGGTGTGGAGGCGGCGCAGTACTGCCACCGGCTCGCCCACCACCAGCACCAGTCCGCTGCGTTGGCACACCCGGGACATGCACCTGTTTGCACGGCGTCCGTTTTTAGCGAGCCGCGGAGGTACCACTGCATCTCCATGGGTAAGACTCACTTTTTGTCACAGTTACCTGACTTTTGGGATGCTACATGACACACCTGAACAACATTTTTTTCATTTTAATCTCTTGCGATAGAATTGCTCCTGAAACAAGAGGTTCCCAAACTGTGGATTGCGGGCCCCAAATGAGTCAAAAGAATATTTTTAATTAAGATATAAGATGACCAGTTAATGATGCTCTTGTTGGTAATCAAAAATGAAATAAAATAGAATAAAATTACATTGTAAGAAATAGTTTTTTTTAACAACTTGTTTGAAGGACAAAGAGGCATTTGGATTTTTGGGTGAATGTATTGATTTAGGTTGACAAAGTTGACCAACGTGCGAAATAACTCGCAACAATGTAACATTACCAATGTGTAAAGTACAAAATGTCAAATTCAAAATGATCATCCATCCGGCACGCAATTATATTTTGAATCATGAAATATCTTGGGTCAAAACATATCAATAACATGTCGTTTCATTTCCCAAAAACATGTTCCTGTTTGATGTATGACTGAAGCAAAGGTTCCCAACGTGTGGGTTGAGGGCCTAGAATGGGTCTGTTCTGATTGGCTCAAAGTTGCTTTTTGGATTCAATCCAATCTGAGTTTATTTCTAGAGAATTTAACAAGCAACAGGGTCGACATGAATAAATGTAAATAAAACAAAACAACAAAGCATGTAATCAATGAACTGTAAATTAAAAAACTAATGTCACCGAATAAACCAAAGTAAGAAAAAACTATTGATCAACAAAGGGCATTTCTGATCGATGTCTGTTATCAATCATTAGTTTGTGAACAGTACAGTATGTCAAAGTTATGGCAGTATTTTTTGATAAACGTTGATGGCCACCGATATCATGTCAATGCCCTTCCTAGTATTTGCTCACATTTTCAAAATATGTTCTAGAGCTCAAACACGAGTCCTTCTGTTAACATGAGTTTCTCGCGGACATGCAACAATATGACTGGGTCATTCTGCCCCGTTATCCAAAAGTGCTAGAAAGAGAAATAATCTAAATGATTATTTTTTTATATCTCATCATGAAATCCATTAGTCAGCATTCCAATCACTATTTAGAATTGACTGCACTTTATCCACTGCAATTTAAAAAAAAAAAAAAAAATTACAAGGGGTCCAAATGACCCATTTAACCCTCGTGTAATGTTTTGGGTCAAATTGACCCATTCCACTCAGAGAGAGGAAAAATTACATTTGTTAATATCTCATCATTAACTCCCTTAGGCATTATTTAATTCAGTATTTATTGTTGATCACACTACACTTACTACATACAACGGGTCAATTTGACCCGCATCAGAGAAAGTTAGTAAAATTGGTCAATTTAACTCATTGTCTAAAAGAGTCAGAAACAAATTAACTTGCATTAAACCTTGTTTAAGTCCAATTATTAACTCCTTCCTCGCCTTTAAAAACAACAAGTATGGCTACTTCATATAAAAACACTTTTGTAATTTTACAATAGGTCAAATTAATTTCAAAACATTGTGACTTAAGTCTATTTAACTCCAAATCACAGCATGGTTCAACGTGACAATTTGACTAATTACCTAAAAGTGTCAGGGATGGAACAAAAAACTCTTAAACTTCAGTATCATCTCCATTTGGCATCATTGTATGAAACTTCTTTTACTTCCTAACAACGGGTCAAGTTGACTCATTATCCCCCAAAATTGTCCGAAATTACTCAACTCCTAAAAAATTGGATTTATATCTAATTACGTATTCCCCATATGAAGCAATCAAAGTTATTTACAGTATTAAAACCACGCTTTATACTTTTATGATTTAAGTGTGGGTCAAATTGACCCCTTTAATCCTGCTGCTATGCAGTGGGTCAAACTAACTTGGAAAGTTTTTGTTAATTGTTCACCAAGTGTAATCAACTTAATATTACAGGAGGGTAAATGGGTCAGAGAGGGGGAAAAAATCTCAACAAGTGTTATTTTAACATTCATGATTACCACCACTTTACAATGGGTCAGTTTGACCCATTATCCAAAAGCATCATAAATCCTAAACGACATAGTTTGTACCTAAATATTTATTCCTTACTACCTCTTTAAAGCAATATGAATAGGCGATTAAACACTTAAGCCACGACAATTAGTGGCTTTATAACATTAAAATGGGTCAAATTGGCCCACTTCATCCACTTGCTGTGTCTCAAATTAACATAAAGCTTAATGAGTGTAATCAACCACTAATATTGATTTTAAGAGGGAGTAATGGAGTTAATGCAATCTCAGGGTTTGGGGGATTTTTTTCCCACATCCTGACACTTTTGGATAACGGGTCAAATTGACCCGTTTAGCCCACCTGTTATGTTGCGGGTCAAAATGACCCCTTGTAACGTTCTGATATATATTTTTTTAAGTATAAAGTGTAATCACCTGAACAGAATAGGTAAAATCATCTCCCTTTGGCCTAAACCTGCAACTTTTTCCCGCCAACAGGTACCTCAGAGGGCAGCCACATCCAGAACGGCAAGCGCATGCGCACGGCCTTCACCAGCACGCAGCTGCTGGAGCTGGAGCGCGAGTTCTCCAGCAACATGTACCTCTCCCGCCTGCGCCGCATCGAGATCGCCACCTACTTGAGCCTGTCCGAGAAGCAGGTGAAGATCTGGTTCCAGAACCGTCGCGTCAAGCACAAGAAAGAGGGCAAGGCGGCACAGAGGAGTTCCCACGCCGTCGCCGGGGGAGGCGGGTGCAAGTGCTCAGGCGTGCGCTACACTCGCTCCGAAGACGAGGAGTCCCTCTCACCCGCCTCGGCCACTGAGGAGAAGGATGGGGCGCTCATCATGTGACTAGAGAAGATTTGGACCAAGTGACCTCCACGGGCCAAATGCCGCCACCTGCATGAAAACTGTTGAAGAGGAAAACTTTATTGATTATGTCTTTGCACGCTTTGACAGAAATTAACTTTTCCAAGTGGATTTCCTGTAACAGTGTTCTCAAACTGGGGTCCACAAGGCATAGCTTGAGGGTCTGCCAACTAACTTGCAATAATCGTATTGTTTGCATATCAAACTACAGAGCAAATAAAACAAATCCTCCTCCTTAGCTTATCTTTGGCCCAATCAAAAGCTCTGAAATTACTGTGACAGATCGCAAGAATCGGACAATTCTGCAAGAATTATTCTGAGTGTTTGTTTAAAAGAGCTTATGGAAGCCACAAGATGGTTCTAAAGCACTACTTTTGTCTAAATGATACTCCTCCACTTCCTTGGCACTAATGTCACAAAAAAAGGCAACAAAGCACTACTTTTGTCAAGATGACAGGCCTCAACACACTTCCCCGGCACCGAAATGCCTCAAGATGGTGCCAAAGCACTACTTTTGTCAAACTGAAGCTCTTCAATTCAATTCCACACAGTTCAAGTTCAGGGTACTGGACCCAAAAAGTTTGAGAACTGGAAGTCTTCCACTTTGACCCTTCACTGCGAGCGTGTTCGTGTGTGTGTGTGTTGATAATAAACCCTTCAAAGCAATATAAAACAGCATATAGGACAACCTGTGTGTGGAACCCGTAAGCAACATGTGTTTGCAAGCTATGTATATGATGTGTATTTATTGCAATAAACAATTTACTTGTAATGTCACTTTTTTTCTCCCATAGAAGTATGTATTTGCGCTATGTGCAGAAATAGATATGACATTTTTAATCAAATGTTTCAATAAAATTCATACGCATGCCAAAAGTAGTGATGTCGTTTTCACATTTAGTATTTATACAATACATACAAATTTCTCATTATAATGCATGTGATATATATGAATATAGAGAGAGAGAAAGAGCGAGAGAGATGGATTTAAAATTTCAATGTAATTGTTACAATCATATGCAGAAATATAATTGCGTGTTATTTTTTTAATGAAAAAGAAAACTGACTCATATCAACCGTACTGGCTTCATACTATGTATCATAAAATAATAAAAAAAAAATTTATTCCGTTTTTTTTTAACTTCAATGTCTGAACTTTTTGCTCAAATCCCTTGCGTCATTCCCATATTTTATATCCCCGCGAGCAATTTACATGACATAAGCCCTTGTTAATTACGAGCGGTGCTCACAAACGATCGCGATAATGGTCCCTTTTGGGGAGAAAGAGAAAAAGGAAAAAAAAAAAAAAAACTTTTTTCTTCTTCCCTTTTTTTCCGGGTGTTTCTTAAAAAGCAAGTTTAATTGCGTTTGGGGTCCCACGTCGCTTGATTGTATCCGACCATTTGGGGCAGCACCACCGACGGACAGGATATATAGAAGTGGCCAAAGGCTTTGACAGGTTAGATTGTCCCGAGGGGGAGACCCCCTGATGTGAGGGGCTGCACGCTCACACCACTTTTGAGGGTGGGGGGGGGATATCGACAGGGTTCCACACAAGGCGAATTTTAGTCACTGTTTCATTAGGGCCCATTTGAACCTTTCAATTTGGGGGGACGAATGGGAAGGGGATTAGGCTAAGGGGAGAGGGGGTGGGGGCTGTAGGGGTGCTTAAAAATTAGCTGACGCCTAATTTAACTCGTTTCACTCAGAGTTTGGGATATATTCCTAATTGAGAGTGGAAGCAGGTGAACTTTTTGGGGTTCCCATTCAGCGGGGGGGGGGAGTAAATGCCCTCCTTTCACACTCTGCTGCTGATCATATATTATTATCGGGTGATAGGGGAGGGGGCACCTAATGAATATATACTAAAGTTCCTATTAAGTGAATTAGCGTTGCCTTGCAGGTGTTGGAGCAAGGGTACGAGGTTTGGGGGCCACTCCAGGGTCATACATAAATAAATGGCCTGCATGCTTTTTTTTTTTCTCTCCAAATGTTTACTGTCATCATCATCATCATCATCATAAGAGCATTTACTTGCCCACCCCTGAGGAAATATTTACCTGTCCAAAATGAACTCAAATGTCCATTTTAAGGCGCTCCAGCGAAGCCCTCGTGCGCCATTGAAAAAGTGGCCAATTACGCATGACAAAAGACAATTAACACGAGGGTCCTTTGAGCCGCAAGTGCAGCTGCCGTTTTGACGAGGATGAAAGAGGGAGGATGAGGAGGGACGTAAACGCGACGCATTTGATCGCCAGGTGACGTCTCGCTAGAGCCAATAAAGCGCGCGACGAACACGAGAGGGGAAACAGTGCAATGTCGAGTTTCCGGGAGTGACGTCAGAAACGGAAGTGGAATTTGGCACGCATTGGCAACGGATGTTGGTTTGTTCATGTCTTCAAGCAATCGGCGTCAATTATTTATCAAAAGGCTGTTTTGTACGCTCTGGAGAGCTTGATTCGGATTTTAAATAGCGGATGCTCAGACGATCCTCGTCCGACGTGGGAAAATTAGTATTATTTCCAGTGTAATTCCCAACAGAGATGTGAAACCACGTTACATTTTTATGTCTTTTAGGGACATTACGTAATCGGTAATATATTTACGCATCAGCACGACGGGCCCACGAAAAAAAAAAAAAAGACCGGATCTGGAAATAGCTGAACTTGGTGGACGTGACGTCACGCCTGTCGGATAATTGCGGCATAACTCGCAAGAAAAAATTTATGATTTTAAATGTCAAAGGAAATTTTAAACAGTATTCGTATAAATGGCATTTTTAAGATTGTAAAGACTTTTTCCTTAATACAAATAAGAAAATCTGATTTTAGGCAAAAATATTGGATCCGTGCCCCCGATCTGCAACAGAGACCTCTGGTGGACAGTAATGTATATGCAGACAGATTTTGAAGTTGTATTTATTACCAAAGTTAAGCATTTATATTCTTAGAAAAAGACAGATACTGTAAGAGTAAGTATTTTGCGACTATACAAATATGGAGAACACATCGGAATATGCATTTTGACTGATCAAAGTTTCAAACTGCATGAACTGTGCCGCCAAATGACACTTTATTAGGTACCTCAGTTAGCACCACTTCTTAGAAGTGACATTTCCAAACAATTGGGGATTCAATTGTGTGTGAATGGGAGAGTGATTGACTAGCGACCAGTCCTGGGTGTGCCCCACCCTCCCTCCAGCTCACGCGGGACCCAATTGAGGACAATGGATGGATGAGACGGTGCAGGTGTCCCTAATTAAGTGGCCAACGAGTCCATGCGGCATGTCAACATTGAACACGTCGTTAACTGCATCTGGATCTTTGTCACACACAGTTTCCAAACTCACTATACACTTTTTCGTTTAGTTATTTTTAAGCGCGCCAAAGAGGGAAAAAAAAGTGAAATAAATACACCACTCGGTGTAAAATCCCACATAAGTGCAATGCTCGACCATTTTGTGGCGGTGCGCTTTTGTTTGGAGAACAAGGACAGTGTTCTTTCAGTTAACATGTGGAAGTCATTGCGCCCAGCCAACGTCTGCATGTTGGAGGAGGGGGTGCTTGGTGAGCCTATGGGGCCGAGCGAGGACCCCCATTTCTGCACCCACGAGGAGAGCCTCGGGTCGGAGGGGGGTCGAATGTCAATCAAAATGCTATATATACGGTAAACAGCTGACGCCACTTTGTTGCACTTTGCCAGGCTGCGTGAGTGTGAGTGTGTGTTACGGCGCGTGTGTGTAAACGAAAAAGGCTGGGGACTAAGACGGTGTTGGAGCGCCCTCTACAAGCTCAATGCGCCACTGCACCCTGCATTAACGCCGCACACAACTGGAAGGGGAGTTGGGAGCGCACGCCAAAAATAGTCAACTCTACCTCATTCACTCACTCTCATCACGTGACAAAAACAAATTCCAAGTTGATTTAATTTCCCAAAGAAATAAATGTAAATTCGTCTGTTCCAGGCTGCATCATAAAAATAATTTATTAGCTGCGCAACACAATGCTGTAATTGAAATTGTAACATTCCCAACATAAGTTAATTGCATTTAAAAAAAATTAAGTATAGTAAAATATACTCACCCCTTGAAGACACCTCATGGACATTCTTAGCTGTAGTAAAAGTGTAAAAAGAAGCTAACCACTCTGTCACATTCGACACACAAGATGAATTTCAATGCTGCAATGTTAATTAAAAGTCATTAGCTAATGTGAATAATTAAACTCAACTGTCGTAAAGATATCAAATACATGTTCCAGTGATACTTTAGAATACATTTTACTACGACTGC
Source organism: Idiotropiscis lumnitzeri (assembly GCF_059441095.1). Lineage (NCBI taxonomy): Eukaryota > Metazoa > Chordata > Actinopteri > Syngnathiformes > Syngnathidae > Idiotropiscis > Idiotropiscis lumnitzeri. The sequence continues at coordinate 15,932,709 of NC_142403.1, forward strand.
TGTAAAAAGGGCATACTAGAATAAAGCACCACCACTCACTCCTTGACTGATCTAACTTACAAACATCCGCTAGCTTAATGCTAAGGGAAACGTCAAAACTCAGTTGGTTAACAAAACTTGATTCTGCGGAAATTATATGCATTTAAGCAAGGGATAGTTGAACATAAAGGGTGCTGCGCCACATGTAGACAGGCAATGTATTAACAGGCATATATTCTTTATCCTCTGTAAAAAAAGGTTTTGTTGATACACAGAAGGAATTTTTCAGCCCATCTAAAAGCAAAGCCATTTGCACACCCCTTGCTCATAAGTCAGATTCTGAAATGCAACAGCACATTTCTTTTTTTGTATTGCGTAAAAAGAGGCTCACTCATGGTATTAAAAGCGACTCTTCTGCAAGAGTCTGGAAGGTGCAAAAGTGAGGGGGGGGCGTGCGGATACAGAGTAGGGAGGAGTTGGGAGGGGGTCATTTCCTGAGAGTGACTTACTTGGAGCCAGATGACTTTTCTGAGGGGAGTGAGAGAGAGAGGGAGGGAGAAGGCAGGACTGTAAGTTGGACCCATTCGCAGGTCGTCCTCGCTCAGTCACTCAGTGGACCTGGACACACACACACACTCACTCGCATTCATTCACACGCACTCTGTGGACTATTAAGCGCCCTTTTGGAGTCTTTTTTTTTTTCTTCCAAAGTGGATGTACTCCCTCTGACGGATTGTAACGAGAGGATTACTCAAGGTAAATTGAAGCCAAGGCTGGGAGAGGGGAAAAAGTGCCTTTTGGGGGGGGCGGTAAATTCGTTAAACTAGCAGCTTTTATACATAATACACGTGCGTTGAATGGTTGGAAGTTTGTGTATTCGCTATGCCCCCGTTGCGCGCCATATGGTCACCCCACCACCACCACCACCAAAGCCCCCACCCCCGCACCGCTGGAGGTGAGGCGCACTCGGCTGGAGAGAAGCTCCGCACAGCTGGAGGTATCACCTCAAAAGTCCTGGAAGTCATCCATCGGTGGTATTCTTGGTTTTTTGTTTTTCCCACCACTTTGGAATTTCACTTCGGCTTGTTTTGTTTCCTGCGGAATGCGTGGAATTAATTAAAAGCAGAAAAAAGTGGGGCAAAAAGCATCATTAGAAGATTGGAAGTTGGAACTGTGGGGCACCGGACTGTTTTTCATGAGTGTTTTTGGGCACGTATTTTGGGTCAATCTTGTTTTTTTTTCTTGGGTTGGAAAAGTGCCCAAGTTAATCGAGATAGTTGTACAACTACACGGAAAATGAGCGCAAGTAACAAACAGCCTTTGCGCAATTTTACGCATTGATCGTGGCAAAGACAATTGCTTTGTGAATTCAAGATGGCCTTGCAAAACGAATATACAGACTCTTCAAAATATATATATCTTATATGCAGAAAAGTTAAACAATGAAAGAAGCAAAAAAAAGAGCATTTTGCGTATTCCAAACCGTGCAGGGACCAAAAGAAAGCTGAAAAAAAATAAAAACATTCTGCCCGAGATGAACATCGAATGTACATTAACTAAGTTTTAAACTAGTGTTGCTGAACAGACAAGACAATAACTTGACTCAAAGCGATCACAACTTCAGAAACAAACGGCCAACATAATTGATAGAAGTGACGCAAACTAAACACAAGAGAAAATTGAACCAAAACATGTAAGATACTCGAAGACAATTTGGGATTATTCATCAGCAGCAGTTTGACATGCTCAAAAAAATGAAGCAGGAACAATTAAGTTTTTAGTGGGGAAAACGCGAAAGGAGGGAAGAGGCAAGGGGGGAGGAAGCGACAGGATGCGAGTTTCAAATAGTGGACTGTGTCTCCCTCCAGTGGCAGTCTGGTGAACTACAACCAACGGGCAATCAAACAAGCACACGTCTAATTATCTAGGGGCGTAGAATTATGGAATCAAAAAGCAGGTGGTAAAATTACTCAAATTCTGGACTGAACAAAAATTACAGCTATCTGAGTAAAATAATACTCCAGTAGAAGTACTGATTCAACTCATTAACTACATTTCAGTCTGGAATTTACATTTACCAAAAGCAAAAAAGCAAAAGTGAGTTTACTGTCCATTAATGCCCTTTTTGATAAACTGACAACAAAATCAAAATAACCTTCTCTGCACACAAAATGTGTGTTTTTCTTTTGAACTTGCATAGAGCTCATACTGTGAAGGCCGTGCAATATCTGAAACAAAAAATACAACTTACCTGGATGTTTCTTAAAAATAAAGCAGAGAATTTTATTAAGGCTGGCACAAGACAACCTATTTGCCAAAAATCATTCTTGCAGGCGACGTCTGAAAAAATTCTCTTAAATAAGACCGTGGATGTGGAATATCTAGCTCCTTCAATCAGTCATTTTCTTCATTTTTATGTTGAGCTATAATCCTGAGTTTGGGTAAAAAAAAAAAAAAGGAATGAAAGTCATGAAGGAGTAGAAAGTACTGACATTTCTTTTCAAATGAGAGGTACAGTAAAATGTCAGAAAAAAATACTCTAAAGTAGAGATACATTTAGCTACCCACTCAATCAGCAGAGCACAAATAATCCGTTTTCAGGACCATAGATGTCAGTTCAACAAATTTATAACATGTTTTTTGTTATTGTAGAACTCAAATAAGGATGTGCTGTTGCGCCCGTCACAAATAAGATCGCAATCCAAAATACGAAAATATGCTAAAAACAGTGAATCCCATTGCAGGGTTATTTGAAAGCAGTTATTCTCCAAGTGTGATAAATGGACCACACGGGCTCCCTCTAGTGGTAACCAAAAGAATCACTGAATGAAATGTTCAAACAGGCGTGTTACAGTGGTTTTAAATGTTTTTAGTTTGCAGTGCAGTACATTTAAGTGCAATTCAGTTGGATGGAAATTTCAAGTGCAATAGAATTGAATTTGATTTTTTTTCACACATTTACTGAGTCACATTTTCATTTTGTTATTTTAAAGACTGTTTTTTGTGTTGGTTTTTACTTCGCTATATAGTAAGTTGAAACCATACATAATGTTACAGTGGCTCAAACCATTTGTAAAGTACACTTTGGCTTTATTCACCAGTACAACATATTTGCATTTAATACATTTCCAATTGTTTTATTTTTTTTAATTTATTTTATTGAATCAAGTAAATTGAAGCACAATGTTAACCTGCAAACTGTGTTGGTTATGGCCAAAATGTACTTCCGAGTATTTCTTTAGGTGGTGGTGTAAAAAGTTTGAGAACCACCGTATGAAAGGATTATTTTTAAAACTTTTTTAAATTACCAAGAAAAACCCAAATCATTTCATAGAGGTTCATATTTTATAAAATATTGATTTGTACGACTTTCTACATGTGAAAAAAAACTGTCGTGTTAGTCAAGAGCGGTAACAAAGTATTTGTGAGTAGTTACTTGCCACGACTAACGGAAACAAATGTATATTTTACTTGAAGAGGGAATTCAATGTACTTTCTTTGTCATTACAGGCCGGAACGTCCATCAACATGGATGGTTCGAGAACATTGCGAGTGTTCTTCGGATCCATCGTGGCGCTGGCCGTCACGGGTATGTTTCCCGTTTGCTTTCAGAATTCAAAGATGGAGTGCTTGATGAGTTCCAACTAAAACGCAACAACGTTCATGTCACAGTCAAGTGCGGGCTGCCGCCACCCAGCATCGTGTCCGACCAGACGGAATTCGTCCTGAGGCCAGATTCCGTGTTCAACGTCAGCTGCAGCGGTACCGGCAGCGTGGTGTGGGCCGAACCGCTGCCCCGAAATACGTTCGTGTTGCCGGGCTACATGACGGCCACGTTGTTCATCTTCAACGCCACCGTGGCCAACACCGGCTACTATGTTTGCGTGGACGAGCTTTTGGCGGCAAGCCCGATGGCAGATGACCTGGAAGTGGACCATGAGGCCGAGATCTACGTTTTTGTTCCAGGTCCGTTTCAAGTTATTTTATTTATCTGTCAGGTGATAAAGTAAAAAAAAATAATAAATTATCCGCCAAATTCCCAACACATAAAAAACAGGGATAATTATTTAGAAAATTTAGGAACACTAGGAAATTAAAAAAAAAAAATACAAATCTGACTGCATATGAGAAGAAACCTTGGATTATTACACAGAAAGTGCCAGTTGTGAAAGAGATGTTTGTTGTAATCTGTTATTTTGCGGATCCGATCAACGATGTCATGATTGATCAGCAAATTATGACGTTACAACCGATCACCTATTTGCATTTAATGAAAATATCCGCCGATCCGATTCAGCCAATCAGATCTGTGTTCAGTCCAAATGTAATAACATGTTTATTACTAAGGTTTTAGTTAATAGTGGCATATCTGCACTGTAGTTACTTTTTTGCACAGATTCAGAGTGTGCCCTCTTTTTTTCTAGCACATCAGGTTTCCATAATACTATTACAAATAAGAATAAAATTATATGAATTTTAATATGGAATATATGTCATAATATTTATGAATTAAGAGTTAGATTCAGCAACAGGTTGTATTTCTTTTCTGAAATGTCACAACGATAAATTACAACACATGATAAAATCCGTATTGCGCAAGCTTTTGAGTCAAATTTCAACAGAAAAACTTTTAAATCAGCGTCAATTATTCGTTCTGGGACACATTAGGCCATTTTGATTTTAAAATTTGCTGTTGGTCGGTGTCATTATCTTAAAGGCAGACACTTTTAACACTTTGCTTGTATTGGATCTCATTTGATTGACGTTCACCTCAAGAATGGAGATGTGAAATTGTCTTTCTTTGTCCCCCCCCCCCCCAGATCCTCAGGTCCCCTTTGTCCCCGAGCCCCCCAGCAACTTGGTTGTCACCATGGATGCCATGGGCGTGTCCATCCCCTGTCGTGTGTCCAACCCCAACTCCCACGTTACCCTGAGAAGCGTCCCCAGCGGGGAGAAGATGTCCGCCTTCTATGACAACAAGATGGGCTTCTTCGGGAGCCTCTCGCCGGGACAGTACCGGTGTGAGACCACCGTTGAGGGTCGGGTGCTCACCAGCGCTATCTACACGGTCAAAGATAACGGTAAAGGCATTAAAAAAAAAAAAAAATCCAACATACAAATGTACTGTGTAATTGTAATAAATTGGCAAAATGTTTTTTTCTTCATATAAGACGTGATTGATGATGAGGATGAATGGTAGTTTGAAGTGTTGCTCATTTTTCATGATGACATCATCAGCGTACATCAAGGACACTAGAATTAAACGGGAACCTGCCAAATAATGCGCTTAACTCACCCAGTGTCCTGGATTTACGATGAGAGCATCGCCGGCTGAGAGTCATTCTATTAGGTCATTCTCACAAGGTCGCAAATGACCTAACGGGTTTGTTTTTAACTCAGTCGCTGCGTGTGTGTGTGTGTGTGTGTGTCAGCGCTCGGTGATGAACGACTTTCTGCGATCTAGTGGTCAGATGATGCGCTAACACTGCCTGTCTTCTGGCTCTTCCAGTCGAGGCGGAGGCGGAGGACTTCGACGTGGATGTAAAAGTCAGCACAGAGGCGTTGAGGGCGGGGCAGTCCCTCAACATCACCTGCGCCGTCCCCGCCGGCTCCGCCTTCCAGCAGCAGTGGCTCCACCCGAAAACACAGGCGAGCTGCGCAGCATTTCGTTTTTTTTTTCCGTCTTCTAAGCTTGAAAACTTTGCACCCCCGTCCTTCTTGTGCTCTATTTCCCTTCATGCTGCCGGTTACGCCTCCGTGTTGTTGCCCTCCCCTTAGGAGCTCAGAGTCTCAAATTAGCCAAACGCTGGTTTTGGCGTTCCTTTCAGCGGTCTCAAAGCAAACGCCTTTGGAAAAACAGCGGGCTGGCCGACGGGTGATTCTGGCGTGTTTACAATGTAGACATCAGCACCAACTGTTCACGCGTAACAGTCACGGGAAAACACAACCCAAGTGCGGGACAAATGGCCCGAGAGAAGGAAGAAGTTCAAAGTGTTGGAAATCGTTTGACCCCGCCCCCTCCCACCGGCCTTCAGACTTGCAGGGGAATGTCTTGCGCACGACAGCGAGGGCTTGGTGTTATTCTTGCGCAGACACGGTTTTAATCTCAACAGCACATTGTAAGATCGTGAGCTCAGGGGCTTCCCCTGAGCTCTTTTCCAGAGCGTCGGACTCTTTTGACTTCAGCTTTTGGACTCCATCGTGATTCATCGCTTGCCCTCTATCCTGTGTTTTAATCATCAAGTGCTACTGTAAGTAAGCTTCAGTCCGCCGCCTACAACTCACTATTCCCTCTTTTTGTTCTCGCAGGCTGTCAATGCAGTTCAGATGAAAGAGAATCTTCCCGACAAGGTCGTCTACATCCTGGTTATCCAACGAGCCAGCACTCAGGATGGCGGCACCTACGAGTGCTCCGTCACCCACCAAGTCAGCGGAAAGGTCCGGGTGAGCACCGTGGCCGTCAGCGTCTTCGGTAAGACCCGTTGCCCTATCGTGATGCGTGAATGTGGTTTTCTTAGTGGGGAAACTGTTGAGGGTTGGCTCTGCTTTCAATATCAGACTCGTCGTTTACGCGATGGCTTCACCAGATGCCTGCCAGAGCATCTCCTACGCCACATTTCCTGCACAAGCACCTGCGAATTGTCCCCCTTTTTAACCGCTCTTGCCACGTTGTCTGCAGAGGAGAGTTCCTTCGTGGCCCTGGACCACAGCGGGATCCTCGCGACTGAGTTTGTCAGCCTTCTCGAGGAGACCGAGTTCACCATCCTCATCGATGGGTCGCCCTCGCCCAAAGTGACCTGGCAGCGAGATGGCAAAGAAATCCCAGAGAGTTACTACATCGTCACCAAAACAAGTCATCTCCAAGGCAACAGGTGAGAAAAGACTCGGCTTGTCATAAACACGTCATAATATACAGTATCGCCAAACAAGCACGGAGGAGTTCGGTGCCAGACAATCTCGGCTTGCCATGACATGATCCCGGAGGCTTTGGGCTTCGTGGGCTCCAGCCAAGCACTTAACCACCTGCACAAATACATTGTTGCTTTTACATGATCTTTTTTTTTTTTCATGCAGATCAAATAAACCACCTGAGCGCTAAGAGCTCTGGCTGGTGCGTGTTGTTATGTTTGGACGAAGCCAAGCTTTTTTTTTTTTTAAACTGCACATCTGTTTTTAGACTTTTTGCTGAGCTAAAATAACTACCACCTGGTTCTGGAGAAATCTAAAGATCTCAATATTTAAATGTAATTACACAAATACAGAAAGATGAGCATTTGCTTTCATGCTGTTGAGCAATCAGAAAATAGTTCCCATTTCTTTCATATTTATATTCTACTGGTTAAAATGCTTCACAGAACGGGGGCACTAGCGTATTTGCATGTCGTCTGGGGATTGCGATGATATCACTGACAAAAGTCATGTGTTCGTTCTTGTGTCAGGTACCGGAGCATTCTGACATTTCGGCACCCAATGGAGAGAGACAGCGGGGTGTATACCATCACGGCTGTGAGTGGCTCTCGCACGGCCCAGTTCGCCTTCACCCTCAAAGTCAGATGTAAGACCTTTAAGCAAAACTACGTCAACTACGAGTTACAACAATGACAAAAATATTGCATTGGAGTTTGATTTTATCTCGATGTGTACTGGGGCGGGAGCGGTATTGGTGAGCGTTCTTCCGGGTCTTGCCTGAGTTTTGTCCAGCTATTCCCGCTTCGTCCCACATTCCAAAAACATGCAAATTAGGTTTACTGAAGATTCGAAATTATCCATAGGTGTGATGGGACTTTATTGGCTAGCCAATGGGGGATATCCCGCCTCTTGCCCAAAGTCAGCTGGGCTTCGGCTCCAGCTTACTCGCGAAAATGGATGCATGGATGGACAGGGGAAGGTATTGCTACACAGAAAGGGTATGATGAGTAGCTAAGAGGACCGTACCGGACAAGACCGAACAGGACAGGACAGGACAGGGCAGGACAGGAGAAGACAAGACAGGACAGGACAGGACAGGACAGGGCAGGGTAGAACCGGACAAACCCGGACAGGACAGGGTAGGACAAGACAGGACATGGAAGGACAGGACAGGGCAGGGCAGGGTAAAGCAGAACAGGACAGGACACGGTAGGACTGGACTGGACTGGATTGGACTGGACTGGAGAGGAGAGGAGAGGAGAGGAGAGGACAGGACACAAGCCAGGCAGTGCTACCAGGAAAGTCCGGGAAGATATTTGATTTCTGTTGTTTTCCCGTCAGCTTCTAGTGCCTTGACCTTCCCGCCGTCCTCGGGCCCGGTGCTGCTACCACAGATTGAGGAGATGGTGGTGGCCCTCCATGCTCCCTTCACGCTAACCTGCCGGGGCGAAGCGAGGCTGGCCTGGGACATGCCGCTCGATGCGCCTGAGCAGACACAGGAGGACAACAGTGGTCTGTTCGTCACCACCCTCACAGTAGACCAAGCCACGGCCATGCACACCGGCTTCTACACTTGCTTCTACAGCCAAAATAACACGGACGAGGCGGAGGAGAGTAGCATCTACGTCTACGTGCCAGGTTTGCTTCGCACGTCATCTCGTTAACATTTCGGTCGTTCCGTTCCTTGGGCTGAGCGATTCTTCTTTTCTTGCGTAGATCCGGATGTTCCTTTTGTGCCGTCACCGGTGCCCTTCGGGAATCACGTCCTGTCTGGTCACGAGGAGATGGAGATTCAGTGTCGGGTGTCGGATCCCAGCGCTAATGTCACCCTGCTTAACATGGACACCCAGCAGCCAGTGGCGAGCGTTTATGACAGGAAGAGAGGCGCCCTGGGGGTGTTCACCGCTGGAACCTACGTCTGTAAAGCTGTCATAAACGGAGAAGTGCACTACAGCGAGCAGTACATCGTCCATGGCTGGACCGGTGCGTACTTGTAAGGCTCGGTGAGCAAATCAGCCTATCAGCTTCAGCGCTTGACTTTCTTAATTATTGCCTGTCAGGTGGTGGCGCTCTTCACGTTGAGCTGGCCGCCAAGCGGACAGCTCTGCTGGTCGGAGAGCCCATCACGGTCACCTGTTTGGCTCGCGGGTCGGAAATCCTGGAGGATCACTGGAAATATCCTGGCAAAATGGTGAGCGATGCAAAAAAAAAAAAAAGTTGCAGTCATGTCAGCACGGTCCATCTGAAGTGCATACTTGGTACTCGGCAGGCTAATCGCGCCATGAAGACGGTGCACGAGAATAAGCGCGATCAGGAGATTCTTTACACCCTGACCATCCCGCAAGCCTCCGCCAAAGACAGCGGCATCTACGCCTGCTCCATCACTGATATCATGAGCACTGAGAGCCAGACCAAACAACTAGCCATCACCGTTTACGGTACGAAAACACTCAAGTGTTGTAATATGCACGAGGCGCTGTCAAACACATCTCACAAACTGCTGGCCTCTGCTCTCAAACAGAACGCGAGTTTCTGTTCCTGCGGCCGGAATTTGGCAGCCAGGAATCGGCAGAGCTGGACGAGGTCCGTGAGTTCAGGGCTGAGATAGACTCGTTCCCCGGCGCTCGTGTCACCTGGCTCAAAGACGGCCGCCCGCTGAGCGACGTCACTGCCGAGATCTCCGCCAGTCTCCGTCAGGTCAGCGAGACCAGGTGAGAAAAAAGTTCAACGGAACATTCTGCCGCTACTTCGGCTCGAGAGTGACGCTCAACTTAGGGTGACATTTTTCGGTGTAGGTACTCGGGCGTACTCACGCTGATCCGTGCGAAAGAGGAAGACAGCGGCAATTACACCATGAGGGTGGAGAATGGAAACCAAACTCACAGCGTCAGCTTTAACCTCAAAGTCAAAGGTCAGCAAAAGGAATGCGCAAACCCCTTTCAGTGTGATCGTAACGTTATCACCTTCCTGCACGAGCAGGCTTTTAGCCACGTTATCTCACATAGTTGTGCGGCTGTGTGACTCTTCCAGTCCCTGCAGTCATCGTGGACCTGATGGACATCCACCACGGGTCAGCCTCGGGCCAGTCTGTGGTTTGCGTCGCCGGGGGGCAACCCACTCCGGAAGTGGAATGGTTCATCTGTAAAAATATTAAACAGTAAGCGCTGGTCGCTTTGGAATTCAAGCTGGCGAGACTTTTTGGGATGTTTTAGTATGTCACTTCTTGTTTAGCTGCGCCAACGACTCATCGTACTGGGAGCCGCTCCCTGCCAACTCCACGGACGTCGAGGTGGAGTCGCATTTGGATGAGGATAATAATCTGGAGAGCCAGGTCCTGTTTGGCCATCTGGAGAACACGTTAGCGGTGCGCTGCTTGGCCCGCAACGAAATGGCCACCGTCAGTCGGGAAGTGAAGCTTGTGTCCAGCGGTAAGAATAAACAACATTCCTACACCATGTAACCCCTGATCCTCAAGTCCCTTCGAGTTTTAGTACCACGGAACTGGTGAAGTCAGAGTCAACACAGTTGTCAAGACGCCAGCTTTGTTTTGACAGCAAATGTTCTCATTACTCATTTACGGCCATTGACGGCTAAAGACGTCAAATCCATTTTTTTTTTACTCAGCCGGTAGTGAATGAGTTCAACTACGTGGTCCGTCCAGAGCCTCACAACCCATCATCGCCCTTAATCAGTAAACTTCTCCCACCCACCACCTTGCTCCCAGAATAGCTTTCGGCCTCAGTAATGTAAACAGCCTTAAAGTGCCTCTTAAGGCCTGACGGTAGTGATGGGAAAATGAAGCTTCAAATTTGCTTCATGAACCAGTTGTTGAATTTTTGAGTCCTGTAGATGACACTGTTGGTTTAAATAAAGGGTTTAAAAAATGTCAAGACAGTGTGCTTTCAGCCCAATATTGAACAGAGAGCGCCATCTACTGGAGTCCAAAAATACTACAACTGGTTCATGAAGCAGATATAAAGCTTCATTTACCCATCACTACCTGACGGGCGTTTGTCATGTAACATCTCATCAAAGTAATCAAACACATCATCAGGAATCGCATTTTTACCAGCGACTGTCCTCCCGAACAGGCCCTCACCGGGAGCTGACGGTCGCTGCCGCCGTGCTGGTGCTGCTGGTCATTGTCATCATCTCACTCATTGTCTTGGTTGTTATCTGGAAACAGGTACTACATTCATTCATTCATTCTCATGTCGTCACCCGACCGTCGGAATAGTTTACAGCTGTGCCCATCAAATTCCATCACCCCCCTGCGATAGTCTAACAAGCGGCGATGTGTTTTCAGAAACCACGCTACGAGATCCGCTGGAGGGTGATCGAGTCTGTGAGCCCCGACGGCCACGAGTACATCTATGTGGATCCCATGCAGCTGCCCTACGACTCCAGATGGGAATTCCCGCGCGACAGGCTGGTGCTGGGTGAGCCACGAGGCCGGCCGGGAGTAGTGATGGAAAAATGAAGCTTCAAAATTGCTTCATGAACCAGTTGTTGTACTTTTTGAGTCCCGTAGATGGCACTGTTGGTTTAAATAAAGGTTTTAAAATAAATGGCAAGTCAGTGTGCGTTCAGCCCAATATTGAACAGAGAGTGCCATCTACTGGTGTCCAAAAATACTACAACTGGTTCATGAAACAGATTTGAAGCTTCATTTACCCATCACTAGCCGGGAGAAGTCAATCGACACTATTTGGACAATATTTGGAGGACAAATTGCCAGTGCACCTGTCAAGAAACATGTTGTCAGCCAACCCTCTGGGAAGACTTGCAAGAAATCCAAGTGTGCCCGAACAGAAAAAAAAAATTGTTGGACTCATATAGAAAGAAGTGTGAGGCGTGTCCAGGCCCTTTTGTCCATAAAGTGTAACTGGAAGCTTTGTGCTCAGTGATCCGTGACCACTGATGATAAAGCAGAAACATCCAGACTGTGTTTGCGCGAGCGTTCTCGTTTGATAGTTGACCGTGTGACTTTGCCTCCAGGTCGCATCCTGGGTTCCGGAGCTTTCGGGAAGGTTGTCGAGGGCACCGCTTATGGACTCAGTCGCTCCCAACCTGTCATGAAAGTGGCAGTGAAGATGCTAAAGCGTGAGTCAGTTTAATTTCTAAAATTTATAAAATTATAAAACTGAACAAATCAAATCAAAGTCCGGGGTGTTGTTTTTGGTAATCGCCATTTCGCTCTCTTGTAGCCACGGCCAGATCCAGCGAGAAACAAGCCCTGATGTCAGAACTGAAGATCATGACTCACCTCGGACCTCATCTCAACATCGTTAACCTCCTGGGAGCCTGCACAAAGTCAGGTAGAGTCCTAAAGATTAGTATTTCAATCAAACATCTTCACGACGTTGGTTTGAGAGGAATCTTAACTCATTCACTATCAGCCGAGTGAAAAAAATGGATCTTTGACGTATTTATCCGTCAATGGCAGTGAATGAGTTAACAGGCTTTCATGGTGAAATTTGAAGCTTGCCATCTTGACCGTGCCTGTTTTTAACAACCCTCTGATAAGATTAGTCCACAGGCTGAATTTTTATCTCTGGTTTCCTTCCCAGGGCCGATCTATATTATCACTGAATACTGCTTCTACGGTGATCTGGTCAACTATCTGCACAAGAACAGAGAGAACTTCCTGAGCTTGAGCCCGGAGAAGCAGAAAAAAGACTTGGACATCTTTGGAATCAACCCAGCAGACGAGAGCAGCAGAAGGTAGCGCATGTCGGGGGTTACTTGGGTTTCATTTATTTATCAGAAGTGAGTCAGATGCCCGCAAACCCGTAACATTGATTTCTTCCAATTCCTTACACACGTGTGCGTGCCCCCGCCGAAGCAGAGATCAGTAACTCCATCTTAATTCCCCCCCGTGGGTTGAGGAGATTGTCAGGCATCTTCACCAAATCAAATCTCAGACCTGAAGTGCTCTCGGGTTTCACGCTAACTTGATTGCGACGGAGGTACAGTCTAGTTGTCAATTGTAACAAGGTCAATCGGTAAGCATTTCTCGTTGGTGTTGACGGATGACTCACAGTGACCTCTCCTCGCAGTGACCGCAGCGCATTCTAAATGTGGCGCCCGCGATAGCCTCGACCGCATCCATCGCTACTCGCAGCCGCATGCCGACATCTAGGAATGGTTTGCTTCTCTTGAAAATGGCCTCGCAAGTGTATCTGCAATTAAATCCACACGTTCCCCTTCTTCTGCCATTGTGGTTTAAAAAAAGCAAAAAATATATTTTACATTTTCCAACGGTCGCCAGTTACGACTTCCGGGTGTGTTGATTCCGCATCGCGCTGCCCCCTCACAAGTGAGTATCCAATCACGAAACGCGTTCATCACCTTCAGCGTGAGGCCAGTTGAGAAGGCCTTACTGATCTGATTGGCTATCACAACTGTCTATCGATTCCGAAAGCCCATCAACTTTGACAGAACAGACGCCCGCACAATTGTATCTGAAGGCCTCGGACAAATATTGCGTGGTACTGCGATCGTGAAAACTGCCTGGCAACACGAGCTAGCTGAATTCTGATTGGATAAAAACTCTCACTACAAATACAACACTAGGATATAATATGACATCAATGTGAAGAATATGAGCTTGATTTCTTGATTATGTTGGCCTTGAAGGCCTTGACGGTCCACCACTGCGATCAATATTCAAAATCACCAAATTAAGTGTGTTGATGCACGTCTCCTGATTACACCGCTTGACTGATTCCGTCCAGGGTGTTGTCTGCCTTTCATCCTAAATTAGCTTAGCTAGTCTCCAACTCAGTGGAGGATAAGTGATATGGAAAGTGCATGAACAGACGGATGTAGAACCAATAAATACAGTTCTCAGTGACGCCTGGGTACACAGATTCCAGTTGAAATCTTCCGACGTCGGAAATTCCCAACCCATTTTCTGGAATGCAGCAATAGATTATGGTCAACGCAGACGGGTAAACTTGGCCTTGACACTTTGGTCCCTCGCCTTTGCCCACAGCTATGTGATCCTGTCCTTTGAGAGTAAAGGCGACTACATGGACATGAAGCAGGCGGACACCACACAGCAATACGTGCCCATGCTCGAGATGCCCAACACCTCCAAATATTCCGACATCCAGCGCTCGGACTACGACCATCCACCCTCCCAGAAAGGTTCGAGTGGTGAGTGCATCTTTTTGCGTGGTTTCTTCCCCCCCTCTGGCTTCTGTTGTCGGTCCACATTTGCGTAGCTCGCTGGTCCAAGGGTACTCCCTTGTCGGAATTTAGGATGGGTACAGCCCTGTAATTACACGGAGGAGCGAGGATAATTGCAGCACTTGCGTATTATTGCCCAGTTTCTCCCTGCCATTAACCAAAGTCAGGTCGGCGCAGCCAGCGCTATATTTACAACAAGTACTTTTTGGTGTCGCTGTCTCGAGCAGAAACGGAAGGAGACAACTTGCTGTCGGACGACATGGACGAGGGGCTCAGCACCACCGACCTGCTCAGCTTCACCTATCAGGTGGCCAAGGGCATGGAGTTCCTGGCTTCGAAAAATGTGAGTGTGCAAAAAAAAAAAAAAATTAACGTTAAATCTACTCTTAATCTATTAAATCGTAATAACATATTATAATTCCTTATAAAGATTTTGATGGTGAACTGGGTCAAAAGTAAAGCATAGACCAGGGGTGGGCAAACCATTTGATTGGTGGGTTCTAAACTTTGACGGAGGGGCCGGACCAGGAGCAGATGGATCGGTAACCTCACCTCATCGGAGAAAAAAAAAACACATTTAATTTTAAACGAAAATGAACAAAAGATTCCAACATTATATATGTCTTTGAAAAACCACAGTATTTAGAAAATAAAACAAGGTTTATACATTTAATTTTTTTCAAGTTTATCGGGCCGGATAAAAACGTTTAACGGGCCGCAAGTGGCCCCCGGGCCGTAGTCTGCCCACGCCTGGCATTTTTTTTGCTGTGTATTCCATTTCATCCCTCTTACTGTTCTGATTGTTGTGTAAGCGATCATCGACCCGATAAGCAGTCACAAGCAAACTCGCTTATGAGCGAGACCGACTAGTCTGAATATAGCCGCAACACAGCCGGTCTAGAATTACCAAGTCGGCCTCCCAGCTTCATGGTTATTATCCCTAAATAAAATAAGTGGTCACATCCCTCCGTCCCGCAGGCATGTTTACACAAGGATCATGCTGTGTGAAGCAATATGTATTATCATTAAACACGAGCTGTGTTTTAATGCAGAAATAGAAGTCCTGGGAAGCAAAAGGAACGAGGAAAGACTGCTAATTTGGTTGTTCTTTTTTTCACAGTGCGTACACCGTGACCTCGCCGCCAGGAACGTTCTCCTCTCTCAGGGCAAGATTGTGAAGATTTGCGACTTTGGGCTGGCAAGAGACATCATGCATGACAACAACTATGTGTCCAAAGGCAGCGTAAGTCTGCGTGGTTTATTTTGCTCTCTTTCGCTTAACTCATTTACTGCCATTGACGTCTTAAGACGTCTAATATCCCAATTTTTTTTTTTTTTTTTTTACTCGGCTGGTAGTGAATGAGTTCTTTGGGTTTTTTTTTTCCTGTGCAGACCTTCCTGCCGGTCAAGTGGATGGCACCAGAGAGCATTTTCGACAACATGTACACCACCCTGAGTGACGTCTGGTCTTACGGAATTCTCCTCTGGGAGATATTCTCCTTAGGTGAGACACCTGTAGATTTGGAATTCTAAACATGCTAGCAAACAGAGATTCGTCTCATTCTTATTCCAAACATCTCCAAAATAAACACCTTGACCAGCTCCAACTATGGACGAGATAAATTTGTAGAGCAGGGGTGGGCAAACATTTGACAGAGGGGCCGGACCAGGAGCAGATGGATCGAGTGTTTTGGTAACCTCACCTCATAGGGAAAAAAAAAATACATTTAATTTTAAATGAAAGTGAACTAAAACATTACAACAATATATATGTCTTTGAAAAACCACAATATTTAGAAATAAAAACATTAACAAGGTTGATTCATTTATTTTTTTTTCAAGTTAGGCGGGCCGGATTAAAACGTTTAACGGGCCGCATGTGGCCCCCGGGCCGTAATTTGCCCACACCTGCTGTAGGGGTATCGCTCAACCTGTACCAAAGTATAAAAAAATGGCCAAAAATGTTGAAAGAGTGCCGAAGAGAAGCGTGTCACAATTTCAGCTGTGACAGCTTCTATTTCTTTTTGGTTTGGTGAAACTGTCATTAGAATTGAGCAGTTGTTGCCTTGATTTGATCAAAATTCAAAACCAATATGTATGAAGCGAGAATACCTCAAAACCGGAAGAATGCTCGCTCACTGACTGGAATCAGATCATCGGATCTAATCGTGTAGTTATGCTTCATATAATCAGGTTAAAAAAAAAAACCATGAAACTAAAATAACTAAAAATGGAAAGACCTGCTCGAGCGCTAACAAGAACCAAATCATATGATCTTTTGTGTTTAGCTCAAGGCAAAGATGGACGTTTTTGCTTTGATATGGATCAACAATCCATTAAAAGTTTGGCAAACAGAGAAGAATGTGAACTGGGTAGCATGTGGAAGAGAAGCGTGTACCAAGTTGAATTTTTAACCACATAGACTCCAGCCATCTTGGATTGAATAGCATCACTCTTGTAAAATCCATGCAAATATTTCGTTGACTTCCAAAAATGGCGAGCCCACAAGACAACGCTATTTTCGGCTATCTTGGCTCTGATTCTTGTTTTGAGTTGACCAAATTCCAAATGAAGATATAATGCCCGAGCCACGAAAAGGCAAACGGCCGCTCAAACAATCCAAATCTGGGATTTGCTGATTTATTTGGGCTTCACGTGCAGGAGGAACGCCGTATCCTGGCATGGTGGTCGACTCGAGCTTCTACAACAAGATCAAGAGTGGATACAGGATGTCCAAGCCGGACCACGCGCCTCATGACGTGTACGTATGACTTTCAGCGTCGACGCTGCAATGAGAAGCTCACCCAACACTTAACTTTACATTTTTTATTTTATTATTATTTTTTTTTCGCAGCTATGAGCTCATGATGAAGTGCTGGAACAGCGAGCCGGAGAAGAGGCCTTCCTTTTTGGGTCTGAGTGACACCGTCTCATCTCTGCTGCCTTCCAGCTACAAAAGAGTGAGTGCCCCCCCCAACCCCCCGCAACCTTTCGGGCCACCGCTGACGCTTGTTGTTCACTCGGCATTCTGACGGAACTCCTTTTATTTTTGACCCGATGCTTCGACCTGCGCATTCTCCTCATGCCATCTTTTCCCAGAGGCTTTAGTCGTGCGTACCTTTGTTTTTTTTGTTTTTTTTACAGTTTTGTTGCTAAGCAGTGAGTCGCAGGGAGAACAACAACCTCGTAAACACTAAGTTTGTGGTTCATGTAAAATCGGGACACGATCCCTGCATAAAGTCGCATTTCTGATACGAGCGTATCGACAAATTTTGAGATGAGTTAAGGGGCAGCAAGTGAAATTGCTTAGCCCATAACATGCACAGGGCAGCTCAGCCGCTGGCTAGCGGAATGTCATGGTGGCCGATACGCGGTAATGATACGCGATGTGCAGTACGTCAAATTTGTGAACGTGTTTAAAAGGTCAGTGCAGCACAAAAAAAACTTGAGCAATGCTAACTTAAATTTGAGCTGAATTTAAATTGGCTCTTTGGATGGATCCGAAGCAATAACAACAAATAATAATAATAAATAAATAAATAAAATAAATAAAATTTGATGTTGCACTTTCCTTTCCACGCTCGGACATCTGACGGCTAACATAACGATATTTGCCGCTTGAATATCAGAAGGAAAAAAAAAACGATAAATTGCGATATCTGTTCTCACTCGTGTAAATGCCATCTAAATCTCCAAAAGTAGCACTTTTCCAGTGTAATATTCCCTTCCACTTGCTCTGCTCTATGTGTTTGCTGTGGAATAGCACCACTTGGTGGGCCTCACACTCCCCCTCCCCCAATGCTGCGTCCTCACCACAACCAACCAAGCCCTTAATTACCCCGTTAAAGTCTACACCGCACAAGTGACATCAAAACGACCTCTTTCTCAGATATTTAACAACCGAGAAGGGGGAGGGAGGTCAAACTCCCATTTTCCCACCTCAATGCATGAAACCGAGCATGATTTACAGTTTGCATGGCATCATGTAGCTACGATCGTATGTTCCCGCCGGCACATAAAATACGTACAGAAATGCATTAGAAACTGTCGTAAAATTGTTTACATTTTATAGTTTGCTGTCAGAAGAGTTCAGATCATTCCATATTCTTCTCTTAAAATTGCGGGATGGCCTGGAAAGCAGTACCAGGTATCGGTATCGGGCCAAGGTATCAGATACACGCGGAGCGTGCCGATACAAGTAAATGGTACTTAAAAAAAAAATAAAAATAAATAAAAATTTGACAATTATTCTACAATTGAGCAAACTTTCACATACGTCTACTTAAGATTAATCGAATGGATTTTCCGTCCGGCTGCAGCATTACGAGAGGGTCAATCGAGATTTCCTGAAGAGCGACCATCCCGCCGTGACGCGGGTCTGCATGGAGAGCGATGACGCTTACATTGGCATCGCCTACAAGAACCAAGGCAAACTCAAGGACCGGGAGAGCGGCTTCGACGAGCAGCGGCTCAGCTCCGACAGCGGCTACATTATCCCCCTGCCCGACCTGGACCCCATGTCTGACGATGAATATGGAAAGAGGAACAGACACAGGTACTGCAATGGGCCATTCTATGATCTGGGAACTGGCTGAAGGGTTCAGGGAGTTTTTTTTTTGGGTTAAGAGTTTTGAGGTAGGGTTAAGGTTAATTTTTTTTCCACCTAATGATTGTTGCAAAAAAAAAAAAAAATTGGGGGGGGGGGGGGGGAGTTACATGTTTGCCCCCCTCAAAAATGTTAAAGCAAATGCAACATTAAAAATGTAATTTTGCAACCCCAAAAAAAATAAAGCCACTATGATTTTTTTAAAGAGCTGTAATATTGAATAACGCTTAAGCTGCATTTGAAAAATAAAAAAAGAAAATTTGAGTTTGATTTTAGCAAACAATTAAGCCATATTATTGCCAAAAAAAGTATGCAGTTTAAACATTGCTTTGGATTAATACTAAAAAAAAGTTGTCACTCTTCTGCAGAAAGCATAGTCTGATTTTTGTGAAAAAATGAACAATTATAACGAAAATTAGTCATATGTTTTTGTAAAGACTAATATATTTTTTTAAAAATGTAATTAATTAAAATAATTGTTGAAAATTAATTCACATTATTTTTCAGTCATATTTGAAGTCAAATGAAAGACATTTTTGCAAAGAAATTGTCTATTTTTTGCGAAAAATAACTTAAAAATTTAATTAATTTAATTTTTGGGGGGGGTTGAAAATAAATTCACATTATTTTTCAGTCATATTTGAAGTCAAATGAAAGACATTTTTTAAAAGGAATTGTCTATTTTTTGTGAAAAATAACTTAAAAATTTAATTAATTTAATTTTTTGGGGGGTTGAAAATAAATTCACATTATTTTTCATATTTAAAGTCAAATGAAAGACATTTTTGCAAAGAAATTGTCTAATTTTTGTGAAAAATAACTTTTGCAATAAATAGCCACCATTTTAACAAACTACAAGTAAATTTACAAGAATTCTATTGGCATAGTCATGCATATCATTTTTGTTGGAAAAATTCCAACTTCATTCTTGTTTCTATTTCTATTTCTTGCTTTTGCAATGCATTCTGGGACTTGCCGCTTAAGTTCTGAAGTTTTTTTGTACGGTCCAACTTGCCTTGTACGTCTCTTGATAAACGGCGATGCTAAGCAATATCGTTACTATGATATATTAGGTGCTCATACAACACTACTCAACCAGCAGATTTTTGGGGTTCCTAAACTGCAAAGCTATAAAGTCTGCTTTCGATTAACCACACTTCCAAATGTTTGTGACCCCCACCCCCACTTCGCAGCTCGCAGACGTCCGAGGAGAGCGCAATCGAGACGGGCTCCAGCAGCTCCACGTTCGCCAAACGCGAGGGCGAAACCCTGGAGGACATCACGCTTCTGGACGAGATGTGTCTGGACTGTAGCGACCTCGGGGAGGACAGCTTCCTGTGACGTCACCATTGAGGGAGGCACGGAGTGGGCGGGGGGGGGGGCGGAGTTGGCCTACGAAGGACCTGACAATCAACCAAACACTTCGAGAGTCTCGCTCTCTCCCCCCACCCCCCATTCGGAAGATAAACCACTCAGACTTGACCTCTCTTGGACACTGCCCCCTGTTGGGCTGGAGAAGCGAGTGATTGTGAAAATAACTTTTCAATAGAAGAGCTTTATTCATCGGGCATTCTCTTAATTGCAAGAAGGGAAGGATGAGCAGCTTTAATCCAACCGCCCCTCAGGACACGTTTAACCACTACGTCATCCGGTGCAGTGCAAGTTTGGCAGGTGGACCCTCTCATCCCCATCTACATTACTGTAGCACCTGATGCTGGCACAATCAGTAGCGATACTAAAGCACAAAAAATCTGTGCACATGCATTATTAGAACGTGACCACAAGAGGGCTGAATATGCGTTTATTTTTTTACCTTGCCGTTATGTACACATGTATTATTTGTGAATATCGAGTAGCTAGTTAGCGTGAATGGATTGGATCTTGTGTAACAAAAGAAAAAAAAAAAGCTTTTGAAGGAGTGTGATTGTACTGTAAATAGCACCAGAGATGTTTTTATAATGAGAAAATATGTGGGAAATCATATTTTTAACGCTCGCACATATAATGCTTCCCGGACAGCATTTAATTAAGCGAATTTTTGGGGGCCATCTGGAGGGATCTTGATGTGAGTTGAAGAACTTATTTGGACAAAAGTAGTCATTTGCTGCCATCTTGTGGCATCTATCGCCAATTACAGTGACGTTGAAACCATTTTTGAGGGGACTCAATTGTGGATTTCCGCTCGGACCCTGTCACAGACGAATAGCGGGTGTTCACTGCAGACAGCTTCGACGATATTTGTTGAGCGCGTCCTGCGCTGTTAATCATTCCAGCCACGAGCAAACGAGCACCAAATCAAGTAAATGTGTTAATTGTTGTTGCGTGATGTCCCCCAACCCAAGCTGTACCACTGCCTGTTCTCTGTCAACTGTGGTGTCATCCACAATCAAACGTTGCACTTTCAATTATTTTGTTGGATTTTTTTTTTTTTACTAGTCTGACGGTACGCTGTCTGAGTCATATCCATAACAGCTAATCACCCAAATATGATGGTTTACTACTAGTATTGTTGTACATTCAGATGGTTTACAATATATATTGCAATAAATGCTTTGTAAAATGTGGAAGAAAAAGTCTTTTGAACTGTGAATAGTTGAGGCGTTTAATCTATATGAACCACCTCAATATACATCTAAAAAAAAAATTATATATATATATATATAAATACATATATATAAAAAGAGAGAGAGAGAGAGAGAGAGAGATGATGAGATCCCAAGGACGGAACTGTCCGTCATCCGCCCATTTTTTTTGGACGGAGGCGGATAAGTTTTTGAAAAGGACCTTAGTCAGTCCCTATAATCATCCTTAACTGTGTTACGTACCCACGTACACTGCCAGAAGCATGCCGAGCTTGTCTTGCCAGAGTTAGTTTTAAATATCGGGAGTTAAAAAAATTGACAAAGCATAATAAAAATCATAAGTACAGTAACGTAGAATTAGTTTCTTCTTTCCAATGCCGTTAATCAGTGTCTGCAACGTGCTTTTTAAAAGTAAACTACCACTCAATAAAATTGCACGTTAACAAACATACAGTAATGACTCAATTCAATAGAATGCAAAGAAATTCCACCGTTTTTGCCACATTTCTTGGCTTCAGTTCAATGGACGTGTTGCTCCTTCTGCTGCACGTGCCTTGACCACATGGGGGCAGTATAATATCCACCATCCTGGTAAATAAGGATGAAAAATGAGTCTCGTTTGCCTGCCTGCTCATATCTGGTGAATGGAGCAGTTGTTTCGGATTTGACCACCAGAGGGCGGTAAAGCTCAGCAAATAAAACTCCCTCCAGAGGCAATGGAGCATGGGGAAGAATCGTACAGTTCATGAACCCAGCCTGGACAGCAGAGGTTTTGAACTAGAATGGTGGAGGAGGTGAGAGTTTTAATTAATCCCAGAGCACGTGAACCATCACTCATATTTTTGCAGCACTTTTACATCTATAAAATTAATTGCTGTTTACCATTCAACTTCTTAACGCATTTTAGCACTAGGTTCATTCCGGTCCAACCGCTTTTGCTTATCTGTCATCCAAAATTCCAGTCTAGTATTACAGGTTTATTTATTTATTTATTTTAGGTTTGTGTTTTTACAGTGTTTGTTGAAAATGACAGGCCTGGAGGCAGATGGGTTGCTGCAAAAAGAAAAACAACAGCGATCCAAAGCATCTGGCACCTCAAAGAAACAACTGTACGGGGAGGCTCAGGACAGGGCCGACTTTGTAGAAGGTCTTGTCTTATGACAAAACACATGTCGCCAGTTTTCTGGATGCGCAAGTTTGCGTGAAAACTCGTTTGAAAAATCAGAATGAGTCATAATGCGTATGAGTGTTGCTATGTGAACACACACAAGGACTAAAAGATCATACATAAAATACTCTTATTGGGGAAAAATAGTAGTAGAGGCACATTTATGTACTAGAAGAAATATTACACAAATATTCGGGGAAAGGGATACAAAAAATCCTAAGAAAAAATAATAAATGAAAAAAAACCTGAAAAAATACACAAAAGGTAAAAAAGAAAAAGAGTATGATGACCAAAGTAAATAAATATCAGATACAAACGCCCAAAAATTTGATGAAAATAAATAAAATGAGGAAAAAAAAATAGATTAATTGGTTGAAAATTACCAAAATCTTAGATAAAGTATCCCAAAAAAAAAGTCTTAAACATGGATGGATGGATGTATCATTGAACAAAAAGGGACAAAAAAAATCTAGTAAGTAGGTCTAAATATAATAGATAAAATATTTGAAAAACATCTGAGAAATAAAGAATTACAAAAATATTAAAATTAAAATATCAGAAGAAAAAGAGACAAAAAGTAAACAAAATATAGATAAATTGCAAAACACACAAATATCACAGAT
Source organism: Idiotropiscis lumnitzeri (assembly GCF_059441095.1). Classification (NCBI taxonomy): domain Eukaryota; kingdom Metazoa; phylum Chordata; class Actinopteri; order Syngnathiformes; family Syngnathidae; genus Idiotropiscis; species Idiotropiscis lumnitzeri. The sequence goes on from NC_142403.1 coordinate 15,955,770, forward strand.
TAAACATCACTCACTTAGCAACACGCATTAACGAATACTACAGCATGTAAGGTAATTCCACTTCATAAAAACAATTTATTTCTTCACATTTGCTTTCATTTTTTACCTTTCTTACATTAAAATTAAACCCCAAAAAATATCAAAGTGTTTGCTGCCCCAAATCAAACCCATATGCAAGGCACCACGGTATCCAAAATTTTTATGTATTAACCAACTTGAAAAATGCAACTTCTGGAAGAAAAAAAAAAAAGCGTGTGAACGCTGCAATGCAGAATGAAACAAAAAAAAAAGGGAAAACTGTGCACTGTTGAAATTAGAAAAACAATATCCACACATGGTGGGAAAGTTCGGAAAACGTTTAAGGTGGAATACTGAGAATCGGTCGAGAAATGCGAACTGACTGTCCTCACTTAAGTACATAAATGTGTTTTTCCTGTCAGCTGAACAAAATTTGGGCGGGAAAGTCCGTTTCAAGCTCGTTTCCCCAGAAGCTATGCATCATCAACGCAAACATTGTTCGCACACTTTTGGGAGAGGCTCACAGTTAGCTCTGGGACAACAATCCTTTGCATCACAAGCCTACTAATGTGAAAAGATGACATTGTTCCTCGACCAGGACGGGAAAATAAAGAGTCGCAATATCGGCGGCACAAAAACACTCGAGTTTATTTACGAAACGATTCTGTTTCACCGCCGCTCGTAGGTTTCTCGGTATTCGGGGATTGGTTTCGCAGACGCCCAAAAAAAAAAAAAAAAAACGGTTTTATTTGGCCGTGATTTTATTAATAGAGGTCTGAGGGACCCAAACGAAAAAGGCTAAAGTTTTCAATGGATTTCCAGTATTCAGGCAAGTCTGAAAGTAGAGTTGCGGGCCTTCAGATTATTATTACAGTTAAAAATGTACAAAATTTGAAAATATATTTTTAAAAATTTGGAAAACGATAACTGAATAAAACTAAAAACTAAGTACGTAATTTCATACATGAGTTTTTAATCTACAGTATGCAAAATAAATCTATCTATCCATCCGCTTACATAGCCGTTATTTTTTTTAAATGTTGCTCACAATAAAAATCTTCCATTGAAGAAAAAAAATCAAACAGTGAAACTAAAAACATGTACTGAAAAAATAAAAAAATACATGAAAAAATACGACGATATTATGACATATATATTAGAAAATAATACTAAATATTAAGCAAAACTAGAACTTGATTAAAACAAAACTACGACATAAATTACACAATAACAAATTAGACAAATAATTGTAAGGCCAAGTATGAAACATTAGCACTGAAAAGAAAAATGTTTGGAAAACAAGACAAATACTAGACAAAAATACATAAAAAAATAAAATTAAAAAAAAAGACCAGATCAAAAATGTACAAAAATATTAGTTGACAAATGCATATATTTTAGAAAAAGCTACATTATTATTACTACTAGATTAAAACAACAACAACAACAACAACCTTACCAATATTTCCAAGAACTGGTTGCCTTTTGTTAAAAAATAAATGGTTGGTCAACTTTGCAACTGAATAAAATGTTTTCCTATTCTTGTTTGCTTGTTGCCGGGCAGAAATTATGGGACTTCCTCGCAAACTGCCCCACTGAACGCCGACAAACAGGAATTTTTTTTTTTTTTTTTTAGACGAGACATATGCAACATTGACAACTAAAATAATTTCGATCGTTTTGATGATTTTCTTTTTGCTACAAAATCTCCGTAGTCCATCATCTGTACAAAGAAGATGTGTGCACTTAATCGCGATGTTTTGCTCCAAAACGAGAACACACGATTGACGTCGTTTGGTATGAGCAATAAAGACCTCTTGACAATATAGACAGACACGCCGGGTGGTTGTGAAAGCGATTGAGGACAATTTAATTGCGCGTTGTTTTACCCCAGCCAGAGTGAGGCGGAATCTGATTTTGATTTGGATTTGGCCGAGTGAGTGAGAGACAATTGGATTTGCGATCTCCTCGGGAGTGTTTGATATGTAACATCACTCCCGCATGAAACGTGACGCTTTGTTGCCTCCACTGAGGTCGTGGCTGTCTGATCCGCGGGGAGACCGCGCATCGGCTACGTCTCCTCGAGACCGGGATCTCTTTATGAGCTGCTTGGCTGTGGACGACATTATCTTTGGAACAGAGACTCTGGGAATTGCAATGTAATTAACTCTAATATAATATCGCAATATTTTGACAATTCATCGCTTGAGCAATATACTGGAAAAAAATCATATTTTCCCAATGTACATATTTGATTTTCGTCAAGAGACCACAACGTTCTTATTGATTAAAGACACAGTCGTACCTTTTTTGGTACTCGTCATCTGTAGATATGGTACTTGGTTTTCTTTAAATAGTCCGTACTTGGTCGGTTTTCATCAACTCTTCATATTTGGTTTTCATGCGACCACAAACTTCCTTATCAAACGTATGGCAAAATTATATGTTAAATATGGAGGAAATGAATACAAAATGCTGCTGGCGCTCTTAATATATATATATATATATAGTCGCTGTCCTGTAAAAAACACGCATGTCCATTTTTTATTTTTATTTTATTTTTTTTAACATTACTGGGCACAGACATCCCATCAACGAGAAAAAAAAAATTAAAGACAAAATTGGACATACGTGGTTTCATTTCTGACAATACATTTTTCGATGGATGTATAAAAGATCCACCATCCGAACCCAGCAACAAAGCAAACATCAAAAAACATGATGTAATTTTTTTCAGAGTGCAAAAAGGGCTCTCATGTAAAAAATTACCATTCAAGGCTGGCATAAAACTGCTGAACAAGAGACCAACATTAAGTGCAAGAAAGTTTTTTCCCTGTACGTAAACTCAGATCGCCTCATTCAAAATTTCGCAGTACCTAGTTTGTTCTCATCAACTGCAAATATCACGTGCGGCCAAAAAATAAGGCGCATTTTGGTGAATTCCATATTTTTTCAAAAATCTACACCATTGGCTAGTCCACACATCTGGGTGTTATTTTTACACCTTGAACAATCTAAAGCAGGCGTGAGCAAACTCTGGCCCGGGGGCCACATGCGGCCCGTTAAACGTTTTAATCCGGTTCGCCAAAATTGAAAAAACTTAAAAGAATAAACCTTTTTAATGTTTTATTTTCTAAATACGGTGGTGTGTCAAAGACGGATATTTTTTGCTGTAATGCTTTTGATCATTTTCATTTAAAGTTTAAATGTATTTTCTTTGATGAGGTGAGGCTACCAAAACACTCCATCCATCTGCTCCTGGTCCGGCCTGTCTGTCAAATTTTAGAACCCATTGTGGCCCACCTATCGAAAAGTCTGCCCACCCCGGCTCTAAAGGGTTGAAAATGACTTGCTGTCTTTCACAATGCCAATAATTGAGCACACTCGCTATTTTTGGGTCTCTTGAAAAGAGATTTTTGGAGGTGTAAGGTTTTTGGCCCGATGCCAGCGATATACTGTAATTGTTTTTTTGTTTTTTTTTTGTCAATCGGACATTCTTATTTTTTTCTTCACTGCGCATGGTTTTCATCACACATCAACATGAAAAAAAAAATAAGAAATCAAGGTTACTTGACAAAAACACAGACTAATATGTTGACTTTAAAATGCCCGATTTAACTTTGAAAGTTGTCATAACACTGATTGTGGTATTCATTTGTGTTCGAGTAATTAAAGGTCGGGGTCAACCCGTATATTCTTCAAGATGGTACCATTGGAATGCGGTTAAGCCTTGTTAAAATATGATCAAGCATCCCTGGGAAATATAGACACCTTTTGAAACACCACAGCAGCTTTACAAGTTCCAGATTTGTTGAGGAAAAAACGGCCTAAAAGTCTGGAATATTTTCAGTTAAAATAAAGTAACTCGTGAGCCACTGAGGGCCTTGACATTTAAAAAAAAAAAAAAAAAAAAAAAGTTTGGGAAACCCTGACGTCCCTCGTTTTGCTCGACTTTGCCCCCAAAAAAAAGAAAATTGGTTTCACTGTCACCATATTGCGTAGTCATGTGATTGGTTTTTAGAAGATGTGCTTTCCACATTGCTTCGACGCCTATACGTTGACAGCCCCTCAAAAAAAATTGATTGGAATGGTTAACTTCGATGTTGTTGCTGGGAACTCGCCTGCAAGCCAGGAAAATCATGCAAACTCATGACTATGAAGACTTTGCACTTGGAATCATATGAGAGAGCTGCAGGCTGGGAGAGGGCTCCAAACAACACTTGACTCACTCCTTTTATACTTTTAGTGAAAATATTTGTTGACCCGTTTCTTGAACTCGCTGTTCCAAACAAAAATGGGGAGGGTGGGGTATTTTTAAAACACGTCGTTTCTGATTGTCCTATTGCGTATGTTATTATTAAGCTTCTCTAAGAAATTGACCATATCCTCTTCACTTCAGTGTGTATAATCTATTCCGGAGCGCGGGTTTGAATCAATTTTTCCCTCGATTAGTCTGTATAAACGTCTTGCTAAATACTGATTTCATATCACATTGCATGGGTGCTTGATGATGCTGTCATATAATAAAGCAGTCACCTTTAGGCTTCTGCTGTAAAGCAAACATGTCAGGAAAAGCATCCTGGAACAGCTGAAATTTATTTGGGGTTACTCAGAGGCACTTTTAATGGTTTGCTTACGCTCATATGACGGAATTTTGAATGTGATTGCTCGATCCTCAAAAACAGCACTTTCAACCAGTTTGGAAGCGGGTGTCCACTAATCATCGTAATTTACAATTTCTTTTCTTTTACAATTGAGTTTTATAGTGTATGACTTGATTAGGCCCTTTGACAAATTTAGGGTGGGTAAAAAATAAGTACAGCCCAATTGGACGACGACTCATGGGCCACATTAAACCCATTTGCGGGTCTCATCCGGACCGCGGGCCGTATGTTTGCCACCCCTGATTAAAAGTAATGCAATCTGAAACAATTCAGTCACAGTATAAGAACTACGAGAGGCTCCTTGGACCCAAAATGTTTGGTAATCCCCGAAAACAGTCAAATACTACTGGCAAAAAAACGAAGCGGCATTAGGTTTCTGCGAGAAACAGCTTTTAGGAATAGTGTTATTAATACACAGAGAGCTAGCGATCAAGTGAACAAATCTGCTCTTTGTAACGCAACATGAAGCTTGAAAGCAGTGCGACTAAATTCCCCCTCACAATCGTTTGTTCAAAAAGCTGGAAATATTTCTTGAACGACCGCACTACGTCGCACATTTCAGCATTTCCAAATGGCACATTTTCACGGCATAATCGCAGCACTTTACGCTGACATTGGAACTCTGCTTGGCAACATGTCGGCCACAAACATCTTGATATTCGCAGCTAGCTTGCTACGCTAAGCTATAAAGGCATATGTCCAATGCGTTATTTCGTAGTATTGATATAATCGATTATTAGAGTTTAAATTTTTTACCGGGCGTTGTCAACTTAACGTACGGCAAAGTTGCTCCAACACAAATTGGTGGGCAAGTAAATCTTTTTTTTTTTTTTTATCGGTAAAAATGATGCTAATATCGAGTGCTGTTTTCTCATTCTTTAATTTGTTAGCGTAAAAAAATCAAACGGGGATCTCCGGCAATTTTTGGCATTATGGGGAAAAAAAATTGATGCTGTGTCTTTTTGCATTGAGCCTACGTTTTCCGAATATATCGTATGTCCGAATGATTTTGCAGTACGCTCAAACGACATAGCCCGGTCAAAAAAATTTTTTTATTTTTTTTTGTGAGTTACAATTCAAGTGGCCTAAAGTATGTTAATTGTTTTAAAAGTTAGTGTTTCAAAAAGCTCACATTATTAGCATTAGTCGGCTAATACTTAGTAACTAAGCTGTATAATAATAGGGGAATATTTTAAAATATATTTTAGATTTCAAATTGGGCGACACGTTTTCTTATAAATCAAAGATATTGGTTAACAAAAAGGACAGACTGCAAATTTGCACAAATCTGCCAACGGATGGATCATAAGATAGCCTTCCGTCAAGCTCTTTGCGCCGCTGTTATCAGAATTGGTGCCGAATACAAAGCGGCCATTTAAATCTTGTGTCTCTAAGCGAGTCAGAACGATTTTCTCGCACCACTACATGTGCCATTGTTGATAGCAAAGTGCTAATGCAAAACGCCATCGCTCAACCATTACAAATTCAACAGATTGTTCGATTTGGGGGGGGTAGAAGGAAGTTTACTGGAAGTCAGTCCACCAGAGTGGCCAAATGATCGGTTTGTTCTTCAGCAGGGCGACTTCCAGGATTTCCCAGAAATGTGCAAAAAACTTGAGAAGAAAAACAATCGAAAGCGTTCTCAGCTGATGTGACACATCTCTCAAGCTCAAAACTCAATGCAGTGCTGCTTAATATTTGCTTTGACAGGATAGCAGTGCTCCTGTGTGTCGGCATTTCAGATTGGCGCTTGAAAGTGACTCTGGATTTTCACCCAGTCCAGCTGCAGATCATGGGAAAGTCGATGTGGGGAAATTTATGACGTAAATTAGTCAAAGATTTACGGCTTGTTTGATTTCACACTTGCTGGGTGGGCAGCCACTCTAGAGACACTTTACCAAAGTCGTGTATTTGATTTATTTATTTCATTTTTTTTTTTTTTTTTACAGTTAAATGTGTTTTTTTTTGTATGAATCTTATGGTGATAGCTGGGTTCACGGCAATCAACATACACGATACGACAAAATTGCCAATGTTAAAATAAATACGATACTTTCAGACTCGCGATTTAATTCGGGTTATGTCACCAGTGAACTGAACTAAAAAAAAATTTGGGGGAAGTTTGTGCTCCAAACCGCGAGGGTTGCGAGCTGTATGTGATATTGAAAATGCAAAGTGGAATAAATCACCCAAAACATTTGTCGACCCCCCCCAAGCCAAATGAGATGAAATTAGCAACAAATTGCCGCTAACTGCTTCCAAACTTACTCGAAGCAAAAAAACAAAAAAAAAACCCAGACATCGCTTTGCTAAATTTGTCCTCATACACGACAGTTGTTTTCCTTCTCTACTCATTCCATCCGGCTCTTGAACAACTCTCCTCTTGTTGCTTGGCCACATTCAAAATGTTTATTGAAGACATTTATGTGCATATGTGTGCCTTGTTTTTGTCTTCATGTGTGTGCTATTGGCTTGTGTGGATGTGTCATGTGCTTTCGGATTTCAAACGGTGGCCGGGGGCACAACACTCTGCTGTTCATGTGATCGCCAGCTGTGGGTGTCACAGGCAGTCAAAGCCTCGGCCTCACCTCGCTCTTTCATAAGACGGACTGACGGGAAGAAAGTCAGAAAAAGAGAGGATACCGAGAATTCATTCTTCTCCAGGTGGTCGACGAGCAGGAAGGCATCGATCTGATGGCATGGAAATAGAAGAAAATGTGTTTTTTCAAGGCAGGGCAATTTTTTTCCATGTCGAAAAATGCACAATTAATGGACGCAATCAGTGGAGCGTACTGTCGAACAGAACAAAACAGGACGACCCAATATTTTTGAGAGCGGCTGCAAATGGTGAAGTAAGACCTGAAGACATGCGAATGAGAGGACCAGTCCAAGAAGTTAACAAAATCATGAGAGTTCAAGACAAATCCAGTTTTTAAAGGGGCGGGGGGGCTCAACGGATTTTAAATGTAAAATAAACGCGGTTGTAACTCCAATGCATATTTGCCATCCATCCTTCTACGTCAAACAGACCTTCACAATTGAAATATTTAAAACTTCTCCTGAGGATTGAACTTGATGCATTGTTGAAACGACCGTACACCTTTTTTTTTTTTCGAGAAAGGAAATGCAATTGTTCCATCGTGATGCTTCTAACTCCACACCGGTTCTTTCGTCAAATTCGGCTTTGGCTGGTGTTCCTCATGAATGACCGCTAGTTACACCTTTATACATGAAAAGGGAATTGTTGCATCAAAGACAACGGAAACGCCAAAAGCGATAATCATAAGAGTTCGGCTCCAGTGAAGAAATCAATTAATTCCGTCCCCGAGTTCATAGAAGCGTTTTGTGTTTCTCATTTTTAGCTTTCGATGATGGTCATGAATAAACGTTTGTTTCACAGCTGGACATAAATGATTAATGTCGCTTTGTATGACACAAGTATCTTGAAAAAAAAATAAATAAATAAAAAAAGAAAAATATGGATTTATGGATAGTGATGAATGTTTGATTTAAGGACACTATAATTCTCCAGGATCAATTCGATTCCATTCTAAATTTGCAGAAAGAGGACGCCGTGCCGGTGAGGTTTGTGACTGGTTGAAAAAAATTAAAAAAATTAAACGTGTACTTCCATGTTTGACATCCTGATTCTAGGCTTGATAAAAAATTGACAAAATGGAACAAAACAATTAAACAAGGTTGGGGGTGAGGTTTGCAATTCTGAGCCAGTCACAATGTAATCCAAAATCATTACTTTGAAATGACACCATTTCCAAATAACATAGATAACAACATAAAATGAAAAAGTTGTCCAACCAACCCTGTCCAGATCAAATTCATTTATCATGCACTGTCGATGTATTCCAGCGCAAACTTTCTCCACTGTTTTCCCCTCCAAAGTTCAACTCTACAGTATTGCAAAAGGAGTCGTGGAGTTACACCCCCAAAAAGCGAGCCGCGGGGGATCTGGTCAACAACACGTGCTTCACATTTCTGAAAGTTGATATAGCGCAATGAGATTAGACTCGAGCAAAAACCGTAAACTGTAACAGATGGGGGGGAAACAACCAGGAGTCGTCGGGCAAAATGACAAGGATCACCTGTTTGGAAAGGTTTTGGAGTATTTATTCGATAGCGTTAATATTCAGCTACTCTTGGGCATTATGATGAAGACATTTATTTCATTCACTGCCATTGACGGCAAAACACGTCTAAGATCCATTTTTTTTTTTACTCAGCTGGTAGTTAATGAGTAATTACACAATTGAAAAAAATTAGAGTGCATTAGTAGAATGCCTGTCACAGTTTTTTTGCGTAGTGTTTTTACTCGTGTGCAAAATATAAATAAATAATAAGAGAGTACTTGTACAAGGATAATGAATTAATACTCAACACGGGTTATGTAAGGTGTTTTGAACCAGCTCACCTTGAACTTAAACGACCAGCATGCTAATATATGAACATCATTCATAAGCGTGTTTTGGAAGAGAATTTGAAATTCTGAGTTTTGGAAACCAGATCTCCCCTCTGAATTTTTACAAGCGTTCGGGTAACACGGTGCATTTGTTGACTAGGACAATATTTGGATATGCAGAAAAGGGCTGCAGGGAAAGTTTCATGATAATCTTTCACGAGCTGTTTCTCACCTGCCTGGAGAAAAAAAAAAAAAAAAAAAAAGAACAAGGTGCCCTTGAGGAAGTTGCAGAAAGTTATGATATTTGTGTACAACATCAACACCCCCCCCCCAAAAAAAAACATCTGGTACGTATCTATACACTCGTGTCACGAGTGGGCTGCAATCTGTTACTCATTCCTGAAAATTTTCAAAAATGAACAGCACACGGACATTCAAGAGGTAACTGCTAAACGACTGAATTCTGTTGCTAACCAAAACAGAAGCACCTACTGACGCAAGCAAAATTTGACATTTGCGTCCGGGTATACTCAGCACGGGATTAAAAGATGAGCATAAATCATATTTGGATTTTTTACGAGCGATAACTGCTGATTCAAACCGATTGACCTTGTTGCTAACCAAAACAGCAGGATTGGCGCCAGGGCAGGTATCTCTCAGGGGTAGTGCAAACTTTTTCTTTCAAGGCAATTCCTTTGCACTCGTAAACTTTATGGAATGGCTTCTGTTCATTATGAGCCAATACACATTTTGATTTGGGGCAAAGATGACAAAAGTCACCTTGTTCCTACTTTCTATCGCTGATATTGTCGTTTGCCGTGTGGCAAAGCAAGATGTCTGTGTTTGAGGAGGCTGGCACCAGTTGCATAAGGCAGATGATTACAGCCTGTTTATGTTTGCATAGGCGACCTCGCATGAGGAGGAATAGTTAGGCACTTCTTAGAAGCAGTTATTCTGGTTGTACATTGCAAATTCTTATTAAAATTGTATTTCTCCTTTTTTTTTTTTTGTCTTTTCTCTACAATGGCTCAGCAGTTTTTTTTCCCGTGACAACTTCTTACCGCTTATAATCAGGCCAAGTGTTAAATTGTAGCAGGAAAACATATATTAGACAACACATAAGGCTTAATCGTAATTTGCTAACACAAAAAGAAGCACCGCATAAAGGGTCTTCCTGGTGAATTCAAGATTCTTAACTCATTCACTACCAGCTGAGTAAAAAAAAAAAAAATGGATCTTTGACGACTATAGCCGTCAATGGCAGTAAATGAGTTAACACATTTACGGATATGAGCACAATACGAAAGATTTTATAGTTAAAGAATCCACAAGAGGGATTTGCGCCATTTAAACGTTTTGCTAACCAATTCAGCAGCACTAGCACATGCAAAGAGTGTCTTTGAAAGATGACGCAGATTCTTACGGTGGGTATCCAAGCAACGGTAGCAAGGACGATGAGATGGCGCCAGTCACTGCTTCGGTGGAGTTTTTCCATTCCAGATAAAAACTAGAAAAGCAAATATTTTATGACATTTCATTGGAGAGACACAATCAAGCGTGTGAATAAGACGCTGTAATTTGTAGAACTTTAAACGTGCTTCACTATCTCCGTTAAAAAAATAAATAAATAAATAAATCGTCCTGACTCTCAGGCAATAAGAAGGATGTTCAATAAGTCACATGAATTGTATTTAATGCTGTACAGATTTTTTTCCCCTCTATTCAGAGCCAGAAAGATACAATGCTGCTTTCATGGGCCACCAAAATCACAACTTGGATTTACAAGCTGGTGATGAAACGTGTGATGTCCAAACGTCTCGTGTGAAACTCCCCTGCAACCGCAAAACAACAAACCAAATCAATCACGTTGAAAACACACTGGCAATCCAAACGAGTACTTTTTCCACTAATTAAAACATTAGGTATGAGATTTTTATAGTTGAATGGTTTTTTTCTCGCTCAGTTGCGTGAAATACTTTTTTATCAGGCGGATCTAAATAATCGAAACATGCCAAGAAATAAATAATAAAAATGTAAATATTGGTTTTGATGGACGTCGTTTTTGTCCGACCCAAAGTGGAGACCAAAGACACATTGACAGGCGTAATAAATTCGCACTCAGTCAGTGTGAATTATTGTGAATTATCATCCGTATTTTTCTCGCTTCTGTTATGAATTTAATTATGATATTTCCTTCACCGTTTTTTTTTTTGTTTTTTCTTTTGCTGCTTTGATTTTTTTTCACCCTGCTTTATGTCACCGGGTTATTTGCCAAACTGCATGTGGTGCGTTGGAGGCAATTTCTTTATCTCCACCAAAAATCAGACAGACCACTGAAAAGCAGGCCAATAATGGAAAACAAAGATAACGGGGGGAAAAAATAAAATAAAATGGGGTGATGTTACAGTGAGTCAAAGATGAGTCAACAGGCCCAAAAGATGAAGGTCATGTCAGAGTGTTTTTCTGGAAGTTTCTTCAAAGCTTTTTTCGCTTTTGAAACTTGATAGCTTCATCCCAAAGTCCAGCTGTGGTGACGTTTTCAAAAACTCAGATTCCAGTGTTGTGAATTCCAATTCGAGCTCTTCACTCATTTACTGCCATTGACGGCTAAAGACGTCAAAGATCCTTTTTTTTTTTTACTCGGCTGGTAATGGAGTTAACATTGAATTGTTTGACGTTGTGGCCGGCCCAAAACAAGCAGGGTCGGTTCACTGAAGACTCCAAAAAGTCCTGAGTTGTCAATGTGAATAGAATTGTTGTATATCAGTACAAGACTCGAAATGCATATTTTTTTTTCACATTTTTTTTCTTTGTGGAGCAATTTTGTGAATCAATTACTTCAGTTGAGGAGCAACTTTCTAATTTTGGCGAGCAATTTTCTGCACTGGTTATTCCCGCTGACCTGATTAAAAAAAGGGTTATATTAAACAAAAATGGCAACAATTGCTTTTCTTTTTATAAAATAATCAGTTTTAATTTCTTAAATTCACATTGCGCGTAGCAGCAAACTGAATTTTCTTTCGAAGCAAAGCTAAGTTGATTAAAAAAAAAAAAAAATCTTCCGTAGTGTAATTTTGATGGTATTTTACAGACCATATGATTTTCTCTCCAGATTCCAGAAACTTATTACAAAGTGCAATTTGTGTGCAATTTAATCGTTTAAATTTGGATTTAACGCGATTCCAGGCACACTGTGGAAAATAGTCGATCACCCAAACACTAAACACGGCTGTTAACCGCATTAGCCGGGTCCATCTTAGGTTAGCTTAGCAATAAGCGTGGCTTCGCCAGCTTTTCTCGTCAAAATGATAGCAGAGAGAAAAATAGCTAATTCGCCGAGGCGATGACTGACTTGGGCGTAACTCCGTTACGTGTTTGGATACACGAGTAGCCATCTGAAGCTCGTTTCTTGCTAGCTGTTGCGGTGTAAGAAGCACGCCGACTACCCATCGGCGTTTCATTCTCAGTTATTCTATTTTGGTGTTTTGGTTTGGCACAAAATTCAACATTTGCCCCGCAAACTGCGATGCAAAAAGCGCTTATTTCAATGCTTGCAGTAACTGCGATTGGCTAGCTGCTCTGAACCACGATGTGCCCTGCGATTCAATTCGTTTTCTGAATGGGAGTTGTTATCGAACCACTTTGAGGAAAAGGAATTTTTTTCCCCGTGGTTCTCGATTGGCCTTATTGACTATAGCGCCACCTGTCGCTTTCGCAGGCTCGGAAACATCACTCCTTTTTGAGGAGGATAAAGAACAAAACGCGCAGGCCGCCATCTTCGACCACACACATGGTCCTTGTCACAGGCGTATGATGGAAAATGAGCGCAGCGTGCCATCGGGGCGTTCAGCGCCAACACCAGCGCAGTTGCTGCGGGCTTGTGATTAGATCTTGGGGAAAAAAACACTGACAAAAAAAGCTGATTAAACTCGAGATATGTATGACTGAACCATGCCACGGGAGAGGAATTGGCCCTCTTCAACAACAAGGCAGACAAGATTGCATGTATAAACTTGCGCTCAATAATTCTGAACATAGGCAAAGAAGGATTTTCCTGCGCGTGATGCAGCCGATAAAATTTGACTGAGGACAAAGAATTGCTTTTTTAAGTTTTTATTGACGTCAAGTCTTATGGAGTCAACCCGCAGATTGACTTATGGTATTTTCTATTTTGAATTGGATTTAAAGCCACCACGGCGTGAATACCGATGATTTACCGCAGAAAAACAACTGCATCAAGTGGTGTATCCAATAAGATGTTTCGCCCATTTTTCCGGCACGGAGCGCGTTAAATCTGCAAAACAAGCGGCCGGCAGACAAATGTTAATGTTGTCGATTTGATCTTGTGTGACTGGTGCATTTGCATCCTTTTGACAAACGAAGCGAATCGGTAACCCAGGACCAAACCCCAGCTCTCAAAACCCCAACCTTTACATCATAATCACTGCCTTCACCAAAAAGTTGCCTCTTCAAAAAGTGGGTTGGGCCCCCTGTGGGGGTGTGGAGTCACCCAGGGAAACATGTTTTTTTTTTTTTTTTGCCGTACTACAATTAAGTGTAATTGCACATCCACTCCAGTAGTTGGCAGTGGTGCACTACTTGCCTATTGTGCACACCGAGTATTAACTCTACGGTGTAGGTTTATTTTACAAAGAAAATGCTATTATTTATAGTTGCGGCGGAGAGTGGGTGGTGTTGGCGCAAATTTTTTTCTTCTTGGTGGAGGGGGGCGTAACAGTAAATAATTGAGAAGAACTGACTTAAGCCAACACTAACCCAAATGCCCTCATTTTAACTCAATCCTAACCCCTTAACACATCTTAAACACTCAAGAGCTTTAACTAACTCGCCAATCCTAACCTACCAGTCCCCAAGCCCGACGTCATCACTAACCCAAACCAAACATCTAACCTTAAACCCGAAACCTTCTAGCACCCAACTTGTAATTGTAGAGTAACTAGCCCGGCGCTGCCTGCCAGTCTTAGTAAATAGAATAATAGCGATGTAAAAATGGGAACAGCTTGAATATGAACCAACAATTCTTACCTTATATCATTTCCATTAATAGTCGGGGAAATATCGAGCTAAAATTATTATTATGATGAAGATGAACAATTCAGCAGATTTTTTTTCTTACATTTTGAACTTGAAACAAAAATCTCAACACAGCATCGAGTCTGTCGCTGTGGATAATGTTACGAAAGTACGCCTAACACGAAAGGTTTTTGTTCAGTGCTTCCTTCTCTCATACGTTCAGATGCTCGGATAACCGTGATCTTTTGACTGGATTTGAAGGAGCACACAATCTCACACCTTGCCAACCTTGACGGGCTCCAACGTGCTCTCTGGTGTCTATTGGAGCGCTGTTAATGTGAATTAAAGAAGAAAAACAAAAATCAATGGGTGATAACCGATGTGTCGTTTACAGGAGTTAATGTGTTGAGGAAGTTCAATTAGAGGTACGGTTTCAGTGGGTGAGCCACCCGAGCCTTTAAGAGTGCTTACAAGTTGATGACAGACAAGACATGCAATTTTAATAGCATAGACGCATAGCCAAAAAATTGATAGAATCGACACAAGGTACAAAAACGTTTGGAGAGGAGGGTGTGGGGGCTCTTGATAAATGAGGGCATCCATGCTCAAAATATATAAGTCACTTTAATGTGTGGCGGTACTGAGGAGCAACATATTGTAGCGTGGAAGAAGCCCTGCTACTTCCAAACAACCTTCTCCTGATAAAAAGACAGAGTAAATCAAGTGAAACATTGCCCTTTACTTGCATTTGAGTCGTTTTTTGCAAGATGAGGAAGAAGGTTTAATTCAGGGTGGAAGCTACAATCATTGCGGCCCTCTAATTTCTCTAATGTTGCTTCCTTAAAAAAAAAAAAAAATAAATAAATAATTAAATTAAAAATGTTTTATTTTATAAACCAAAAAAAAACATTTCAAAAATGTAAAACATTCCCGATGAAAAACTGGGAGAAAATGGGGGCGGTAAGGTTCTGAATAAAATGGGAAAAATACATATTAAATATATTGAAAATAAAAACTCAATAAAAAAAAAAAAAAACATCCAATAATAAATGAATCCGCGGGTGATGCATGGATCAACTAGAGTTTTAAACTGTAATACCACCAATCACCACTAGATGGCAGACAGTTGCGTACTGGGTCATTGACTACCCTTCTTTATAGTACAAGGTGAGTAGGTCACATTTTATTTATTTTTTTGGCGGATTTGGTATGACATAAAGCATAAACCCGTGCCTTAATATTACAATTTTTAGTGAGTTGATTTTTGTGACGAAAAAAAATGATTTCCTGTACTTAAAGGGACGCTTGATTGACGTTAACATTGGCTCTAATCTAATATTCGGCCCCATCGATGACTCTTGCAGAACCATCGGGAGAGCGGAGGGGGGCGCGACAATATTCCTCATTAAAAGTAGGCGTTTTTCAAGTCGTCACTTATTTCCTAATTCCTCCAAAATGAATGAATAAAAAAAAAGACAACTAAGTCGCCTATAAAGAACAAAGTAGTTGTGTGGCCCGAAACGAGTGCATCTCTAAAAGGTATTTGAATTCTGTCTGATACACTTTTGAACTTTATGAGGACTAGATGACAGACGTCGTGTTGTAAACATTTTTCATGGCATTGAAACAGTTTTTCTTTGCATTTTGAACACAAAAATACGCAAAACGATGCAGCCTATACTGAGTGCTACAAAACGTCTTTCACACATTTACAATGGGGCACGGCTATCTCATGCGGCCCCTGGTAAGTCAACATGAAACAGAGTGGCCTGTTATAAAAAGTTCACCATAAATCACAAGTCTTGTAAAACATGACGTGAGTGCATTGCTGTCGCTGGTTAAAGAACACGATGCTGTACGTACACATACGGACGAAATAAAACGATAAAATACAACGCAAGTGCAGTTACAGTGAGTAGGCGATCTTAAACACAAATGGCAGGAGAGACTGAATCTCAGAGGTCAGGTGGAAAAGAGTTGCAGAGAGTTCATTTTTAACTCGTTCCATTTTATGTGCGAAACCCGTAAAAAATTTGTAAATAGTGGAATCCAGTGGTGAAACTCCAGGGCCAAGAAGGCATTTGATGTTGACATTAACACCATGCAAAGCAACTGACCTACCTTATAAAACCAAAATTCCAACATTTCTTCCATGAAATGTTATCAATTTATGACCAATATCTTATTCTCTCTTCATTTGAGAATGTGTATTTGGGGATGAAATATTTTGTCCAATCAGATTTTAACCTCGTCAGGCCTTCTGTAACAGTATTTCCGGACGATGGAACTTACACCATCTTCGCAAAGGGAATGCTTCTTTAACCAATCACAGTTCTCCAAAGCTATCTGGATTTTTGGCCTGTTTTACTGCCTATTCTCCACCTCAGATATTCTTTTATCAGATATTCTGTGATGCCTTGAGGAATTCAACTAAAACAAAATGTAGTCAAAATTAGTTTTTGTTTTTTTTTAAACGAGGATATTTGGCGGGCCATTCTTTGAAGACCACTGGTGGAACAGGATGTCACAGGACAGCAGAAACAGCTAAAAGTATCATAATATGGGTGTTTTTTGTTTTTTTTAACACCCACAACAGCCAGCACCTCCCAAACGATTCTGTCCGTATTTCTGTCCACAATTGAAGATGCGGCCTCTGGGGGTGTGCGAGTGTGTGGTAGTGTTCAAATGGTTCAGCATGTGATTTCAGGAGGGAACAAAACACAAAGGGTCGTTGTATATTTGTGGTTCATTTGCGCTGGGTTCAGGAAGTCCACACTGTGTTCACGATGACAAATCAAATATTTGGAGTACAAGGGAACCCATAAGATTGGCAGAGGTGAGATTGCTGATGGATTTAAGACAGTTGAGAAGATTTACCATATATCGCACGAGTTTGCTGCTGCCACACAATCTTTAGGTGAAAATCAGGAATGAACACAAAAGCACATGAAAAGACATTTTCCCTCATATTTTAAGCCTCAAAATAGCATTAACTGTAGCGTTTGGTATTTACATACAATAAGAAATGTGTGGAATCTAAAAAAAAAAAGTAATTTAAATGTACAAGTAGACTACTCAGATTATCTTAACTAGCTTCATTTGGAGAGACGCAAAAAAAAAAAATTTAATATTTATAAGTAATTATCTTGGTCCTTTTGGCTCAGAGCACAAAAACAGCGACTAGTCCATATTTTTCGTGAATCATAGAAGATGGGGTTAAAAAATGATTTAAATGTGAAAAATTGTCAAATCCAAACCACAAATATAATATGTAATGTCAAAGCAAAAAACGGAAATTTTCAAAATAAAATTCTTTGAGTGGCACTCCATTTCGTTTTTGGCACTTTTCTGAATACATACAAAGATATAATAGTAATAATACATAAAAATCAGGACGGAAATCAACGTCCAATGCATTCTTAATTTCTACTGCTACAAATGCTCTTTTCTGCGCCGGGAGTTGCAAAATTCACGACTGGAGTCATTCAATTGGCATTCCAATCCTATCTGGCGGTTGAAAGTTCATGGTTGAAATTTTTCACGTGAAATTCCAATCTTAGGTTGGAAGTCCCACATTTAAATTAATTTTCCTTGGCGTAGGTTGAGAAGTAATGCTTTCACTTCTCTAAGTGGCATTCAAAGTGATTCTATCTCAGTGGTCGGAAATGTTTGACCTTACAAGGCAGAGATGAGATAGTTCCAGTTTGAGCATTTTAGTGGCATTCTGATGCACTTTACCAAGCTAAAGAACAGGATTTATTTTTTTCCAAAGTCCATTCCAATGCACTTTTCTTTGTCAATAGTTAGACATTTTTTTCTGTTTCAATGCACTTTTCTTATTCGGAGGCCCACTATTTACCATTGGTGCTCTTAAAGTGCCGAGCCATGCACTGCATGTGTCAGGTTGGCAATATTTGGCTATCAAATCTACGCTTCCTATTCGGAGGCGAAGAATTACCAGTTGGAAATCTTTGAGTATTAAAGGAATTTTGACAGTTTGTGGCAAGCAAATGCACTCTTCATCATCAAAGAACAGACCAATTTTTAAAATATTGGAAGAAAATTGGGAGAAGAAAAATTCCAACTATATATGATGGCTTTTGGATTATTCGCAAAGGCAACATTGAACGTCATTGGCGTCAATGAGATTGTGTTTGCTGTAAGGTCTTATTTTACGGATTCGATCAATAACGCACGTCATTGACTGATCGAGAATTTTTTTTCATTTCAGGGATTTTGCATAACGCGCTGATTATCTGTCGATCCGATTAGATGGGTGGAAAGTCCGTTTTTTTTTTTTGTTTTTTGGGGGGGAAATAAAGAATTTTATTTGTGGAATTTTATTTTGAAATCTAGAAAAATATTAATGATCCAAACAGTTTAAAATGCAACGGTTTGACTGGGTAAAAAAAAGTGGAAATTTTAGAGGAACCCCCCACCAAAAAAAAAAAAGAAAGAAATTTGGGTCTTTTATTTAGAAAAAGAATAAAAGAATATTGAAATCGGAAAAGTAGTCTCATCAAAATAACTATGAGCAATAGTAATATGTTCGTGGTATTTCTTGCCTCGCATCAGTCCAATAATTATTTTTCTGTCTGTCGCTCTCTCTCTCTCCCTCCCTCTCTCTCTCTCTCTCTCTCTCCCTCACTTATAAGCGCTGCGGCTCAGCGTGTCAGCTGCACACACACATCGCACACGCACACGCACACCGTCTCTGACACAAGAGCATGTCCACGGCGCAGTCTGAGCCAGTCACGCACACCTGCTCGCCGTGCACCGCACGCTCCTGGCTCGGCGATGTCCACTGACTCCAATCTGCGTTTTGGAAGACTTCTAAGAGCACCTCTTGTTTTTCGTCATCACCCTCCGCACCATTTCCTTCTCCTTCTTCTTTTTCCACGCGAGTGGAGTATCGTGGAGTAGTGGAGCTCCACTGCTACCGTCCGTCTCCAACACCTTCCCCGACTCTCGTGCGCAGCTACACCCATGGAACTCTAACTATGGATTACCGCTTGATACCGCTGCTGTCTGTCGTGTTGCAATTCACCTTCCACCCAGGTGAGTTTTCCACGCTGTTTCTAATTGCCAAGACGGGAATTTATGAAGCGCCACTTGTTGCATGCTGGCTGTCGCCACGGAATTCGGCTTTACGCACGGCGCGCGTCAATAACGCACGCGTTTCGCTTTTTTTTTTAAATTTATTTATTTTTAATTTTTGGGGAGGTCTTCTTGTCGCAGCCATAACTGACACGTGATTTTATTTTTCATTTATTTTTTTTTTACGTGCGCGTGCGTGGGAGGTCTTCTTGTCGCAGCGATAACTGACACGCGAGGCAAGAGGACACCCGCAGATACCGAACGCGGCCGCCTGCATTATTTAAACGAGGCGAGCAAGGGCGCCACGAAGAAAATTATAATAAAAAAAAAAAAAGTAAAATGTGGGGAGAAAGAAGAAGTGTGCCGAAGTCGCATGCACACACGCACATTAAAAAAAAAACAAAGAGCGAGCCTTTCGATTTCATGCAAACGAGCAGCTGTTGCACTGCAGGGCAGTGGTCTTGTTATTTTTAAGTGAGTCGCCTCTTAACAACACAAATCAGTGTCAAAATTGCTTGTAGTGTTTCCTATCGATTTATTTTGATGCCATTTTATACTGATTCGGAGTCAGAACGCTTTGTTCAACCCAACGGACAATAAAAGGAGCAGCTCGAGCCGGAAAGTTATTGACACAAGTTTAACAATAGGAGTAAATAAATGCGGAGGCATTTATTTACTTTGTTCCGCTGATAAGCAAAACAAGCAAGCAAGTTTGCTCCAAACCAATTTGCTGAGTTGTTTTTACTTGACAATACAAGGGATGGTTCGTTCCATGAAGTATACTTTGTTGAGGTAACCCCCAAACTTTACATGAGCAAAACTTATTTTGCCAACTTGAAATTTTGAGCTCATTCAATTTTTATTTATTATTTTTTTTTTTTACATTGCCGCAGTGCAAACAATGCGATACTCGTTTAGAGAACTATGACATGATTATGTGTTATTGTTCATCAAGCAAGCAGGACTGGAGTCAAGTCATGTCTGTTGTTTGCGTTAAAATTATGCAATCCATGATGTCGTTTAGTGTGGGTGGGAACACTTCACAAATTGGGGTCTGAAAAACTGCAGATAACTTTGCCGCATTTTAAAGCCAAGCGAGCCAACTTGTGCAGACTTCCTGCATTTCGTCAAATAGTCAGTGCCTCACCGTGCAGGGGAAGAATATCTCAGCTGGCTGACCTGCAGGTTTGGGCTTACCTGTCATGTGACGCACCGGGGCGACGCCGTTAAGTTTGCCTTAAGCCAGTCTATGCACGCAGAGGTGCAGCAACAACAGGAGGCCGAATTCGACATTAGTGCGCTGCAATTATTCCTGTCTATTTTAAATTGGCCTCCTCCAGTGTGCGCGTGTGAATGCGTCTGTGCGTGAGTTCGGCATTTTCACCGTCTCCAGGCAAATATTGAGACATATTATAAAGCCTCTCAATTGCACCTGCCCTGCTTTGCTGCTGATTGTGGAGATGATTCCAACACAAGGATATGGAAAGGTTCTGCTTTTTTTTTTATTTATTTTTTTTAGTCCATGCATGACACTTTTACAGCTTGGGAAAATGCTTGTTTGCTTATCGGGTTTGGGAAAAGGTACAAGCAGTTACCGTGGAGAGCAGTAATTCGGACCATGGGTGGAGATGAGAGATGAAATGATATTGATCAATTATTTAAATTTTGTTTTGAATACCCAAACAAACAAAAATGCATGTTGGAAATTGCACATTAGAAATTCAAACTATTTTCTATACCAGGGATGGGCAACTGGCAGCTGTGGGCCACATAGCGTGCCCCCTAATTTAAAAAAAAGTATTCTGTGGCATTCACATCAATGAACTTTGCAAGTATACACACGTCACATCGGTTGGCCAGAACCCAAATGCGGCCCAAACTTGTGAACGGTGAGGTGCAGAAATTGCACATCATGAAATTGTCAAAACCGACAACTCAAATCTATTTTCATGCACGTAAGCCCTGAACAAAATCAAGTTAAATTGATCAAGTTTAGATGGCACGGGGACGACAGATTAATACGTCAGCCGCACAGCGCAGAAGTCGTGGGTTCGATTCCAACTCCGGGCTTTTTGCATGTTCTCCCCCGTGCCTGTGTGGGTTTTCTCCGGGTACTCCGGTTTCCTCCCACATCCCCCAAAAAATGCATGGTAGGTTGACTGAACACTCCAAATTATCCCTAGCTATGAGTCTGAGTAGTTGTCCGTCCGTCTATGTGTGCCCTGCGATTGGCTGGCAACCAGTTCAAGGTGTACCCCGCCTACCACCTGAAGACAGCTGGGAAAAGCTCCAGCACACCCGCGACGATGAACGACTCAGATAATGGACGGACGATCAAGTTTATTTGACTATTCAGATATTGCAGATTGATGCGGTATCGCACAGCGTAAACTTTGAAGCGAAACGGATTAGAAAGGAAAACGTGTCGCCCACTGTGGTTATAACGTTCCGTTCCCGCTTTGTGGCTCGGCCGACATACAGGATACCGTATGTGGCGCTGTGGTGTGAAGGCTGCTCCACAGATGTGTTGTGCAATTTTAACGACATGCTGGAGCTCCCATCACAGACGGGCGATGAACTCGGTCAGGTTGCTCCGCACTGTACATTGGGGCAGAATGTGCGAATGTGAGTGTCAATGTGTGCCTTGTGATTGGCTGACGACCGCTTGAGGGTACACCTCGTCTTGTGCTCCCCCAAAGTCAGCGGGGAGAGAGCCCCCTTAACTCTGTGGTTAGTAGATTGTGGACAGAATATTTTGCCAGTCGCTGCCGATCATCCGCCGTCTAATCTGTCCAAGACAGATGAGCCCTCAAATGGTGGTGTACGTGTTTACTTTAAACGGTAACATTCATACTTATCGTTTGCGTCCTTGCTGTTAAGTCTTGAGATTTTTTTTTTTTCACAATTTACGAGAAGGGTGATGCTTACTGATTTTTATGCCATTTCAAATGTGAATTTAAAAAAAAAATGTTGGTCTTAAAATTGTATATTTTTTAAATACTGCTACACTGATAAACTGGTCAATCATTTCTTGATAGCTTTAACTCATCGGTTTGGGGAGTTTTTACCCTTAGTCGGATCAAAGCCTCATCTTGAGCGGAAATAATTAAACCAACATTGTCTCCGTCCCTTTTGCACCCAGCACCAGGTTAACTATTTCACCCAAATTCGCTTACTTTTACACCTTTTTTTCCCATGTTTTCAGTATCAGTGACTGGTATCGGCAGCCTCTAGAGTACCCGATACCTAAAAAAATAAGGCTGAGATCGTCCCGATACCGATATCTTGAATAGCTAACGCTCATCTCTACTTTTAGTCTTAACTCATTTACTGCCATTGACGGTTTAAGACGTCAAATATCCATTTTTTTTTTACTGGTAGTGAATGAGTTAAGTGTGGTAGAAGCTCTAATGCAAAGTTTTTAGCATTTATTATTTATTTATTTATTATCTACAAGCATGTTTGAATGCATTTGCAAATGTTTAATCCTCCAGATTGGCAGTTCCAGGCTTCTGTACTTGACGGCTTTTGCCTTTCAAGCTTTCAAATATGCCAACCAATCAAAGGTGGAAAAAAAAAAATAAAAATTGGCTGAAAACCACATTAAAATACCGTCGGTTTTCTTCAAGCCAAC
This sequence comes from Idiotropiscis lumnitzeri, assembly GCF_059441095.1. Lineage (NCBI taxonomy): Eukaryota > Metazoa > Chordata > Actinopteri > Syngnathiformes > Syngnathidae > Idiotropiscis > Idiotropiscis lumnitzeri. The sequence continues at coordinate 15,978,631 of NC_142403.1, forward strand.
AAACAAGAGCGCCTCTGCTGTTTGCAGGCATTTTCTTTGCCTCCAGACATGATTATTCACACAATCTTTAATTGATTTTTATGCCCTTCTCTAAATTGGGAATGTCGTCTTGATGATGCCTTGCCGGAGGGCCTGGGAAGTCACCTGATTTCCCTACGGTAATCAGTTCAAGAATCTCCTCCCAGACTACAACAAACCCGATTGGGGAAAAATACGAATACTGGCTTTACATTTCTTGGTGGTCACACATGGCATAGAGTTAGACCACAAGACACCAGGACATTCAAGAGCTCAATGTCAACAAGTTCAGTCGTGTAACAAATGCGCAAAAAAAACTAATTCAAGGGTAATTGTGTGGAACCGGTTGACATGAAAACATTGCGTAAAGTTGACGGTGAAGGCTCGCTTATGTCCTGGATCGTTTTAATCTGTTTATAAAACATCATCTCGCTCCGCGTGGCAGTGTTGCCGCCACAAAGGTTGTGTTATCGACTTTAATGCGGGTACAGTCTTTTGTTTAGGTTCAGATTGAAGATTGCATCTTTAAATCCGTATAATACGCAAAAATAAGCTTGGGCAATGGTGGTGGGGAGTAATAAAGTCAAAATATTTTGTTACTGAACTAAGTCGATTTTTTTTTTTTTAACCGGCGTATGACTTTTCCGACATTTTTATTTTCACAAAATTTTAAAAATGTGTAAAATATGTACTTTCTACACGCTTTGTCAAAATAGGTTTGATATTTTTTACGATTCAAAAAGACAAGCAAAGTGGTATCTTGATGGATTGAGACCTTAGGGTATTAAAAAAAAAAACAGTGGCAGAAGAAAATCAAAGAACTCGAACCAGCCATGGTCTTATTTAAGACAACTATCTGATGTTATCGAAGAATGATCGGTGTAGTGGTGAGCTTCTTCACAAATTAACAGTCGATTTGAAAGATAACAAGAAGGGTGTCATTTTACAGTTGTCATCATTGGCTGATTCAGCATTTTTTGGCGAGCCAGTTGAGCACGTTAGCAAAGCTAACACATTGTAAAAGTCGAGCCTGCGCAAGCTAGCTCTTAAACAACAACATGCGAAATTGTATAAAATGTGTTTGGGTGGGATGTGTGCCTTTTTTTATTTTTTACTAACATGAAGGAGTTGAGTCAGCAAAGTACTTTCATCACCTCCAATTTGCTGACATTGCCTTATGTGTGAAAATGCAAAGGGGGCAAAATACGGCATGACGATGCGAGTCAAAGAGGTGTGTTTGTGGTGTAATAATTATCTCACAAATGTTTCATGTCATGGGTTCTAAAGTCTGGGAGGATTTTGGCATTGACAACTCTTGTAGTTAAAATAATCGGATCTTGGAGCGTTTCCTTTACGCTTTAACTGTCCTGAAAGAAAATGACATACAGCGAATGCTAACGACATTGCAGTTGATTTTTTTGCGCCCTCGCAATAATGCGGACTTTCGGGGAATGCTGTTTTTTTTTTTTTTTTTTATGGTGGGTTTTTAGCAGTTGTTAAAGTGGCAGGTGTTGAAATGTTTGTAGTTACTGTAACAACTAATTTCTGTTTGGCATGTGTTAGCACTTAGCTAGCAGACTTGGTGGTGGCGTTACATGTGTCAAGTTGTATTGCGATGAGGGGATGTCATTAATATTTGACAACTGTGGGCATGTGAAACCATTTGTGACTTTACCGTGATTAAGGGGTGTATAAATAGATTTGACTTGACTTGGATTTCACAGATAAGGTCACATGGGAATGACAAGTTAACGTTGTTTTAGAATCAGAATCCTCAATGTTAACCTGATGCGATATATAGCTACCATTTCTTGACCGGTAAGGTATACTTTAAAAAAAAAAAAAAGTGTGTTTTAATCAGTTTAAATGTTGTGTTTTTTTTTATCTACGTCATCTCTTTTTTGTGGATTAAATGGAAAGTTCAAGGGTTAACGCTTATGCGATGTTAACATCGATAATGTTAAGCTGTGCATCCACTAACACTGCAGGTGTTGTAAAAAAATATATTTGGCTTTGGCATGATAGTGTTTCCATGTTAGGCTGACTAAGGCATTAAAAAAAAAAATATATAGCGGATCTTCGCCCAGCCTAATTCATGGATGGAGGAAGTTGGCCTGGGAGCAATTTTATGTAAATTAGCCAACTGGTGATGTTGCAATCAGTTTTCTCCTTTCCTCTCATATCACGTAACACATTTTCACACAAGCATTTGGGATGTTTCAAGTGTGTTGTTGCTAAATGTCAGAATCAAGGTTGAATATTTAGGCCATAATTCCAAAAGTAATTTGGCGCAAAAATATTGCTCATGCCCCTACCTGAAGCATGGTAGTGGCAGCATCATGTCTTGCGGCTGTTTTTCCTTCAACTGGAACTGGGGCTTTAGTCGAGGTGAAGGGTTTTATGAGCAGCGTAACAGTGTTAGCACAAAAGCTTCAGATTTCTGCGGGAAAGAAGAGGACATAAAGTCAGGAAAAGCCGACTAGAGCATCCAACATGTATTTAAAGTTATTCAGAGGCACCTTAAATGGCCACAGGTGATGCTGACGACCGCCTAGCGGAAGTTTGAATATGAACAGCTCATTCTCAACACAGCCACATGCCCAGTAATAAGAGGGTGTGCACACTTGTGCAACATCATTAACTGACTTGTTTGTTTTTTACTTCCCCCGTCGAAAAAAATATAAAAATGTTCTCAATTGACCTGTACAGGCACATTAATGTTGTTAAAACGTTTTGAAATCATTTATTTAACTCCAATGTTTAACAAAAATCAGACGCAAATGTTTTAATTCCACTGTAAGCACAATAAATAAATATTTCATGGCAGAAGTCACTCTCATTGCCATTCATGAAATTATTATTTATTGATATTATACATTTTTAAAAAAGTCTACTTGTATAAGAATCCAGTCCGAATCTTTAGAGAACAAAGGGGCAGGAGAGTGGTGCAGGGTTTGATTTGCATGTTCTTCCCGTGCCTGCGTGGGTTTTCTCCGGGTACTCCGGTTTCCTCCCACATTCCAAAAACATGCATGTTAGGTTAATTGAAGACTCCAAATTGACCCTCGGTGCGACGGTGGGCGAGTGGTTTGTCTTTGCCGCCCTCCAGCTGGGTGCAGATTAGTCATCCGTAAAGTTGCATATTTCCCAAAATCCGCTCATTTTTCTGCCATGTTCCTGCCTTCCAGGCCACACCAAGCCCAGCATCACCCCCGCAGGACCCCACCTGGTGGTCCCGCTCAACGCGCCCTTTGATCTGCGCTGCCAGGGTGAGAAGGAGATGCAGTGGCAGCGGGAGGAGCGGCCCAAAGTGCGGGGGGAGCGGCGGACGGAGGGCGCGTCGGCATTGCACGTGGCCCGCGCCTTGCCCGTCCACATGGGTCGATACGTCTGCCTGGAGAGGACGAGCGGCGAGCAGACGTCCATCTACGTTTTCGTCAACGGTAGATGCACGCCTCACTAGAGAATGCCGACAAAAACCCAAAAAACTAAATTTGCAATTTGTTAGCATTTTTGTCGACTAATACTGCCCCCTACCTGCAACGACATGAATATTTTCATTATAAAACATTTACATGCCAACTTTTTTCTTGGAATATCCGGAATGCAAGATAAGATTTCCTATAATTATTCTTGCCATGAAATAAGTCAGCAGGAGTACGCGTGAAGGCGTGGGTGTGCTTGAATGTGACGATGTTTGCCAGGTGGCCTAGTGCAGGTAGAGAGGCAGCATGACCGTTTTGACTTGCACGTTCCCTTGGCCCGCAGCCATCGCTGCAGGATGATATCATGTGCTGCTTTCAGAACAATCCCGACTCGCAAGCAGCAAACACAAAAGCGCTTTTTCATAAGGGAAATGCTGCAGAGATATATACGCATACATAAGATAGCGAAAAAAAGCAATATCGCAATAAGCGCCTATCCAAAATGCTTGATCGCAAAGTCATGCAATAATTTTACAAATTTGATCAGAATTTGAGAAGTCACATGCAAACTTAAATGCGCATCCCCATCTAACATACAAACACACACATTTTTTTATTAATATATATATATATATATATATATATATATATATATATATATATATATATATATATATGTCATTAGGTCAGATTTAAGAGTTCAACCCTATTCAAACGTATCCAACCTAACGATTTGAAACGTCTCAATTGGATGAAATAAAACAAGGGGAAAAAAAAAAAAAAGCTCATCTGCTCACTCATCTGCCCCCTTTCACCCTGCGCTTTTGTTTTGTTTTGGCAGATCCTGACAATCCTTTCAGGAAATCAATGGTGTTCAACATCCTCACCCGCGTGGGCGACGCCGCATCCATCCCTTGCCTGGCAACAGATCCCAGCCTGTCAAACCTGCACCTGGAGACGTGCTCTGGGTCGGCCCTGCCTCCCGGCCTGCGCCTGTCCGCCAGCCTGGAGCAAGGCGTGGTGGTCCGAAATGCGCAAAAGTCCTACGAGGGCTGCTACATGTGCGCCGGCACGCTGAGGGGGCGACGCATACACTCGCATAACTACCACCTGACCGTCAAGCCAGGTAGCCGTGGCTCTTGACATCTTTGTACTTGGGACTCCGGTGGTCATTTGCCCCTCGTTTCCTCTCTCAGTCCCCGTGGCGCCCCCCGTCATTGAGATGCAAGCGCCCGAGCGGGTCATCCTCACCCTGAACGAGGGTCTGGCCCTCACCTGCAACACCACCAATGTCAACGGCGAGATCAAGCTCAAGTGGGTCACCCCGCCCAGCTCAGTGAGACACTTTTGCATTCTCCTACCAGTCTGTTTGGACGCCCCTTGTTGAAGGGGTCAAAGCTTGAAGATCTGGACTGTGTGTATTGCGTGTGCGTGTGTGCATGTCAGTGTGGTTGGCGAGGATAGCCGTGCAGACGGGGTTAATCTCTAGAGATCTCTGGGCGTTGACAGGGTGCCGTCTGGTATCCACAGCAACCAGCAAAGGTTGACACTGCGTCGCGTATCCGGGCGGAGCACTTCGACCACATGCGCAGCGCCACCCTTCGCGTGGCCTTCGCCGCGCACCGCGACGCCGGACGCTACCGCTGCGAGGCCGAGAATGAGAAGGGGGTCAGCGTGCGCGCAGTGTGGCTCGACGTTTACGGTGAGTACGTGGAAGGAAACGCGGGATAACGCCAAAAATGATAAGCATGCTCTCTTTGAGGTTTTTTTTTAACTTTTTTAAAGTCTTGCCTTCCTCCTCCCATCTATCATTCATTCTTTTCTTCCATGGTTCCTTCGTAGCCTTCCTTCCTTTATCCCTCCCTCCCGTCTTTCATCTTGTCTCCTTTATTACTACGTCCTTCCTCCCTTCATTTTTTTCATTTCCTCATTCCTCTTTTCATTTTTTCCTCTGTTCCTTCCATTTTTCGTTCCCCTTCATCCTTAATTCCATTTTCTCCCATTTTTACTCGCCTTAATTCTTCCACCCATCCAGGCTTTGGCCTTTTCTCCTTCACCCTTTCATCATTTCCTTCCATCCTACCTTGTCTCCTTGAATCCTATCTTTCTACTTTTATTCCTTCCTTCATTCTTTACTTCACGCATCCTTCCTTCCACCTTTTCCCCACTCATCATTCCATCCTTTCCGTCCTCCTCCCACCCTTCATCCCTTTCCTCATCATTCTTTCCTTTCTGCCACTTAATCCAACTTTCTTGCTTCCATTCTTCCACTGTTCCATTCCTTCCTTTCATCCATCTTTTTTTCCTTCCTCTCACCATCCCTTCTATCCATCCTTCAATCCCTTTCCTTCCTTCTGTCACAGATTCCTTCAATTCATCCCATCTTGCTCCTTTCCTTCCTCTCATCCATCACTTTCCTTCCTTCAACATTCGTTACTCCCTTCTTCTTCTTACCGTCCCTCCTATTCCTTCCTTCAATCCTTTCATCCTTTTCTTCCTCCCTTCCTTCTTACATTCCTTGCTTTCTCTCTCCCTCTCTCTAATCTCGTTGCACACTTGAGTACAATGACAATAAAGGGATTTCTATTCTATTCTATTCTATTCTTCCTAAAATAAGTAAAGTGAAAAACGTAGTTTGGTTGGTTACCACGTGTGAGGTTCATTGTGTAATCAGCCTGCGGCGAGGTCTGTATTTTACCGGCTTTTTGTCCATGTGAAGGCAGAATTTGTGCTATATTTCCATTTCATATAATTCCCCGTGTGCATTTTTTTCCCCCTCTCAGACACCGGATTCATCAATGTAACGTCAACGAGCAACAGGACTATCCACGTGCGGGCGGGTGATAGTTTATCCCTGCTGGTGGAGATGGAGGCTTACCCCAAGCCCCGCGACTTCTCCTGGAGCTTCATGGGCCACAAGCTGAAGAATAACAGCGACCACGTCATCACTACGCAGAGCACGCGGAACTACAGGTGCGAAGATCCCCCGCCCCCCTACCTCCTTCCCCACAACCGGCGAGGGTGGAATTTAGCATGGAGTTGGCCGCGGGCTTTACAGCTACTTGACAAATACGAAGAAGTGAAGAGTGCCTCGGGTTTATTGAACCGAAAAAAAAGATGTCTCCATTCAAATGCGTGCTAAGAAAACAATGCGTTTGCATTGTTACTGCAGAGCAAAAAGGGAAATATGACATAAAATTATAAGTCGGTATGTAACATGCTTCCGAGTGTTTTTTTTTTTTTAATTTTTATAAAGAACATTTATGCGGGTCAAATCGACCCAAAAAATTAACATGTTAAAAAATAAAGGTTAAACAGTTTTTCACTTGGAAAGTGTGCTAAATATAAAATGTTCACCCAAGTAAACAAAAGAGTGAAAATAAAAATGCAAATGAAAAGTTAAAATTACACTTTCCTTAGGAAACTGAGAACTGTCGAGCTTATAAAATGGATATTTGCAAATCAAATCGACCCATTTGGGGGGGGAATGAAAACGAAAGTAAAAATATAAAAGTAGTTTTTCTCTATTAAACCGAACAGAACACAGAAAATAAAAATATTGCAGGTCAAATTGACCCCCCTCCAAAATAAAAAAATACAAGTTGAAACATTTTTCTCACATGAAAATGAATAAGTGTACAACAAATAAAATGGAAATGCTGTGGGTAACTAAAGAAAACCCAACTGAAGTAAACGACCCCCTCCCCACTCCCCTCCGGTGTTCAGGTACAGCAGCGAGCTGAGGTTAGTGCGCCTGAAGACGTTGGAAGGCGGCGTTTACATGTTTAAAGCCTCCAACCGCGACGCCTCAATCAACGAGACCTTCACAATCTTCGTGACCAGTGAGTGCCTTCCATTTTTGATTCCTTCTTTATTTTTATTTTTTTTTAAACCAGATGATTTGCTTGACTTCTTGTATTTGTAATCACGCCTCATTCCTCACTAGCTAAACCCGAGATCGTGTCGCACGAGGGCCCGGTGGACGGCCAAGTGCGCTGCGTGGCCGAAGGATTCCCCGCCCCCAAGATCGCGTGGTACTACTGCGAGCAGCCCTACATCAGGTGAGCACCAAACAATTACGGTCTAGGTGATAACCAAGGCAAGGCAGTTTTATTTTTATTTCATACAGAAGGCAACTCAATGTGCTTCACACAAGCAAAGAAACTACCCCCACAAGCATTTACAAACACAAAAGTAAACATTCCAAAGCAAAGCAGAGAAAACAACAGTAGCCTACAAAAATGACTCATTTGTACATTTGACAACAAAAGGCAAAGTAAGGATATAAAGGTGATTTACTAAAATATCAAAGAAAAATTGTTTGGCGGACGTTAATCAAAATGTTTGACAAAAAAAAAAAAATTCTAGACCTGACTTCACTCCTGTTGGCACCTTATTCCATTTGTGTGCGGCATAACCCCTAAATGTAGCTTCACCACGTTTAGTTTCAACTCTGGACTCCACGAATTGACCTGAGTCTGCAGACCTTAAAGTCCTACTGGGTTGAGTCATTTATAGAACAGTAGCAGAATTTAAAAAATCTATTCTACAGCTGATTGGGAGCCAGTTTAAAGCCTTCAGGACTAGAGTAAGGTTTCGATGTCTTAGTTCTGGTCACGACCTGAGCTGCAGTCCAGTACGAAGACTGTTACAATAGGTCTACAGGAGATAAAAGCATGGATAAGTTTCTGCTGGTCTGCTTGGAGCATGCAACCCTTCGGTCTGGATAGTTCAGTTCATGTTATGAAATTATTTTGGTAAGAACGTTAGCCATATTAATTTGGGTGTGTCGGTTTGTATTACTTAATTTTGTTGACTTTTCGCAATTAAAAAAATAAAATCAATTATGTAATTAAATATTATTAATAATGTTATTTGCGATCATTTTCACCCCAGGTAATCAGTGTACCAGATCATGTCTTTTTTTTTTTTTTTTTTTTTTTTTAATATTTCATCGTTTGATAGAAGTCGTCTTACCGGCCCAAAAACTACAAAATTCGGGGATTTTGGAGAAAGTTATACACTTTTACTGCAGTTCTTTTTTTTTTATTACAAAACTAAGAAAACATTTGACTTTGTTTTATCCAAAAAGAAAAAACATTAACAAAACAAATAATTGCTGTTGATTTTTTCATAATTAGAGACCCTTTTCTATTTTCTTTAACAAAACCAGTCGTAGCAAATTCGTATTTATATTTTAAATGCAAAGACTCTCTATTTTTACCCCACAATTTTTTTTTCCTTGTGAACCACAGGTAATTATTTCAAGGTACAGTACATGACTTTTATTGAGCAACTAGAATATTTGACTACTTTACTGTTGACCAATTTGCGAATCCCAAATGATAAACCTTCCTCAGGAAACCTTGGCGTGAACTACTCAAATAAACCAACATAATGACTTGGCTGCCTTTTGTTAAGGCACTCCTAATCATTTGGCAAGTGAGTGAAGAGAAACCTGACCTCGCCTTTGACCTAAAATAAACCCTGTGGTGCGCGGGTGTCAAAACTTGAGTCTGGTGTTCATTTTACGCACATCATTAACTGTCAAATCCCTGGAACTGATTTCTTATATAGAAATGTGTGGCACTCAGACTCCTTTTTATCAATAACATGTGTTTAGACTCACAGCATCAATAAAAAGTAATAGATTTATTGAGGTGCATCTCCCATTTAATACATTTTCGTTATCTTCAAAAATTAAGATTCACTTCAATCTGTACACTAAAAAATATATAAATTTGAATTAGGTGACTGTACCCAAAGGTAGAAAAACATTTGAAGAAATTGAAGATATCCATCCTTTATCAGAAGTTTAACGTGGGGAGTAATTTTTTTTTTTTTTGTAACGCGGACATAGAACCTTCATTTTTTTAACTGTATATACACCAAATAGTTTTGGGAGCCAATTCAAAACTATAATATGATAAAATATGATGCGGGTTTTGATTAATAAAGATAAAAAAAAAAAGTATCTATGCTTGCAATGATTTTCAGAGACAAAATTTAGAGCAAAAAAAGTGCTTTTTTTTTTAATGACAATATAGAGACATTAAAATAAAATGTTTTGATTGTACATGGACCAAAATGTTGACTGTTTGCTCAATTTTGTATTTTTCATGCTTTATTGAGAATTTAATTTTGATGGATATTGATTAAGAATAATATAAGATGGATTGATGCGTGGATGGGTACAACATCAATGATACATTAGCAACACAAATAAGCGAAAATAGTCAAATAATTAGCAGCAAAACTGCCATAAAAAAAAAAAAAACGCATAACATAACGGAGCTTGGATAGGATTATCTCAATTAACACCAGCTGTGTTACACAACCACACAAATTGTCCTGATAAAAGCGCCTAAATTGTCCACACGTGCCTGACCAAAGCGACAATCCTTGTTGCGATGTTTCGACAACATCTGGCCTCAAGTCGGCAAGCTCACATCTGGACGACTAATGAGCAGTTTTCTGATCCTGCCAGATTTCTGTCGACATCTAAGAGCCTTCTCTTCAATGTTGCCCCACTTTCGGTTCAGGTGCTCGCAGCAGGTGAACGCCACCCAGGAAGAGACGGACATCATCACCATCACGCTGTTCAGCCCCATGTTTGGCAAAACGGAGGTGGAGAGCCGAGTGAACGTCAGCCGGGGACGCTTCAGCACGCTGGAGTGCGTGGCCACGGTGGAGGGCGAGCAGGCTTACACGCTTTTCTCCATCAGTGGTGAGCCACGACGTAAACGCAAACCAACCCCTGCATGTACGGTTCATAAATGATAATGCTGCGGACCGCTTTCTCACCAAGAGTTCACGGCAAAGACGAACCAACGTTGATGGAGACGCACTAACTTTCCGGGGAGTTGTTATTTTTTTTTTTGGCGTGTGTTTTCTTGGGCTGTCTACAAGGCTTTTAATTAGAAAATCCGGTGTCTTGTTTTTACAGCTGCTGTGAGGCTTTGTTGGAATAGTGCGTGCCGCAGCAAATTTTACTCAGACGTCGGTTTTATGGTGCAATCGGTGAACGAATGGACAAATCCAAGCCAATTAAGACATACCTTCCTTTGTACGTTTAATTTACTGAGATTAAAGAGAAATGAGTCATTGTAGTTGCTTAGCGCAAGGCTTGTTTGTTTCGCTCGATAGTCTGAAATCTTCAAACGGGATGACTTTTGTAAGGGATACATGTAAAATTTTGATTACTTACAAAAAGTTGAAAAATTTGTGAGCTATTTCTAGAAATATTTTCACGTATAACTAAAGAAAGCTAGCGGTCAATATATTTGCAGTTAATCTTTAAGACTCTTTGCTTCTAAACATTTATTTTGGTGCAATTTCTATCTGAATGTAATCATTTATAGATATTCTCTTATTTCCTTGTACTCATATTAATGTTTAAACGGTGAATGTTAGAGTGGCTTCCAAAATTCAAGATTAGACGGTTGTCAATTTTGTTGTTATTTATTTAATTTCTTTTTTTTTTTGCGGCAACAAAGAGTGCTTTTGTGTTTTTACAGCTGTCGCGAGTCAGTCGTATATGTTCAGTCCCGCTTCCGTGCCTGGCCTGGCCTTATTGTTCGCTCCTCTGTCCACTGGTGTGTAATAAGCTCTTTATAAAGATAAGGAGCTTTCTCCCCACTTCAAATCTGAGAATGCCAAGTCTGCAAGAACAAATCCGCCGGTAAACCCGTCAGTGGTTTCTAAAGCGCTACGTGTGCTCCATGACACCTCCTAGCCTCGGCCAAGACGGGAGAGCCTACCCCTCGCTGGTGCCTCGCGCCGACTTTGGCCATACAGCTATTTTTTGGAAATTGGGGGGTTGGTGGTCGCTGTCATTGCGGCAGATGGGGAAGCCGTTATGACGCTGCATGGATTTGGAGTCATAAAGTAAACAATGGACTCCATCTAATTCCTATCTGCACATCTTATAACAGCCAATCATGTCTCGCTTGGCTCCTGTTTACCAAACGGTTTATGGGAGACGACGGGTAAATTCATTCTAAATTGTGTTCTTAGTCAATATTTTGAGATGGGACACATTCACTTTTTTGTTTTTTCCACACACAATATTTTGACAATTTCATATTAGGTGACAACGACACCATCACGACATTTGTTTTACGCCTGTTGAACATTTAATGATTCAAACATGAAATCACTAGACTCACAGAATCATATTTGCATGGTTAAAATTTGACCCTCACTGTGACATTGTCTGCGAGACAAAAACAACAACAGCACAATTTGGTTTGGTGAGCGGCAGATGATTAATTGGCTGACATTTGGAAATTTTGGGGCTTTTAATCATGATTCAAGGACAGTGCATTTTAAAGTGGAACGATTCGATTTGGTTCGATTCGTTGGGATTAGGATTCGATTCGACATGGTACACCTCAGTTTGAGAAGGTATAATGCAAAGAGTTAGCCTAGTCTAACCGTGTGCATCGGTGGCGTTTTCTTTCTTTCGATATTTGCGCCGTTGTGGGTGTGAACACAGATGACTAGCTTTATAGCTAACGGACACGGCTTCGCTCATTCCCGAGAGCCACACCGTTTTTGACACGACGGAAGCAGAAAGTGACTTGCTGGAGTCCTTGTAACTACCTCGCCACTAATAGATATCCCAAATACTTTTTACAGAGAGAACCGTTCCTCACGATCTGTTCACCCCACTGCTGATCGGCTTGGTATCAGCAGCCTCCATCCTTGGCCTAGTCCTCATCATGCTCTTCTACAAGTACCTGCAGGTATTTACTGGTGCTATTCATGGCGCAACGTAAAGTATCAGTTGGAAATGATATTTTGTGGTTGTTTTGTTCCAGAAACCTAAATACCAAGTTCAGTGGAAGGTAATCGAGGGAATCCACGGTAACAACTACGTCTACATTGACCCCACCCAGCTACCGTACGATCACCAGTGGGAGTTTCCCAGAAACAACCTGCGCTTCGGTGAGCCACCGGACCTCCTGACACAGTCGTGTAACATGTTTGTCGAGCATGCGGCACGTGTCTTCGAGCATAGTGTGAACATGGCACTTGCGACGAGCCTGGGGCCTCAAGGCAAACATTTTTATAGGAACGAGGAAGAAACAACTGCAGACAACATATGGGGAAAATTACGCAGCTGGATGTAGACAAGTTTCAAGGCTGAGTCATTTAAGATGCAGGAAGATTTCAGGTTATGTCCGGTGTCGAAATGATAGCATGGCGCGACTGACCTCTTCAGGCTGCGATCTGAGATTTTCAAAATTATTTAAGATTCCCTAAAGTGAATTCAGAGATTGCCCTCCCTTCACCCTTGTCGGTGGGATCAACTGTTATCTGGCACTATTGTGACATCCGAGCTAATTATGCCATTCCGCTGACATGGCCGTTTCAGAGCATCTGAATTCTCCGGCACGTTAGCGTGAGAAAGGGTGAACTTGTTTCTTTTATAGGATTGTCATGAGAGGGTGGAGAGGGACTTTTGGCTGATATAGCCACTTTAGAGTGCCTCGTTGTCACGCTGTGGAAAAGCCCCACAATGACCAATGGGATGCATTCAAGCCATCGGAGGCTTCAAGTACATATTTTAGAAGCTTAATCAAGGTGGCTCCATTTTTTAGGTTATGCTGTGGAACGCAATATTTGAGCGGCACACGCAAATTCATCTTTAGATGTGGTTGTTTTTTTTCAATACTTAAAAAAAAAAAATTCCTTCTTTCGCAGTTGACCCCCGTTTTTTTTTTCCTGGAAAACTTTTATTGTATATATAATATACATATGCTGGCCCGGTCTGCAGCTCCCGCAAATAGCGGGGCTCCACTGTATTTATTTTCACTTTACAGGCATTTTACCCATTTTGTCACACAATGGCTAAATAGCATGCAAAAATAATGCGACAAAGCCTTTTTCTTTGTTTTGTTTAACACAGCTCAAGGCAAAAAAAAAAAAAAAAACACGTTCTGACTCCACAGACAGCAAAAAGATCCTGATTTGTTTTCACGGTTTAAAATGAAATTCATCTTAGCAATGCAGTTGAACCGAATTGCCTGCTTTTTCTCGTGTTCAAATCACAAGCTTGCCCTGGCGACTTGTTGCTGAGCACAATCATTTTGCGGGCAAAACGGCGTACTGTTTGAATGAACAGGAACATAAAGTCCATTCATTTTCCACACAGTTTAGAGAATAGGAGACTCTGTATTAAATACAAAATACGCACATTGAGCATCTTCTATTGGGACAGTAAATCTCACTTATCCTTTAATACCCCTTCTGGGTCATGGGAAAGCTGGAGTCTAGCCAAACTGACTATGGGTAAAAAGTTAAGACTGTCTACCAACCGCTACACCCACAGTTACTGAAACTGCGATCTGAGTTCATCATCAGATAAACGCCTGGGTAATGGCAGCCTGAACATGGCATGACGTCACCCTCGCCTGTCACCAATGAAGGACATGTGGACAGAGCTGGAAAGCGGCAGCGGTGCCCATCAAAGGCAGTCGCAGGGCTCAAACATGACAAAAACCTTCCCTCCCTCACTGCTAACATCGTAATGTTGACATATGCTGGGTGTTGTTTTTTAGCCAACCTCCTCCAACAGGATTCTGCACGTCCTGGTGATTGAGCACACAGCCCGGGGGCTCAACTGGTGTTGTCCCAGTAATGCTGGCAGGGGGCCAGTGGAAGGGAAGGGAAGGAAGGGAAAAACAGGATGGGCAGGGGGAATAACAGCTTTCTGGATTTCTTTGTGTGTCTGCAGGGACGACATTGGGCTCCGGCGCTTTCGGAAAAGTGGTGGAAGCCACGGCATACGGAATCGCGGAGGCCGACTCGGTTACCACGGTGGCGGTCAAGATGCTTAAATGTACGTTGGAGTTGAGATAAGATGAGCTGCAATGTGAGGTGGGAGGAACTCTGCCGCAGGGCTTGGAGTCAGATGTCAGACATCACATGTGTAACATTAAAACGGAGACGGGAATATCAGGGTGAGATAACGCAATAAAAATAAGGTCAGGAAAAAAACAAAAACAAAAACAAAATAAATAAAAAAAGGGTGCAGCGTTCGGGTTCAAGTTAGCGTCAAGTAACGGCAACTGGCCTAACCCTATCCCATCGTAACTATTTTAGAAAAGTCTTGGAATCAAAATATACTTTCCATTTTGTTGATTTTTCATTAAATCCAATATTTTTGGTCGTGTAAATATTGGTTACAAGCTTTGCAGAAAATAAAAGTAGAAAATTGTGATTCATCACGATTAACTACAGAAAATTGTGCAATTACTGACTTGAGCATTTTTGATGGCTTGGCATCACAAATATTGTTAATTTACTACCATTTTATGCTTAAAAAAAACATGGCAGGAAAAAAAAGAGGATTTGTGTTTTTCCTCATACATGATTTTAAAAATTGATAAGTGAGAACATATGAAAAGTAAGGGAACAAAAGGTAGAGTAAACTAGTCAACCGGTGTAGTATAAATATTGAATAGTATTCTAAAAAGTTGCTTTTAGTAAAATGCAATATCAATAGATGGTCATATTTTTCGGAAAGTGCCACATCACCGGATTGTTTTCTTTTAACTCATTCACTACCATTGACGGATATACACGTACTTTCATTTTACCTGGGCTGGCAGTGATTCATTTAGGAATCGTCAAGGTTACAAGCAAACTAGCAACTATTATTAAGTTGAATCCAACTTTTTTCTTGGTTTTCATCCACAGCGAGCGCTCATGCCACAGAAAAGGAGGCGCTGATGTCCGAGCTGAAGGTTCTCAGTTACCTTGGAAACCACATGAACATCGTCAACCTGCTGGGGGCCTGCACCGTGGGAGGTAGGGGCACCTCTGTGCTCACCTTTGGGGGAATGTTTGGAATCACTTTGCCCTCTATCCCGCATATTAAATGTGACATGTTTGTCTGTGGCGGAAAGGCCCCACGCTGGTGATTACCGAGTACTGCTGCTTCGGTGACCTGCTCAACTTTTTACGAAGGAAGAGGGAATGTTTCTTCTATTCCAAGACGGATGAAGACTGCTACTACCGCAACGTGATGTCACAGAGGGTCACTGCTGGGTCAGTTGTTTCAAGTGCTCTCAAAAGATTTTGCCCAAATGGAAACAGTGCAAGTCGTTTATCATCTGAACATTTGACTCTGAATGTCACGTTTTCCGACAGAAAAAGAAAAATCCTTCAAAAGCGAAATATTAAAGCACTTTTTTTTTTTTGCCGCAGTAAATTCGTCAAAATGATCAAACATTGTCGCCACACCCCACCCACCTTAAATGGTCAGCGATCGGTTTAGTACACCTGCTTCCGATTGGCTCATTGCTTCAAAGTAAAATATCAGACTTCCTGTTCAATCCGTCAAGACTTTTTCGTGCGTCATGTTCCAACAGAAATGTCCCAATTTCACGTTAAATCGGAGAAACTGGTGTCTGGGGCTTGTTGAGATTCCAATGAAGGTGTGATTAAGAATTCCAGAAGAATTCTTATGATTTGCTGATCCACAAAATTTTGAGCTTGTTGATTAAACAAGTGTCGGGGGGGGGGGGGGGTAATTCTTCTAGCTTACTTTTTCATCAGGATGCTCACACTTGACGAGTTTTCAGACAATCCGAGCCCCCCCAAATAATTATGGGCCGCGAACCATTCATAGTCAAAACAAAATGTGAACTGCAAAAATCAGAATTGAGCGTGGAGTCCTGCGGAGCGTCAAAGTGCTGTTTACTATCCAGAACGTGCGTGGGAGTAGACTGTTTCGAGGTTCGTTCTCAGACTGCTCCTTTCCTCTTCTCGCAGAGACAGCTTGAACGGCTACATGACCATGAGGCCTTCTGCCACTGGCAAGCCGCCTTCGTCCTCATCCTCATCATCAACCACCGTGGACAAGAGAAGCTCTTTCCGCAAAGGCGAGTGGGACATTTCTCGAATTTCAAAGAAAATTCAAAAAGCATCTGAATTTACATTTAATGCCGCCTCTCCCCTCTTTCTCAGGCGGTTACTACGGCGAGAGCGAAGCCGAAGGGGAAATGTTCGACGACGACGGCCTGTCGCTGGACACTGAGGATCTCCTCAGTTTCTCCTACCAGGTGGCCAAGGGGATGGAATTCTTGGCTTCCAAGAACGTGAGTTATGGCATCCATCTATTTTTCATACCTCATCATGAGCGACAAACTGATTTATACTGATCCAGAACTTTTTGATCATGCCATTTCACAGCCGTACACTATTGAATTAAATCGTAATCCCACTGAGTCTAATGACAGGAAATTTGACAAGCCACAGGACAGTTAAATAAACCTGAGAGGCGGTTGAGGTATAAATCTTGGGTTTGCTTGAGTTCCATAGTATTTAACTCATTCACTACAATCCAAGTAAAAAAAAAATAAAAAATGGATCTTTGACGTCTTTAGCCGTCAACGGTAGTAAATGAGTTAAGAGTAGTATATATACAGATACTCTAGTAGATTATCTCCAACTGACCTACTCATGATTTGCTAATAGTAATTTTTCAAATATTGTATGCTCTATCCGCACAGTTTCAGAACTGACACGGATATGTTGCACTAAGGCCAAACAACTTTTGTGATTTTAAAGCAGAGTTCTTGATTTATCTGATTTCTGCACGGCTCGTGTTTCCACCGCTAGTAAGCGTATCCAGAATGCATGTCACGCTGTTAAAATTTTAATTACTGTCAGAGTCAACTCTGTCAGCTGATTGTAATGGAAAAAAATACGCAATACTTGGCTGATGTCACATAGAACAAGTCTCATTGGTGTTTTCCCCTTCCACAGTGCATCCACAGAGACCTCGCGGCCAGAAACATCCTGCTCACTCAAGGACGAGTGGCGAAGATCTGTGACTTCGGCTTGGCCCGAGATATCACCACGGACTCCAACTACGTTGTCAAAGGCAACGTGAGTCTCTGGATTATTTTAAAGGAATACTGCATTACTTTGAAATTTTACAAGACAAGGGACAGCAGAATATTAAAGAACTTAAAAATATCTTAAAGCTTCACATGTATATCAAAATATACTATTTCAAAAGGTAACAATAATGGCACTGAACATGCTTAAAACTCATTTGATGCAGTTCCACTCCATTACTGTAGGTGGCAGTAAGTGGAGGGTTACTGTCATGTCAAAAGTCCCATTTAAGTTAAATGGAAGACAACTGGTCATCTTTTTGGCTGTTGACAAACATTCATTGCTTAAAACAAAATACCGGATCCCCTTATTGCGAGCTCATTAAACGCCAGAGCTAGCGAATAACGGGACACTCTTTAAAAATGACGGAAGTCTTTTTTGCTAACCGACCAATGAACGATGATCGAGACATCACCTCGGCTCTGCATAAATAATTAAACTAAAGAATTTCCTCCAATAGTAATTTTAAGAGTCATAGACGCTCTACCCCAATTAGTCATTAGCGTGACGTCCCCTTGAAAAGGAAATCTGTACCTCAAATTTCCCGACTAAGCAAGCAACAATAATACAGACAGGGTGAAAAAATAAACACCGTACCCCAAATCGACAAATAGTCTCAATGTTGTTACATAACAACTGCATCATAATTTATTTTACCAATACGGGGTCACAAGATTACATAATCATAATATTTCATCAAATTCAGTTTGCACTGTGAGAGTAGCGGGGCCCAAAATATGTCATCCACATGAATAAATCCCGGGCCTTCAACTGTTTTGAGCTACTTTCTCATCAGAGAGATTGACGGCGTCAGCATAACTACAACCTCAACGTTCACACAGCCGTTTTCTGAATTCCAAGAAAACGCAAACCGCAAGCGGCTTAAATAACAAAAAAATGCCACAAATGAAATCTAGCATTTCAAATGACGTATCAACAGCAAATATTTTATCAGATTTTACAAAAAGTGTTTCTCAAATCATTAGTGTGTTTCTGAGAACTTTTTCAGAACATCGCAGTCTCTTCTCGCACTTTAACATTTTAATGGTTGATTTACTACGGCTCTATTTTCAACTCAGGCTCGGCTGCCGGTCAAATGGATGTCTCCGGAGAGCATCTTCGAGTGCGTATACACGTTCGAGAGTGACGTGTGGTCGTACGGAATTCTCCTGTGGGAGATTTTCTCGCTAGGTATGCGCTTCCATCTTCTATATACGTCGATTGTCGTTTTTCCGTGTTTCTCCTGACCAGCGAAATCCTTCATGCAGGAAACAGTCCTTATCCCGGAATGCCCGTGGACGCCAAGTTCTACAAGCTGATTAAAGAAGGATACAGGCTGGACTCTCCCGAGTTTGCACCTTGTGAAATGTAAGACTGGAAGGACGTGATTTTTTTCATTAAAAAAAAAAAAAAAGGTGTTGATGGTGGTGAATACATCAAAAAAAAAAAAAAAAGTGAGATTTTAATGACGGCCCACTCTCATCCTGTTTCACTGGCACGAAACTCCTCAACTATTAACTTGCTCTACTTTAGAAATCAAGTCCCCCACAAATAAACAAATCAATTGAACATGAGCACGGTGCTTCGTCCTGAAGAACACCCGACCTGAAACGCACTTGTTGTTTCTCCCAAGTAACCAACTTTGAAGAAAACATAAACCCTGTAAAGCTTTATCAGCCATCATGTGGGCCCAATTTACTTGGTACTTCATCCCGGTGCATCATGAATGCCAAACCTCAAATAGTTTTCCTTTTTCCCAAACCAATCAGTGAACTAACAATGATCAAAACATGATTCGCTGCACTGTACCATATCTTATTTAGCTCTGATGTGATAATAGATGCCAAACCCCCAATTAGATGTCTGACTTTAAAAAAAAAAATCAATTTAAAAAAAAAAAAACAAAAAAAAAAAACAGCATACCGCAAAGGGATGTGTCAGTTTTCTAAAACGCGCGAGACAAAGTACTCCTATTCATTGTCAGGCACATCATCTGCTTGACTAAACACCCAACATTAAATCGAGCACTTGTGTTTTATTATTATTACAAATAGGTGACTCATATTTCTTTACAACTTCAGAATAAAAACGCAATCACCTCAATTCATAGACCCTCGCGCGGAAATTAATAGTGAGGCCCATTTCAACTCAGTAGCTAACCAAAACAGCAGCACCTAACAAGCTAGGAATTTTAAGTATGGAATCAGCATGTGTGTGACTGCTCTCCAGGTATCAGATCATGCGGTCCTGCTGGGACGCCAACCCCATCCATAGGCCCTCCTTCAGGAAGGTGGTGGAGAGAATTGAGCAGCAGTTGTCAGATGCTACCAAGCACGTAAGTGTTGACACAACGGACAGAATTTAAAAAAAAAAAATTTTTTAAATACAATGCTGAACCGGGGGTACATGCTTTTTTTTCCCCGTTGTACTACAATAAAGTGTAATTGCACATCCACTCCAGTAGTTGGCAGTGGCGCTTGCCTTGCCCATTGTGCGCAGCGAGTATTAACTCTATGCTGTAGGTTTGTTTTGATACAAATATGCTATTATTCATCGTTGCAGCGGGGAGTGAGTGGTGGTGGGGGTCGCGCAAGTTATTTTCTTCTTGCGTCTGGGTTGGGGCGTCACGAAAAATAATCGAGATGCACTGGATTAGGCCGATGCAGAATCCTTACAGCAAAAACCTCAATTCAACTACAACCACCTCTTCGAGTAGATAGGGAGGGGGGAACGAGAGTGGAGAAGCGGCAGTAAACAAGGCAAAAATCCAGGTACGAGGGTGTGAGACAAACTGCATAGTCGTAGTGTAGAAATAAAAACGAGATTTCAACATGACTATTTATAAAGCCCTTAATTACAAAAGAGTCTCAAAGGGCTTCACATACACACAAGTGACTAATATTAACAACATTCCCACATCTTAAACCCCGCAGGAGGAAATTAAAAAAAAAAAAAAAAAAAGGTAGCCAGGTAGCTGTTCTAACTTGTGTAGGTCGATAGGGCAATCCAGAGTTCCGGAGCCCAAATCGAGAATGTGCAATAACCAACTGACAAAGTCACCAGAACACCAGCATGGACCACGAAAATACCACCGAATCAGCAAGATGCCCAAGCTAACTTTCTTAGCACGCCATGAATGCTGATTGGAGCATTGTTTTTTTTTTTTCAGATCTATCTGAACTTCAGCTCTAAGATTACGGCGACGCACAGAGACGCCACTTCCTCCGCCACCAGCACCATGGAGGAGGAGGACGACGACGAGGCGCCCAGCATTCCAAACACGGCGTTCCAGCCCAGCTCAAACGGCAGTAGCGCTCCGACGCAGCCCTTACTGGCCCAGCACGAGGTTTTCCTGGAAGGCACAGGCCTCGCTATCCAGCGGGTGTGAGCCCCCTCCCCCCCGTCCCCATGCCTCCTAAAAGAAGTGCCTCTCATGTTCTGCTACTATGACAAATAAAAAACACTGCCATCCCATGTCCCCATCCGTTAAAAAGACTGGTCGCATGCTTGAAAAAGACTGCCCCTGTGGTGCAGGGAAAAAAAAAATAAACCACAACACTGGCCGCCCCCGACTTTGCTCCCTTTTGGCACTAGACAAAACAAAAAATTTTGTTATTAATGTGACATTCAAGGGAGGGCAGTTCAGGAAAAAAAAAAGAAAAAAAAAAAGCTCAATATTAAATGCTTACGTGTATCATAATGATGGTTTTATCAGCTGTCTTTGAAGTTTTTTCCCTTTTTACCATTTTGTTTTCCTTAGACTTGTATATACATATTTTGTCTGGAACGGAAAAAGAAAAATGCACTCCAGGCACTTCACGTCATTCCACACATCCCATCGTGCAGCTTTGTTTCTTTTTTTTTTTTTTTTTTTATTGTCAGTATTACATGTTTCAAAATGAAGGTGATGTTTATTCAGGGTCCAACTTTTCAAATGGAGCTACTGGGACACTGTTTTTTTTTATAAGCTATTATTAATTCAGCCTGATCCTCTTTGAGTAGATGTTGCGATCTGATTGTTGCGAAAAAGGTACACGAGCTTGTTTTGGAGATAGTTGTGTTTTTTTTTTTTGCAAAGACACTGGGGGCAAAGGCAAAGCTTTAGCGGGCTAGCTTTAGCAGGTGAACATCAAACGTTAAAGAAATAGAAAGTTTGTGTTTCCGCCTTGTTGTTTACATGCTGGTACTGCCATTTCAGAGATTTATGTTATGTTGTTCTTTTTTTTTTGTGTGTGTGCATGTGTGTGAGATCACCCGGGAAACAAAACAGCTGTTTGGAACTTGCCATTTCAATGGGCTGGAAAGAAGACATTAAGGTTCATCATGATTGTTCCCTGGCCACAAGTTGTTTTAATTTCCCCCCCATTCTCCCTTTTCAGTCCAGATGTTGCCTCCACAACAATGCGCTTCCCATGTTCCCATTGGGAAAATGTCCTCTTAGTGTATATGAACATGTTTGTGGATTGTGAGGACGCGCGCAAATCTCGGAATGATTACAAATTTTTTTAAAAAAAAAAAGCTATATAATAATCGTTATAAGAGGTGCCCCTAGTTTTAATCAGTGTCCCTGCATTTACATGACATCGATATTTCGCTTTGCAAACAAGTAATAGTAAGTAGACGTAAATCAAAACGACCTACCCTAGCCACAATTAGAAAAAAAAAAACGCAACTCACTACTGCCTACCCTATAAAATGTTTCTAATTGCCCTTGCCTGTAAAAATTCCACAAGCTACGATACCAAAATCCTTCAATATCAAGTCATATTCATCATACATTATCGTTTTAAAAAAAGTGTCACACTAAAATTATTTATTTTGGAGAAATGCATGGGAAGTGAGCGTACATAAACATGCACATGGTGAAGAAACTTAGCTCCTCTCCAAAATAGAAAAATGTGCCAAAATGGCACTTCAACTTCCTTACTTGACACTTATTACTACTTTCCTATTAGCCTGGGTTTTGGCGCTCTTATATGACATTTGAGAAAGAACACTCACAAAAAAAACAAAAAACACAGGGATTCTGTAAATAAAGAAAATACGCAAATTCAATGAATAATATGAGTTCACGAATAAGGGTTGGTCCAAATACAACCCACTAGAATTTTTGCACAAAATGGTTGTTTCAAAACAAAATGGCCGACTACGTATTCAAATCTGGGCATGCAATGAGGCTAAACTTTTTCAAGGGAGATTGTCAACGGCTCAAAACTGGTGGCTGTGTCGGATTTTCTTCAAACTTTCAAGAGGGCGCTACTGAGTACATTTTGGGAGCTGGTGTTTGGCAATAGCTGATCCTGAAGACAAAGGTTAACTTTTTACCAGAATACATGCCAAAACCGTTTCAGGCATGATTAAAAAAAAAAGACGATACAATTGTCAGAAGTATCATAGATAGAAATTAATTCCAATTGACTACCATACAGTTTAACAACTGAATAGTCAATTATTATGGCAGCAATGAAAAAAAAATAAATAAATAAATAAATTAAACAAAAAAACTCAATCAAAACACAACTGCGTATAGTGTTTCTTTACAACATTACATCGCCTAATACTGGTCCGACATGCAAATTACAGTATTGTCACTCTGTCGTTGTCATGTAAATACACTAAAACGTTCGCTTTGCGGCGGCACGGTAGACGACTACCCAGCACGGTGGTCTCACAGAACCGAGGTCGAGGGATCGATTTCAGCTGGGGGCCTTCCTGAGTGGAGTTTGCATGTTCTCCCTCTGCCTGTGTTGGTTTTCCTCCCACATTGCAAAAAACATGCATGGTTAGGTTGATTGAACACTCTAAATTGTCCCTAGCTACGAGTGTGTGTGCGTATGGTTGCAACCAGTTCGCCTCCTACCAGAAGACAGCTGGGATAGGCTCCAGCAACTTAGCGACCCTCGTGAGAAGTGAAACAGATAACGATGGATGTTCTCTTTGCTCTACATTGTGTAAATGTACATTTCAATTTGCATATATTGTTAAGTCATATCAAAAGGCGAGCATCTTAATGAAGAAGCGGTACACATAATATATCAATGTTTATATTGCTGATTTTGGTGTGCGTGTACTGTATACTTTGACTCGTCAAACTTCTCCTTACATCATTTCTCATTTAACGAACTATCAGAAAGAATTGGATCAGCTCTCATTGGACTTTTCCCAATTTGTTGTTTGTATTTATTAAACCTGAGGCTTTATTTAGTGTTGCTGTGTACAATGGATGTCTTACACCTTGTCAATGTAAATAAAAATAAATAAATAAAATGTCTATATTGAAATAGCAACGCGTGGAAGTACGTTCCGTCCTCCTGCACAGGAACCTCAGCCATTAATCCTGTGTGTGTGCGCGCGTGTGTGGGTGTTCGTGTGTAGCCGGATGCATTTGGGTAGTCGCGCGTGAGTGCGTGCCAATAGGTGCTTGTCCCATACAGCGCATGTCACAAGTAATTCAGATAATCTCTTTGTTGTGAAATGGAGCTTAACGGTCTCTTGCTAGCGCTAAATGCAAACACCGGTAGCGCCGACCTTCACCTCTTTTGAATGTGTTTGTTTCAAACGTGTGTGAAATAAAAGGACCAAACTTATAGTCTACTAGTGAGAAAAGACCAAAAAAAAAAAAGTCAAGCATATATACAGACAAAACAAAACAGCAAATGTGAGCAGCAAATAAATTAAAAATAGTGGTCGATCATGTCAAAAAAAATTGGCCATTTACAAATACAGTACATGAAAATAAATAAATACTGTAGATATGGCATAATATAATATCCAGGCAAGATAAAACAATCATGGCTGGATAGTCACCATGAGGTTCTGGGTTCATCCTACTGTACTGCCTTTAAAAGGGTGACGTAAAGAAAAACGACTTTTTAATTGCTTGTATACAAAACATTGGAAAACAGGAGTGGCGGCTCACACATTAAGAAAAATTACACAACCAAATAAATCATTTGTGGGTTCAGGAATCTCTGTGGTTGAAATGTGTCTGAACACACGCTTGCTATCACCAAATCCCAAAACCAGGCGCACACACGTACAAGTTGTCTCAGGTCACGTTTCATTCAGATGCCAGTTCACTCTAGTAAATCAAAACATTTCATCGTGTCTGGCCTGAGATTCACCATGAGATTATAGTCCCAAATTATCGTTTACATCATGGATTTTGAATGGCTTTTATACAAATGGGTGGCTCGATGCGAAATTGCACAACAACCAAACGAAATTACAACCCCGGAGGCACAACTGAGAGAGGTGAGTGTCAGCGCGAACCCAACCCATAAGAATTTGCTTTCCTTGTTTGCCATGACGTGAAGCCAATCATGGCTGAGAATGTGCCGCTTTAAGCCGGCTTCACCAGCAGCCGAGCCCAGTCAAAGCACAAGTTTTTATTTATTCATTCATTTTTTTTGTATGTATGTGTCTAAGACTAAGTTGTCAGTCAATTCCTAGGAATCGAACAGGGATCCAGTTCTCAAACGGAACAAGTCGCCACATTTGGAGCGCGATGCTTTTGGATTCACTGCATGAATAATCGTTACATTTCGTGACAAAATTGCTAAGCTGGAAACTACTGTTGCTTTTCAGACCCCATCTGAGCTCCTTCGCATTCGACAGAAGCTTGAAAACCCAAATTCTTGATCTTTGGTTGTCCTCAACGCACTAAACTGACGTCAGCCGCCGGAAAGTCGGAACACGCCGTCTGTTTGCGGTGGCTCGCCACGCCGTAAAGTCGCCGTCTTGATGGCGTTTTCGGCCATTTCAACATGTACAATTGGGTCAGGCTGTCGGGTTAAATGATCACCGTGATTGGCGGTCAGCTAGCGAATCGGTGAACGAAAGTGTTTAACACGGTGACGTTTGAAGCTATTGTTGACTATCGCCGCCGATGGCAGGGAGTGGTACTACATCTCAAGCATCCGCAGGAAGTCTGAAGTAGTTGGTGTCTCCACCGTCTTTTCTGGTGTGTTCTTCTACGGTCCAACGTGCCGACTGCGTGGAGGCCTTTAGGTGTTAACTGCGACTGTGTATGTTTATTTGTTTGGGTGTGGCCTGCAGTTGGCTGGCAACCAATCCAGGGTGTACCCCGCCAAGTGCCCGAAGACAGCTGGGATAGGCTCAAGCACGCCTGTGACCATTGTGAGGAGAAGTAGTTTGGATAATGGCGGGATGGTTCAATTTCACAAAATCTGGCCTCAGACGCGTTCTTAGGACATCTGGGAATCATTTTAAATGGTAAGGGAAAGCTGCATGACAATAAATGGCGCCTTTAATCTCATCCCCCGAGTGCATGCATCAAACTTTGGGAAACTCCAGTCTAATTATTTTAACAAGGATATGCATTTATTGACTAAGTGTACACATCATTTTTGACATAACGGTCTCACACTCCTTACAGTGGTATTGTTTTGGAATGAGTGTGAAGAGCAAACAACTCGCAATAGCTTTATAGGAATTCATGTAAAGTATGATGACTGTAGTCAGCAAATCTTTTGAAAAGATTTCAGCAATCTCTGAGGGAAGAATAACGAGTAAAACAAGATCTTTGAGGTTTGAATCCACGGTACAACACAATCTTATAGAAAAGAAACATTCTGGTCAAGACCGAAAAAAAAGCAAAAAAAAAAAACAGGCATATCACTCCAAACAGGTGTTGGCTGTGATCTAATTTGCGGCTTCTTCCTGTTCTTATACTCGCTGGCTCGGGCCCAGAAGGCAGACATCTGGTGCGGAGGTGAACGTCTTAAACACAAGGGTGGCCAACCTCACATGGGCAGCGTGCATTGTTTTCACTAAAGAGCTGATAACACATCAAGAAGGAAATCCCGCCATTGAACGTCTGACTTTGTTTTTTTTTTAAGTGGAAGTGCCAATCAAAGGATTACAGTCACGGCGTCATATCGGCTCACTAAAACGGCCACAAAACATGTGTACTCAACACCTCCCGTCTACGCACCTAATCCCTCTGCTCATAAAAACACATCTGATCTTTCATTAAATCACGTGCACGGCTGTTCATAGCATCCCCTTTTTGTAATAACGGATCATATTGACCCTTAAGTTTGAGCGTTCCTCGAGGGAAATCACAGAAAAAAAAAATGGAAGTTACCAATATGAAAATGTTCCAGTTCAAAGTTGCGGACCAAATCTTATTAATACTGACAGGCTCAGAACTCATTACACTGTTGCTATGTATATTTCTAGTTGGAGATCAACATTTTAAGGGTGCATTTTTTTTCTTTAAATGACCCCAAAAAAATCTATTTAGACTCCAAAAGGGTGAACCTTTGGCAAGCAATAAACATGTACTTTACAATGTTTAGATTATAATCCGAATTTGTCTGTGACAAAGTACAACTAAAGGCGTCCAGACTCCAAACATGACGATAACGTTAGCATCTCGCGCTGTTGTGTATAACAAGTTGTTTTCTCCCTCTCTCCATTCTTGTCTCCTTTTTGTGTTATTTGAGAAGACGTTAACCTGCGTGTTCTGGCGCCATGTCTGTGTGCGATGCGGCCGCTCAACGGTTCCACTCCTCTTGCGGTTATAAATTCGCCCGGCATGTCACTCTCCTTCCGAGCAGTTAAACGTCTTCTAAGAAAGAAGGAAACCGTTAAAGAAGCCTGAAGAAAGTGGTGGGCAAAAGAACATGTCGCAAGAAGGGCAGCAAGTTTACCTTTTTAGACAGCTAGCTTTTCAGTAGTTTAAACCGTTAATAAATTATGATGCCACACTGTGTTCTCATTTTAGATTTGTTTGCCCCGTTCGATTAATGACTGATGTTGCAACAGTGACGGCGGCTCTCTTACACATATTGTACATATTTACATACAAGACATTTGAAGAATATTGCCAGTACTAATTTAGAAAATTAGCATCGAGTTCCGGGAGCGATATTCCTTCAAGTAAATATTCAGAAAAAAAAAAATCTCCCATGTAATGGATCCTTGCAAGCAAAACGTTTGACAAACTCTGCTTTATCCGGGTTAGTTTTGGGGTCATGTGTACCATATGACGCTTGCACTCCATCACAAGTGTGGGTCACATTTGTTTGGCCTCAGGACTTTTACAGCCAATGAATGGCGGCTATTGTTGCACGTACACTCCCCTGCATCATCATAAAGTCAACAAAAGAACATATGTAATATATGAAGGTATTTGCAAAGCAATATGGAGGTCGCATATGGCTTTCTTAATGGGTCACTTGCCATTATTTTCTGCTCAAGTTACTCAGGAAACAGTGACTCCTTGCTGGCTTTGGTAGACCTCTCGAGGTTGTCGTTAAGGGAATGGGGGAGGGGGGAGGGGTTGTGTACCTGGGGTACACTGATGGGGACCTTCTGTTTAGGGACGAGAATGAGTCCTGAGCAGATGGCGGCCATGATGACTGCGGTGCGAACCACGACAAGCCCGGCCGGGTGACCGAGTGATTGGAAGGCGCGTTTTACTGCAGTCAGGAAAGTTAGTGCGTGCATTTGAGATTGCAGGGAAATATTTGCAAAAATCTAAATTGACACTTTTCTTGAAAGCAGTATAAGATGGAGACTTGGAGTTAGACTGAAAATGTCGCACTCACTGAGTCATTGTGATTGTGGCAATGCCGAGTTTGATTTTGAATCTTCCCCCCCCCCCCCCCCCCATTTGATTTTGGGTGGTTGTGAAAATAGAAGTAATTCGCCTGCGTGTGTGGTGCATTGTCGTGCTCGGCACTCATGAGCACACCACTCTGATTAAATCATTTTTAATTTATTAAATACAAAATACAAAAATGCACGCTACTTCAAAGTCGCCTGCTAGATTAATTTTGCTGCAAACTTCATCACAGTCGACAATCAGAAAATCTCAGGATCCGTTACGCAAGTTAATTTCGCAAGCAGTGTGACGTATTTCGTTCGAATCGGTACGTCCCAAGTCTGGACTGGAGAATCGCCACAAATAAAAAAAGAAAAAAAAAGACTTAAGTGCGAATGGGAGATTGATCAAATTGCCAACTCCTGATCGTTTTTACCCTTTAAGGCCACTATGTTAAATTTAACGCTTCCCTTCTACTTGTCGTGAGAATGACATCACTTGCTGTGTAGTGTTGCAATTAGCAGGGAAAAAGTCCTTAAAATAATCCATTCGATATAATATAGTAGTAGTTAATGTTAGATAGGCAATCAAAACTATATTTGACCACATGGTGCATGCTCATCAGCTGTTCCCGGCAATAAATCCATGGCTTCATGCGACATGATATGCTTTGGATCACCACCTTTTCGCTTACACAAAAATTATACTGCATTTGACACTTGATGTGGTATGCTATGGATCAATACATGTTCTAACAGACTGGAAAAAAAAAAAAGACCAGTTGGTTGCTAATATCATGAATATATGCACATCGAAATATCAAACGTTTCTTTTGTGTAAATAACACAATTGTAAAAGTGATATCTGATATTATAATCAGTGTCCTTAGTGGAGGAATTTTTCCAACTCATGGTTGTGAAAAGTAGCTTGGATTGCACTAATGGAAAGAATGACAATGTGCAAGTGGAGCTCATTGAGCTCTATTGTGGTGTGCCACAAACTAAGAAACCGGAGATTAAAAAAGAAAAAAAAAAAAAAAAGAATTGGATACCGCTACGCTCTGCCTCAATATTTGATGAGTGGATAGGACAGGAGGGGACAGGACAGGTGATAGGCTCTTGTCCAGTGGAAATTGGCTCAAGGCACACACTGACCTTGAGTTGATGAGTTAAAGTTGCTTCATTAAAGTTTGACAGTGTTTTTGCATCCCACATAACACATAACCAGCACATCAACGCTAGTGCCAGTGTGATATTGACTGTTGGTTGTGTGGCACATTAAGCTTTTCCTACACTTTGCGTGAGTAGAATACAGCTCAACATTACGCTGAATATAGTTGCTGTAATTAGAGGGAGACCTGTGCATGTTTTTCACTTGAAAAGATAGCAGATCTGGTGTTCCACAGCATATCATTTTTTTTTCAGATGGAATGACATAACAGGCTAAAAAAAAAAAAAACATTTAAACTGTTTGACAGTACTACCAGTCTCCTTTTTGGTGAAATCTTTCCACACACATAGTATGACCATTTGTCATAATACGACAGGTGTTGCGAATAATACAACTATATAAATTGAATAAAGTATTAGTTAGTTACGGGTCCGGCAACACAGCACCTGAGGAACAAAAAGATGTACCTGTAAACGCCAGTAGAAAGCAGAAGCAAACGTGGACGATGTGGATAGCGCTCTCCGCAGATTGCTTCTCCGGTTGTTTTATTACTACACACACACACAACAAAAACAATCATTTAAGCACATGTGTTGCTTTTCATCTTCTAGGTGCTTGCACAAATTCATCACGTACAATATCTCACAAACTTTTCTCAAAATAATTAAAATCATTTTCAAATGCTTACTTTTCAACCCAATACACTTGCTTAGTATTGAAATAAATTGCATCTGTTCACAGTGTGAACTCAGTGACTTTCATATGTCCTTCAGAAAAATTTCCACATTATCTTAACAGAAAATATTATCATAGTCCAAACCACTCTTTTAATTGAATTAAAAATGATTTACGTTCTAGAACTGACGGAATATTTCAAGGACATTCACAGTACATAGGAGGCTTCCAAATTGGACGCGCGTTACACAAAATGGCAAAGAAGCAAACTCACAAAACTTTCTATGAAGTTTTTATACATGTGAAAGTTGTCACTACTACTCTAACATCTCATAGACAAACACACATTCATCTTTGCCCTAAGAACAGAGGTAGTTATATTTTATCTCCTGTTAACTGACCTGTCCAAGTTGGTAGAAAGCAAACTTAAATAAGGACGAAGTGCACGGCTTCTACCAAAAAAGACGGCAGTGAAGTCCCGCCTCCTTTAAGGTCACGACCCGGAAGAAGTCAAACTACTACTTCCGCCTTAGATTCTTGTGTAATTGCAAAGTCAGAATTCTCTCTTTATTCTCAGAATCCTCACTTTAAAGTCAGAATTCTGACTTTATTCTCAGAATTCTGACTTTAAAGTAGGAATACTGAGAATAAAGTCAATGTCCTGCCAACATTTGATTTTTTTATTTCTTCACGCTAATCCGCTTCCGTACATTAGTTACGCGACAACAAAATTTAAATCTTATTTTTTCAGCAAGACCAATGTTATTGGAACGGGCCAGAATAAAGAAACAAACTCATGTTTACGTTTTGTCAATATGTTAAGAATTAAGGAAGTTATGATTTAAAAATAATAATAATAATATTTC
Source organism: Idiotropiscis lumnitzeri (assembly GCF_059441095.1). NCBI lineage: Eukaryota > Metazoa > Chordata > Actinopteri > Syngnathiformes > Syngnathidae > Idiotropiscis > Idiotropiscis lumnitzeri. Next base: position 16,009,272 of record NC_142403.1, read on the forward strand.
AAGCTTTGTATAGGCATCTTTCACCTCCGTCCCAATCGTTTACTCAAACTAACGGAAATATACCACAAAGGCTAATTGAAAGATGACTAGCATGCTTGAGAGGCGCTTCCCATCACATTAATTCAAAATATAGCTCACACACCCCAGGCCGGAGGCCCGTCCCGCATATTACAGGTCTGAGTCGGATTAAGAGCTGAGCCTGTCAACATCATTCTTCAAGGTGTCAGAATTTGCCTGAGTGAAAGTTGACACGAAATGCGCACTAGCCTGAGGGGACGGACTTAGAATTATGACCACGTAAACTGATTCATACATTCATACAAAAGCTTTGATCAGAGTTGGGTAGAGCACTCAAAAGGACCAAAATGTTTGCAAAATAAGAGGACTTTTATTTAAATAAAAAGTAGTCTTCCAAATAATTACTCAAGTGTGAATAAATAAGTACTGAATGAAAAAACTACTCAAATACGAACTGGTGAATAATTTCTTATAAATGAGATTTCGTCATTGACGCTGACTACCCACCTTGCCTAGCCACAATTGTAAATAAGGAGTGGTGAGGCGTGGGTAATAGATCGATTTTATTCACGTAATACCAAATAAAAACACACAAATTCAAAGTATTCGAAGAGGATTAGGGCCATGAATAAAAAAAAAAAGTTTGAAGGATTCTGACTTTATTCTCAGAGTTCTCACTTTAAAGTGACAATTCTGCGATTAAAGTGTCAATTCTGACTTTAAAGTGGGAATTCTGACTTTATTCTCAGAATTCTGACTTTAAAATGAGAATTCTGCGATTAAAGTCAGAAATCTCACTTTAATCTCAGAATTTTTACTTTAAAGTCAGAATTCTGAGAATAAAGTCAGAATCCTTCCAACCTTTTTTTTTTTTCATTCATGGCCCTAATCCTCTTCCGTAATTTTGCTTTGACACTACAAGTACAATTTTTTTTTTTGTGACGTAATTTCTTGCTCTCTTTTTTTCTGGCTCCTTTTTGGCTGGTGAAATAGTTCTTGCTTCTCACATAATGGGATCGTGTTGTCTCATTTGTAATTGGTTCAACAATTTAGCCTAATTCATTTTCTGCATGGTGAGGTTTTTTTTTAACCACAAAAAAAACAAAAAAAAACATAATTCACGTTAACCTTTAAAGCGTGCAAGGTGCAGAAGTGCCTTTTGCTTTGAATTAACTTTGAAAAGACAACCGTGGACATATTTGCTTTCCTGTTTCCTTGCTCTTCTTCTAACACACGGACAATTCTGATGTCGCGCATTGATAGACGCCACTGATAAGCACTGGGGAGCCTCACAAATTGGCACTGGCTCTGTAAAACATAAAAAAAAAACGTTCAGATAAAGCTCGCCACTGAGGAGACTGGAACGTCTGCTGAAAGGGTTACAGGAAGTCCCCTGCGCCTGAAGCCAAAAGACCGTTGTTTATAAAAATGATCGCTCATTAGCATACCAGGCAGCCATTAAATTGACTGAATGACTTACAGGAAGTGTGCGGTGAAGGAATAATTGCTTGGTCACTGTCTAATGCGCTAATTCATGCAAGCAAGCAACCAAGAAAAACAACATCATATCAGAACAAAACAAGGCAGACGTTGAAGTCAAAGCAAGGCTTCTCTCATATTAATAATCTCGGACAAATTACTCAACAAAACAAACAGGACACTAATTACATATTATTCTGATATTATTCATATTTTTTTTAAACCAGCACCAGGGGCAGGTCTGTTGTAGAAGAGGTTTAACAAATAAACAGGAAAATCAGTTTGAAGGCAGAGGTAAATTAATTCGTTGTAATTATGTTATTTGTATTTAATGAACCAGGCTGAAGAGTCTACCAGATCATTGTACAAATTAATTAATTAAATACATTGTTATTATTATTACCATTATTTTCATGATTTCCTGTGCTATAAATACAATCAGAATTATCTGATTTTTTAAATGATCCCACTGGATGGCACGAGTCATCTGTGAACACTCCCACAGCAGCGCAGCCCTCCCTCTTTGTGCTGGTCTGTGAAATTACCAGGATCTGTTCTTAAACAACCCAACGAACACATTGTTTCCAGACATGAGCCGTCATTCTGACAATTTTTTTTGCTTTGACCGTTGAGCAAAAATTGGAGATAAGATATGATGGCATTGAACTCAACTCAACTCACTCCCTAATAAGTTGAAATTTGTCAGATATCAAACAATTCTTCCCGAAAGAGACTTTGAGATGTTTAATACCACTCAAACATCTAACAAAGATGACTAACCACATAATTTAACTTTACAAAAATCTGTTACCGTAATGCTAAATAACCCATACTGCAAAAACGCCATAGACGTACGAATTAAACTTGCATCTATCGAGTGAAATTTTCGTTTTTGCAAACAGAGCATTTAACAATACTCACGAGCATATATTCTTTATCCAGCTTTGTTGTGATTGTATTGCTCACTGAACCATCATAACTGCGTGTATTATACTGTACAATTTTTATTATACTGCCCCCGGTGGCCAAGTCACACAAACCAGAAAAGCACAAGATTGTCCATTGAATTGAATCAAAAATTACTGCAAAAATGTTTTGTTATTTGATCACATTGAATAAAAGGCCCATCAGGGGCCTCTCATTGGTCCTTCCGTTGAACTGAGAGCTGCCGTGTGTGTCGGTGTCCCGTGAGTCACGCTCTGTTCTGAGCCGTCTGCCGTCCCTTGGCCTCTTCTTCGCATATGGTGCAAATGAATGAGTCACCATGGAGCAATGAGTCACAGACATGTGAGGAAGGTCTAGTTTGGTTCAGTGATACACACCAGAGGGACACACCATAATGCAATTATTTTTAATAATCCCATGGCTCTCCTCCCCTTTTTTTTAGCTTTTTTGGCCGGGAGGAACTGTCTTGTAAAAACAAGTAAGGAATGGAATTGAACTGAATACTGATTCTATGGATATATGCTTAATTGAACATAGGCTGTAGTTTAACCCTTGAGAAGGTGTTCACAAGCCCCTTTTAGAAATGACATTCCAAAGCATACGGATCATATGTTAAAGTGAGTCGTTACATCATCAGTCCACCAAGACATCCATTCATTCAACGATGACAGCAAAAACTGACAAAATAATTCAAACTAAAATTAGAAACAAATATTTTCGTTAGATATATTTATTGCGGTTTTACGGCATGGCTGGAAGATGGTCAATTGTATGGAAGTTGGGGTTCTTGTGTCACGTAGAAGCAACATCATCTACGACAGCCAATAAAACAACGCCACCAGATGACGTCGCTTCTTGGCAGTAGCCGTGATTTTGGCAAATTGGCTTCCCGTCATTTGTCACTTAACTCAGACCGAAACTTAACTTTTTCGTTTAAACTTTAGCGACTGTTATAGACTCCTTGTATTTGACTTGTGGATGGATTTTAAAAGAATATTTTTGACAAATTTTTCCTTGAGATACATCAGAAAAACTAATGAAAAAAAACTAATACTAAAACTAATAAAAACTAAAACAAAGTATTGAAAAAAACCCTAAAATTATTAAACCCACTGTTAAAACTAATCAAATTAACTACCAATATGTTTAAAAAAAAAAAAAAAAAAAGCTCAAAATAAAAAAAAAAAAAACAACTGATGAAAACTCTCATGGTTTTATGACCCTGGCTCGAGGTGCCTCGAAATTCCTGACGATTGTCACGTACGCTTTGTACAAGACTCCACATTCTCCACTTTGCTGCACTTGGGTCAAATTCTCAACACAGCCATCATGCAAAGGCGTAAATAAACACCCTCATTCTCCGCTATTGTTGTCATTCTCCGTGATGCGTTCAACGCTGTGTACAATTCGCAGGTGACTATGACCAATAATGCAAACAAAAACAAACGACATTGGTCATTACTATGTTGTAAATGTCACGAATTACACAGCGTAACAGCTGCTTTTAACAATGGAATAAACCGAAATTTTCCTTCAGATATCAGTAAGTTAAATGACTGCGCAATCTTGGCCACGTCATTCTTCCTCATCTCACACATGATCATTTTAGTCTGATCATATTGCCAGAAGAAGCTGACTTTCGTTGGAATGAATGAGGATGATTGATGTTTTTCTTCTTTCGATGGATACTTTAAATACTGATTGCAGATGGGATATTTGATCGCAATTTTTCCCTCATGGGGAATAAATGAAAATGTAATCATAAACACTCCCGGCAATATTTTATGAAACACTTTCATATTACGACGAGTCAAAATGAAGACATAAAAATGACAAAACAGCCCCGTTGCACATGCAGATATTTTTAACATTAAATTGTCATAAATTGTGTAAAAATGAGAAGGAAAAAAAAACAATAAAGCCAATCACTGTTAAAAAAAAAAAAAAAAAAAAAAGAATAAACGCCAACAACTGATGCCAAGTGATGACGGGCATCATAAAAATTTTATTAACCGTACAGGCAATATTTTAAGTTACACCTTCGCTGACAATTATACAAAAAGACAAACAATAAATCATCCGTCTTAACTTGATTACTCTCGATTGTGAAGGTAATGTCTCTCACTTTTTCAACACTCTTAAACCTTGACTGTAAAAAGAAGTTAACTGCTATTAGAATAAATACAAATATGTCAAGTTTAAAAATGCATTTAAAAAAAAAAAACTTAAAAAAGGGATGCATTTAGTTACATTTTTCCCCATCATAAGATCTTCAGTAACTTGACAGGACATGTTTTATAAAACAAGGTAACATCTCATTATTATGCAAATGTAAAAAAAAAAAAAAAAAGCTAACCAATGCTAATATTAAAACATACAGAAATTAAATCACTCAGATTTATTAAAAATGTGGAACGTTAATGTGGTTTGTCACTTATATATATTTTTCATTCTCAGAGTTCAAAGACTTCATATAACTTCCCATGAATTAGACCTTATAATGTGACTATCCATTAATTTTTATAAAAAAAAAAATAAAAAAAAAATTGGAAAGACTCACTAGACCGATTGTATTTTCGTTGTGGAAAGGAGTCCTTTGTGGGATTATCGCTGTTTATTCGCAAACTGCACTTTTAAAACTACACTTTAAAGAATAATGGATGACTGTGCCCTCAGGTGGACGGAAATGTGCTTATTTTGCAAACTAGAAACAGGGAAGTAGACTACCTTGAAAGACATCCTGATGTCATGTTCAAACAGGAGGACCTAAAACAACAACGACTGCCTCAACGTTAAACCTGCACTTATGAAAAGTCTTCTTGAAAAAACAGCAAATATTAAAGCTGCACCTTATGGGAGAGGCCAAAAGTCAACTCGCATCCCTGCCTTTGTAGAGCCCGTGTGAAAGTTGGGAGGAGTCATTGCTTTTCAACAAGGACGAGGACAGTTGATCAAGTTCTGACCGTGTGGAGTTGAGTTATTGAGGGTTTGGTGTCTGTCTTTTTATGACTGGATTCTTGAAACTTTTTGGTGGGTTGTGGGTGTACTTGGTAGGACTACCAAATTTTATGCTGCTAATTAAACTGTTTTTTCAGACTGAATTTTAAAAACAATTCCGAAGGGTGAGCACAACCAAGCCAAACAACCCTAAAGGTCTTTTTTTTTTAATCTTGCATTTGACAAATACTGAATTTATTTAAAAAAAAACTAAAACTAATACAAAAATCAAAGTAAAAAACTAAAACCAAGAATTTCTGAAAAGAAATAAAAATTAATACAAATTTAAAAAAACATCTTTAAAAACGAATTAAAATTAACTGAATTAAAAAAAAAAATAAATAAAAACCAAAAAAAACTAACTATAACAAAAAACCCAAAACTATTATAATCCCGCGTTCTCATCATGATAGTCACTTTTCAAATTGAATGTTGCTGAGTAAAATTTGCTTGCGCCGAATTTACAATAAATAAATAAATAAATCAATTCCAGCGTAGCAAAACCTAAAATATATTGTAGGCTCACATCTGTGACCCCTAAAACATGTAAAATTTCACCACTCTGCAAAATTTGGTGAGTTTATGAATATGGGAAAGCCCCCAAGGAAACATAAAAAGACATTTTAAGAAAGTCATTCCACTGCATGCTCTGACCCAAATCAGTAACGCAAACATGAAGAAATCACTCATGGTAGTCAAATTGTGGCTGGCATGCGTCTGAGGGTCTGCTTTTTCCTAATCAGGCCGCCGACCTCGACTCGAGGCTGCACGCAAATCCCAATTTGATGAAGGTTATTAAAAGGGATTTCTCAATGGGATTGTTAATGAGATTTCATTCAATAAAGGAGGCGAGCAACATAGCGTTATGTCACAAAAAGGTTAATTATGCTGTCATAATAAAACAAAAATTAGACTGGATGTTATGATGTGATTGATTATTGAATGGTAGAAATCTCTGTTTTGCATTCTTTAGAGTCCAAACAAATAGGGTTCAAATGAAATTTCATTGCGATTTCGATTTTGGTTTCTCTCATCTCATAAAAAGGTTACAGTATCATGGAAGAGAAATGATTTATGTGCAGAACGGCACGATGCTTTTACAAATTCCCTACGTTGTGAAAGTGCCTTGAATGCACCACGTTGCTTGCGTAATGAGCATGAAGCGTGATGCGATTTCCCTGAGTCACCTTTAATCTATTTAACGACACGTTAGAATTCACTGTAAAACCAAACATATCACAATAACTCAAGAAGAATTACTCAAATTGTATTTTTAAATACAAAGTATAGTTCTTTTTTTTTTTTGTTTTTTTACACGCCGCTAGCGCTAATGCTAAGGTCAATGGAGGATCCCGTTGACATGCTAACGAAACATTAGCATCAGCTTCGGGAGGGATATTCCTTCAAATAACGAATATTCACACACAAACGCTGTGGGAGAACACACAGGTAAGATAAAACCACACATTTTTATTCATTTCTGTGAAAAACGAGTAATTTTAATGGAGCTCAATCACACTTTCTTCTAACTCATTTTAAGTGCATGTATATTCTATCCAAATTAACACCTACATTGGAATTTATATTATATTTACGGTCTTACTCATTTATTTTCTCGTTTTTTCTCGTTTCAAGCATTAAAAGAATTTTCCTTTCCTTAAAATATACAATAACTTTTTTTTCAAGTGATTAAACATTTCCATATGACATGGCACGAAATATGATCCCAAAGTCCCAAGTTAGCCTCGTAATTCCCGACAATTGTGAAAATAACGAAAGATAAAATCAATATGATAACAAGATTATAGTAATGCTTAAGAATGGAAATGCAAGAGTCTTCAATTTCTCTTATTGTTCTTTACAAGGTCATTTTTATCATCCTGATATGAAGAATGTTATGCTATGACGTTTTGCGATAATGTCACAATAAGATATTGCGCAATAAAAACTGTTCCTACCAATCGATCGATAGATGTGACTCTAAGATATTTAGGCACTGTTGTCATTCTATGGTGTCATGCATTGCTGTCATTTTCTGATGTCACACGGAATTAAATAACGCTCCAATGGAACGTGTCCTGATTTGCCCTAATTTGATTTGCACCCATTTCGTTTTCCACTTGTCCTTTGTACTTGTTGCGGTCGTCATTTAACCAACCACACACACGCACACGCACCGCGCAAGGTGTGACCCAATGACGTCTTGTGCCGAGCGGCGATAACCTGAGAGGTTTTCTGCCTTCCTGTCCAGCTGCACTTGACCAGAACGACAACAACAAACACGCACGCAGGAATTCATTATTCAGCATGCACCCACCTGCCACGACATTAGGTACACCTGCAGCGTCAAAGTCGGAGGTGGACAAACTTTTGTGGGTCAGAGGTCTCATTTGATAGAAATAACAGATTGGATGAAAAAAAATTAGAATGTGGTAATCATTCCTTTTTCTTTGTATTGAATTGGATTAACTGATACAATAAATTACGAGGAATATACATCTCAGTTTCTCAGTAAGCTGCGGTAATATCCATTGTTCTTTGCAGAGGATAAAGAATTGATGTCTGTGAATATTGTTATATTATGTCCACTTTTCTTTCATCACTATTTGTCTTCAAATAGCCATTGCTTAAAAGGTTACAACACATCATTAGTGCTTCTGTAGCTTTTTTATTGTTAGCATTAAGCTAAACAGTCTCATCTAAAACAAAGCTATGTGGTTGTCTTAAATAACCAATGCATAATTTAATGCAGAAATCAACTGACAATGTCGATTAACAGCTTGAAGCTTTTTTTTGGAGTTATTTACTATCTGAAAAACTGCTGCTTGTTGTTAAGCGAGTTATGATTACACGATGATACACAACTATGCATATCTGCTGATTTACAATGGTAGGAAGCCAATTTTGGGGATTTTTGGCTTCATCTTCAACCTACTCTGAGTGCCTTTAAAATTAGGCGTAACTTCTGGTCATTGAGGCGTATCGCCTCCATCCGTCACACACCTGTCTCCATCCCAGTGACAGGCTAACATCATCTTTGAGTCACCCCATCAGAGCAGCTCCGTCAGTCATCCTCTATGTTGTTTGTGGCAGGAAGAAGGCGGAACGTCGCCAGTCCATCACTCAGTTGTCGGCAGATAGCGAGCAGACAGGAGGCGTCCTGATGACAGACGGCTGTGATGGGTGTCTGGTGTCGCCTTGTGCAGACCTGTAAGGCTATACCGCTCCTGTAATCAGCACTTCTTTTACGCTTTCAACCATTATTTAGTTATATGAAGACACATGGATGTTTGGTTTGAGTACAAACCCACAAGACACAACATGAGGTTCACCAGCGGAATCAAATGCAAGGGCATTTTAAAAATTCAGCCCCATGAAATTTGGTAGGAAATCTAGCATGAGTAGACCCACAATAAAGTCTCAAGAACCGAGTCAGCAAAAATGACACAGGAAGGGGATCATTTTGGTTGAAGCAATCATTTCCGGGTCCACAAAATTTCAAGGCACATTTTTGATATTACATTTCATTATTATGTAGGCGGAGCATGGTGCCAAAGTTTGTTCAGTTGTGTAAAATCGCCATTTGGGTGTTGGCCTTAGAAGAACACTTGGGAAAGTGGATCAGATTATGGATGGATGGAGAGAAATGACCCTAAAATGGCAATGTCAAAGCAAAATGGCAGACTTAATGTGTGTTTGAACGTGAGCATTCTTGAGAGTTTTTTTGTGGTTCTACCCATGATTAACATTTCTCCCAAATGCCTTTGGGGACTAATTAAATTAGTTAAAGCTAAGTTTTTTGAGCTATTAGAATTTTTTATTTTTTTTTGTGAGTCATCAAACTTTGCCATGCTCGGCCCACCGCAATGACAAAACCACATTTTTTTGCATTTCAGCATTGTTCATCTGGCAAGTATACATGGTTCAAATTTGGTACCAGTCAGAAAAAAACTCTGGGACAAGTTCTTCTCTGAAGGACAGACACTTGGAAATGGCGCCAAAATTAAATCTTTAAGTGCTCTCTGACTGATTAGCGACCAGTTCAGGTTTTTAGTCCGCCTTTCGCCCAAAGCTCACTGGGATGGATTCCAGTACTTGTCAACCATGAACAGGATAAGCGGCGTTGATAATGGAAGGATGGATGAAATCTTGCCCCCAAAAAAAGACTAGCTAAATGCGTCTTTTGAGTTCTTGACTTTTTTTGTGGGTCTAGTCATGAGTTACATTCTGGCCAATTTCATGAGTTATTCCAAAAGATGGGAAAAACTCAACTACAGCCACAACAACCTGTGCATGTTACACAGGCTGTCCGTCATGGAACATGTTGAAGCTGGAATTGCAGCGTAATCACTGAACTATGGACAGCATGCAAGGAATCTCATCCCAGAACACTTTTAGTGGCAGTCACGGAGGATTGAACACTTGGACACAGTCTAACCCTTGTGCGTGTGTTGCACTCTAGATGTGTTTTGCGGGGGAAACAGCTGAATTGCTTTGAATTGAATTTGGCCAGACTTTCCCATGGTGCTTTTCACCGGCTCACATTTTGTTGGTAGCAGGAGGAAATGAATGAAGTGGGCCAACATTGTTTTAGCGCAGCGCAAACATGTGCAGCTGTGTAGACGTGTGTTTATACTGCACAATTAGCTATTATTACATGTGGGACAAAGCAGGACGTGCTATTGGTAAGGTCCATTCACAAATTTCTCGCTGGGTCACACAGCTGTCAGGATGTCATGACCATACGGATAAGTTGCGCTGACCTAAAACCACCTTTTAAAAAATTCCTGAGACTCAACTTTTATTGACTTCTGTTATTTTGCTGTAATGGAGGAACAATGTTGTCAGGATATGTAAGACCACCATTGATGGAAGCAACAAACGTTTAGAGCAAATTTAAACAAAGATAGGGAAAGTCTTCCTTGGAGGACTGCACTGAAGAGAGAAAGCTTAAAAAAAAAAAAAAACAATAATTAGACATAATAAAATAATAAATAATTTATATATATATATATATATATATATATATATAATAGGCGATCTTTCTTCAGCGATTGATTGATTGTATTAGCAGCCTTTACATGACAACCTGAGATAAGAAAGCCAGGGGCTTATCTGCAGCGTGACTGTCAAGCAAAAATGTGTGTGTACATTCTTGTCTTTCTATGCTCGTGTGGCACAACTTTAAATTGTCATCAGCCTAATAGCATAGCTGTCCCAGTCATACGTTATTGTAAAGCAAGAAAATATTTTTTTTTAGCCAGGATGTTTTTTTTTTTTGATTCAGTGATCATGATTTATGTAATCGTGTGTTTGCATGTTCTTGTCTTTATATCTTCATGTGGCACAACCTTTGCCAATCCACGATTATTACATTCATTTGAACTGCATGTGCGCTTGTCTCACAATGTTCATGTGGCACAACCCTTACATCACTGATGTGGTTGTGTTTCTTCTTGCCTTTCTGGCTTTATGGTGCACAATCCATTCATGTGTGTATCTGAATGTCTTGCGCGTTTGTGTCACGTGCCAGCCAATAAACACAAAAAAGGCAGCCTCCCCCGTCAGCCAGCGTTGGCAGACATCTCATTTTTTCCAGGATTAGGAAACATCTCGTTTCCAATATCTGACGTCTTCACAAGACGTCTGACAGATGCGGGTGTGTGTATGTCTGTTTGTGTGTTTCTGCGTGAATGCAGATTTGTCAGTGACGTGATCAGACAAGTGAAAAGAGCAGAAGAATAGTGCACTGCGTGACTATGCAAGACACTCCAAAGCTTGGAACTTGACGACTGGGCGGTGGCCTTAAACGGATTTGACAGCAACATACCTGAACATTCCCGTGGAAAAATTACCCATAATCATCCTGCCATTACATTTATGTTGTACTTTGATGCTCCCCCAGTAAAATAGTTTAAATGAGCAGATTGAAATGCCATCACCATGCCATGGTATCAGGATTGTTATTATCGTTTGGGGATTTTGAATTATAGTTAGTTTTTATTTTGTTTTGACTTTTGTTTTTTAAATTTAGTTTTAATTAGTTTTTAGGGCATGATTGTTAGTTTTTTATTAATTTTAGTTTTTTCAAAAACACTTAATTTTAGTGTACTTTTTGCTATTTTTAGTTATATATATATATATATATATATATATATATATATATATATATATATATATATAAATATATATATATATATATATATATGTCCCACTTGTTTTTTTGACCCACAGCGCTACCTGCTGGACAGAGTGCACCTCGCACTCCTACTTCATGTCTGACCACCACCCACGTGAAGGTACGTGCACGATAATGTAGAACTTGTAGTTATAGTTTTGCGGCAAGTGTCAAGATTGTAATTTATGAATATGGTGGAGTGAATGAAGGTTCCTGTGTACTATCTCCAAATTATCTGGTAATTGTAACATTCCTGAGGGATGTGCTCCATGTGATGACATCCTTTTTACACACGAGGGTAGTCTTGCTTTTCCCAGTGTGACATTTTTTGTTTGACTTTTAGGCTGATTGGTGAACAACAATCACAATTAGTGTGGTGAGATTTTGGAGTAATGTAGGTACTGTCCTGCATGTATAACAATAAAATCCCCCAGAAATTGATAAATAAAATTAAAGGCCCTGATTTTTGGTGCAAACTTATATATCATTTTAGAGTTCCACACAAAAAAAGTGAGGACATTAAATAAAGGAGCAATTTCTTTTGTTGCATTTTTATTGTAAAATTCTGTGAGGTCAACCTGAATTTCTTGACAGTCCCTCATATGGCAGCATGCTATATTTAGCAGCGTTTGTTGTCTGAGATGGCAGACAAAATACACGAGTCCGTTCCCACATGCCTTCGTCACTCGTCACCCACTCAGATGCTGAGAGGTGACGTCAACGCTCATTCTTACGAGACGAGTCTGTTGAAAAGGCTTAAGCTACTGTACGTTTACGCGACGTTCCCAGCGGCCGCGGCAACCCCGTTTCAGGTCCCCGTGGACAAAATAGAAGGGGATAGGGTTGGCAAATGTGACAGACTGTGAAAAAATAAATACATAGGTGAAATAGAGACTACAAATCATGTTAAGAAGATTAATTAAGATGAATCATAATTACATAAAATTTTTAAAGTATTTATTTCGGTATTGCTATACATCTGTAGATAGGAGAAGGAAGGTTAGTTGTTTGAGAATTGTAGTTTACTTTATTAATAAGATATATAATACTGTGTAACCTTTTTTTTAGCTTACACTCGACAAACTTTTTTTTTAAACTAAAACCAACACTAAATCATTGAAACAAAACTAAAATGAACCATTTTCCAAAAAAATACAAATGAATAAAAATAAACAAACTTGCCGTAAATACAAAAATAAACTTTACACATTATGCTCGGGTGAAAGTTTGCGTAACCTGCGGAAACGTTAAGTTGCTACAAACCAAACAATTTTCGTCAAAACGACATTGACGTGCGATCTATTGACCATGAGAAAACTTAAAAAAAAAAAATCTGCAATGAAGTACTTTTTCTTTAAATACTGAACACTTTATTAATGGGAAAATCCCAATGATTTTATAAAACTAGTAACATGAATTCTCTGGCTAGCATGTATACATTAATATAGAGACTGTACACAAAGAACAAAAGAGAACTGCCTCCAATGTCAAACAAAAGCATTCCGCACACTGACGCCAGAATCTCAAAATTTCCGACACCGTTTCCTGCTGTACAGGAAGCGAGTCCTCTCGTGAGCTCGCTGAGTAAACACGATAGCCTGGGCTCGTTTACACCCGCTCGTCAGTCAACCTTCATTTTTGTTCCGGTTGATTTATGACGCCAACAACAACAGCGCTGCAGCTCTACACATTGTTCAACGAAGAAACTGTACAAGACCGAAAGGTTCCAAGGTCAGACGGGCGGGGTGCTGTAACGGATCTCCACGCTGAACTTGAGCACGGGAGGCGCAGGAGGAGGCTTTTGCTTTTTCAGGAGCATACTGTGTTTGACGATGGCCTCCTCGTTGGCGTAGATGGGCACGTCGGCGTCGTCCGAGTGGTAGCCCGACTGGTAGCCGCTTGTCTGGTTGGACGACTCGGACGCCAGCGATTCTTTGCTTTTGCAGCGAAGGAGTTGGCTGATGGGGTCGGAGGGAGTAATTAATGTCAAAGTTCAGAATCGAGTTTTCAAAAAGCAAAGTGAAACTACCACTTTCGTCCAGCAGATGGCAGCGCTGAGCGTTCAAGTCACACTACGTCGTCTGAATGAGCCAGTATATTTTTTTCCACTTGCAATTTTCAGATTGTGTGACTGAACAAAATTTCCGTGTGTGTGCGAGCATTTCAGCTATGTTGAGTTTAGTTTTTGCTATTTTGTTAGCTTTTGTTAATTATAACCAAAACTTGAGTAGTTTACGTGAACACTAAAGTAGTAAAATAAAAAAAAACGTTTTTACAAATGATCATCTTCCTTTTATTCCACATATTCCAAAGTTTTATTTTACATTGCAACTTTTTTGCATGAACATTTCCACTTGTTTCTGTAACTTTAAGACAATTTCCATGAATTCTGAAGCAGAGTGTTAGCCTGTTAGCGCTTTAGCTCAACATAGATTGGTATACCGTACATACCTTAAATTGGGCGTAGTTAGGAGCTGCGGACTCGAACTTTTTGCTTCCTCTGTTGAACAGTCCATGTGACCCACCTATACGAACGCCGAAAAAAGGTCTCTTTATTTTTTTAATAATAATTTAAAAATAATCATTTAGTTGTCGATGAATCACAATTTTATTTTCTCTGAATATTCCAACTTTATTCTACTAACATTCTGATTTTATTCCAATGACATGAAGTCTCTCACCATGACGCTGCTGTGCTCCACGGGGACATCGTCAAACGTCTTCACGCTGAGCCTCCGACTGCACATTTCGCCCTGCCTGAACCCCAAGACACATCCAAACGTCAGTGGACATGCACACGCGCCAGCGGAAAGTACAAAAGATTTCGAGAATACACTAAGCAGACCCGAGAGACAGAGCGTTGTCATAGTGCGGCTGATCTTCCAGGATGTCTCTGCTCTGCGACGCCGAGTAACTCGGAGCTCCCTCCATGTCACCTCCTGCTGTCAGAGGGATGTAGTCTTTGCCGTCCTGGAGGAGAGAGCGTCTTAAATTAGGCTGAATATGAAACAGCCAAATGATTGCCAGTGTACATGTTAGGCTATTACTTTTCTCCGAAGTCTAACTTGCATGAGTTGGTTTCAATCTTCATACCTGACGTGCGCTGGCCTGCAGCAGGTTGCCCAAATGCTCCACGAGTTCTGCGAAGGTAGGCCTGTCCGTGGGGCGGTCCAGCCAGCAGTCCAACATGGTCTGGTATCTGCCGAAGGGAGCGGTTTTTGGAGGGCTCTGGCTGACAATGCATGTGAGTTGGTAATAATGATCTCCTTGACACTCACATCTCCGAGGTGGCGTACTCTGGTGGTCTCATCCTTGTGCCTTCTTTGAGTCGACGGCAGAATGTCTCATCGATGCAAACGCCAGGATAGGGAGAAGCTCCTGGAGACGAGACATAAGTTTATTTTGCGGAATGAACAAACATAACATACTGCGAGAAATCGTCACTTGGTCAATTATTTTATTTTGCTTTGTGTTGCGAGCCGAAATCTGTCACACACGGACGTGTACAATTTGTGAGGAAGGCAGTCTCCAAGTGCCCACTTAAGTAATCTGTGAGTCCGCTATGTTCACGCCCACAACAGCGCAAAAAACCCACGGCAATCTACGTGTGTCGTCCAAAATACTAAAACCAAGTCCAGCCCGCCCCTGCGCAGATTTAGATCGTGCCTTGCGTCGGATTCGCGCTGGTCTGGTTTAAGGTCTTTATTTGAGTAAATTAAGGTATGAGCTCAGTCATGGAACGTGTTAAACTTGTAAGTCATGGTACAACGGCATACCGCCAAATCAAATATGAAAAGATACTCCTCCCAAACACACAGAAATCCTCTTTGTTTTGTGTGACCTAGTTGGCTTACCCAGTGAAAAGATCTCCCAGAGAAGAACCCCAAAGGACCAGACATCACTCTGGGTAGTGTACACACGGTCGAAAATGGTCTCTGGCGCCATCCACTTCAAAGGGAGCCGTGCCTATGGACAACGCCGCAGAGATGTCAATTCCGATGTCAGGACAATTTCTGTCTTTTCTAACATCTTCTGTAGTGTTTGCATTCACTAGGTACAAACAGAGAGGAACTTGTCTACAAAAGCAGAATCAGTGTTGCCAATTTAGCGTGGTTGCTAGGTAAATTATTACATCAGAGTCTGTCAGTCGTTTTGGTGGTGTCTGATTCCAATGAGGTCGTTTTGCATCAGAGTTTGGCTGACAACAAACTTTTAACTCTTGTTGTTTCACTCAAACAGTGATACTCTGCAGAATTTAAATGCTATCGTTAGCTACCTGTTGTACTAGTTTGCTAGCTAGCGACGTGTGACTCGAGTATAACTTAATGGAGAAGATTTGACTGAAATAGCTTGACAAATAGCGAATGTAAATGACCAATGACGGAACTCACGTCTCCCTTGCGGACGTAGTCAGGGTCCTTGTAAACATCCCTGGCCAGACCAAAGTCGCAGATTTTGACCACGTTGTTCTCAGAGAGCAGGATGTTCCTGGCGGCCAGATCTCTGTGGATGCACTGAAAGCACATGAAGACAGTTAGTATCCATGTGGACAGGATCTGTAAGGACATCCACATTCTAGAGTCTCACCTTGCGAGAGGACAGGAACTCCATGCCTTTGGCCACCTGGAAACTGTAGCAAATCAGGTCCTCCATGGTCAGGTGGTCATCATCTGTGCTTTCTGCAATACATGGTTGGTGTTACGAAGGACGAAACCTGGGTGCGAGAGACGATCAAACTGGAATTACGTACCATCCCGAGGATTCAGGTGGCCATCTGAAGATCTGTCGGCCGTCCCTGTGCAGATGTCCAACTGGGCGATCTTCGCCAGGCCGAGATCACCTTCGGTCACGTCGTCTTCTGTCAACGTCCACCTTTTACTGTCCGTTCTCTTTCTCTGATGACCACAAAAGAACAAGAATAAATATCTAGTGGCTATCCTGTGCCATCTTTGAGCTACCTACCTTGTAAGGACTGTACTCTCCACGTTTGCTCTTCAGGTAGCTGGAGAGGTTCCCATGTTTGCAGTACTCAACAATGACCATGACAGGGCCTAAAATGTCATTGAAGGAAATCATAGTGTCAGCGGTAGAGTTACCGCATTTGTGCATTTTTACGCTACACAAAAAAGCAATAGAACTGCTACTTGCGTCGAGTGCTACTCCCATCGGTGGTTTGCGACTACTCACCGCCAGGCTTAGTGCAGGCTCCCAGAAGGTTGACCACATTGAGGTGATGTCCAATGTGGATGAGGATCTTCAGTTCCGACATCAAGGCTCGGTACTCGCTTGACGTGGCTCCCTCTGCCGCACCAGATTTGACCAACATTAGGCCCGTCTACTATTGGTGATTACGGGTACGACTCACCTTTAAGCATCTTGACGGCAACAGTGGTGCAGGTGGTGACTTTCTCGATGCCGAAGGCGGCGGCTTCCACGACCTGACCGAACGCGCCTCGCCCCAGCGGATCGCCTTTAAATATATCAGGACGATTCTGACTTAATTGGTTTCGTCGATTATGGGGAAATGTCATGACACATTTCTTTGGACAACTATAGGGAACGTCCTGACTTATTTCTTTGGTCAAACATTAAAAAAGGAACATTATTTGATCAACAGACTTCCCGACTATCGAATAAATATATTTAAAAAATGAAATAATATGTATTGTGTATTCATATACCGAGCTTCAGCCGGTCCCGAGGGAATTCCCACTTGTTCGCGTCGTAAGTGAGCCGCTCACACTGCTCATCCATGGGCACGTCCTCTGAGTCCAGGATCATGGAGAGGTAGCCCGTCTTAAGATCGCCGCCGTTGGGCTGTAACAGAGCATCATTTGCATTTCAGTGCGTCAGTGTGGCGTGTTTATAGTGAAGTTCCCTCCAGTAAAAAGGGGCCTGGTGGGAGTACGTGACTTATGGGAGCAGAAAGTGACCCCGTTGTTCATGGACACAAAAGACAGTAGTCGCTTCTAATCAGTCATACTTGTGGTGTGTTGGGGTGTGTGTGTGTGTGTGTGTGTTTGCATGTCGTATTCAACCACGTCCTCCACTTGTGTGGGCCGAGGATGAGAGGGGCCGACCAGGAAACCAGGACATAATTTAGACTCGCCTCTCACACACCTTGCTAAAATGCACTCACACACACAACTGAGCTTTTCACTAATATATATGTAATGTGTGAGAGCTGTTCAGTATTGTGTGTGAGAGCGTATCAGTAGTATATATAGGAGCAAATTCTTACCCGTTTTCTCCCGCGGATGACAAAGACGACCAGTAGCCAGAAAAACATGGCGATGACCACCGAGCCAATGGGAACAATCAACTCCACATTGGTCTTTTCCTCCGCGCCTAAAGCCATCACAATAACACAGTAAAAGTGTTAAAAATAGGACAGGAATTATCAGGAATGTCTTTATCAACAATTCATCTGATTGGTTCGTCAGAGGAAAACCTTTGCAGAGATTTGGAGCGATTCTGTAATCAGCTAAGCTGATTAGTATGATGTATTTCTTTAAATGTTGATTGATGATTTTGTCATATAATTAGAAATTGATCGTGAAAAAAAAACTCCCAAATCTGACAAAACCTGCACAAATATTCAGTTTGACAAAACTGACAACAATCTGTCATAAAACTGACAAACTCAATTTTGAAAAACTTCTGACCAAAAAAAAAAAAGACAAAAACAAACAAGATTCAGACGAAAAGATGAAACACAAAAATGTACAAATCTAGCAAAATAACTGACAAAACTTGGGGCAAAAATATGACAAAAATTTAGCAGGAACAGACATTTTTGAAAAAGAAAAAAATAACAGAAATGGGGAAATCCAAACAAAAATTGGCCAAAAACCTGGCAAAATCGTCTACAAATGTGGCAAAACCGAGACAAAAATAAGACAAAAACTGAAACATAATCAAACAATAGTCCGGCAAAAAAAAAAAAAAAACAATAACAAAAATATATGACAAATGAAAAAAAAACAGACCAAAATATGACAAAAACTGACAAAGTAAGTGAAAAAATATTTTTTAAAATATCTTGACAAATAGTGACAAAACCTGGAAAACACCCAAGAATTGTGCAAAATTCCGACTGGACAGCATGAAAAGGAATTCAACAACGTAACGTCAATCAAAGGATGGCATTTACTTCATCATTGTGTTTGGCTCGTGCGCGCGTGCGTCACTGTCGGAAATATTTCATGCGGTCACAATAACACATTTTCGGCAGTCAAAGTCAATTGCACAAAGAGGTCTCTCTCTTTTTCGCGCGCGCTAATTTGTGGTGTCGAGCTCGTTAGCAGCGGCGCCGCCCCCGTTCTAAGAAGGTCCACATTCTGCTGGCAAGACCCGAGTCACGTAGACGGGTTTGTTTGTGTGTCTCCCCGGTGGTCGGCTTCGACAGGAGAGCTGAGGCCAGGCCCGGCGAGCAACATCGCGCCCCCCCTCCTCACCCCCGACGACCCCCCCACACCCTACCCCACTCTTTGTCCTCTATAGTCCTCCCATTGTTTTGGATTTAGAAATTCCCGGGAGGATGAAGCGGCGCACAAATGGAGCCAGCTTCCCGTCATGAGGAAGTTGTTCTGCTTTCAAATCTTTGATATTTAAAAAAAAAAAAAAAAAAAGTTAGCCTTGAGGTTAAATATAAATAAGATGGTTTAGCCAGAAGGTTTCATGCTGAACAATATATGGTTATTAAAATCAACAAACAGGAAATGGTGCGTCCCCCTTCTGGAATGTTGGCGATAAAATTTCACCGCAAAGCAGACCAAAAGGGAGCTAAATGACTCCGCATCGTAACAGCACGACGTGGTACAAATACAAAAACAATGTTGTCATGTTTTGATATTTCTGAATTTGGTTTTGTAATTTTTGAGCCAAATTTCTCTCAGATTACTCTCATTTTTTTCACATTTTTGGCCAAGTTTTCACTTTTTTTGGACAGACATTTGGCTTTTTTTCTATTACATTTTTGCATAATTCCTTTTGTTTTGTTTTTTTTGTAAGGGGGGATAATATTTTTGATAATGTTTTTTCTTGTCATATTTTTGCACTATTCTTGTTTTTTCAGTTTTTGTATTTTTCTGTAATGTTCTCTTCAGATTTTTTTCAGTTTATGACAGATTTATTATAAATCATATGACATAAATAATTTATGTCATATGATGTGTTTATGTCGTGTTACTACTTTCTAAAGGTCCCGGGGAGATCCTATCAGTGCAGCTAAGAGATACACGACCGGGTGAGCGCCATACCGACCTTCCGTAGTCAAGATGGCCTGCGAGGTGTCGCATCCGCGGCTGTTGCAAGCAGAGCAGCTGTACAAGCCACCGTCGTCCTTCTTGACGCGCTGGATGGTCAGCACGTGACCACCGCGGCTCAGGATCACACCTGGAAAGGTGTCAACAAGGTAAGACGGAAATAATCCACCGGTTCTGAATGAGCGCGCGTCTTACCAGAGCCTTCCACCACCGTGTGGTTGTTTTTGGTCCACATCACCGTCGGGTCGGGCGTGCCGGCGGCGGCGCACCGGAGCGTGACGGTGGCGCTCACGTTGACTTTTTGGTCGGTGAGATTGTTGAGGATTCTCGGAGCCTCCAGACCTGCAGTACATTTACATTACAAGTGATATACGGTCGCCCCAAAAGGTTGCACTCGATGCCACATGATGGCGACAAAGCACTTTTTTGTTTTAGATAAGGCTATGTCCTGACTAAATAAAGCCCCTACATTTATTTCATAGTTGCTAACATAGTTGCTTAATTGCTTGGCTCCAAGAAGCCACAAGAGGGCGCCAAAGCAATAGTTTGATCTAAAATGTGGCTTTGCCTGTGCACAGCGAACAGTTTAATTTTTTGGGAGGAGTTTTATTAAAGTCAGTTTTTTTTTTTTGTAAAATCACATCAGTTTTTATCTAATTTGATCATTTATTTATTACTTTCATAAATCATATTTTATCATATTTTGTTTGTTTTTGCCTGAATTTTGTCTAATTGTTTAAATGATTTGTCATATTTTCTGAAAACGTTTGTCTCATTTTTATTTTCATTTTTTTCGGATTTGAATCGGTTCTTGTTCTTTTCTAATTTATTTGTAATTTTAAGTTGAGTTGAGTTTTTGTCTTTTTTTGCAATTTTTCGCTTGCCAGATTTCTGTCAGACTTTTTTTCATAACAAGGACAGACTAGGGGTACCCACTTCAGTTACCAGATTTGGTTTCTTGCATGTGCTAACAACAGAGTCACTGAAAATTAATTTAGCTGTTTCAATTTTTCCAGTTTGGCAAATAAAAGCGCGTTTTTTTAAGTTCATACGTTAAAAAAAAAAACACAAAACGTGCTTTTCCACCTTTGAGCGCCAGGTAGCGCAGTAGACAAGTCCTCTCTCTGGTTTTGAGGTTCTCCACTTGGCAGGCGTACAGGCCTTCATCCCGGCGGGAGGCGTTGGGCAGCAATAGCTCCAAACTCACGTTGGCGCCACGCTCGCCGTTTAACGATTGGCGACGCAGCAGCGGCGTTGGCGGCAGTGCCAACGAGCGGCAGGGCTGCACGGCCGCCGCCCGCTCCCAGCCGGACTCGTTGGACACGTGGAACCAGGCCAGGTTGCCATACATCAGCCCGTCGGCCTTGCAGCGCAGCGCCACGTGCTCCTCCTCTAGTGGTTCGTTGGATGGGAACACGCTCAGCTCCAGGCCGCCTGGAGATTGAGGTGGCAGAAGTACTCATAGTCTGTACTTGATCAGAAGCACAGATGTAAAAAAAATAAAAATAAATCTGACAAGATAGACAGAACTGAACTCACAACAGGTCGTTTTACTGTCAACGCTAAATTTTAATAGCTTTGTACAAATAAAAAATAAAAATTCTTTGTAAAATCGTATTTTATCAAAGTGAAAAGTCGTAATAGTACAGGCATAAACTTTTTTTTGGGGATGATTTGCAAATAAAAAGTGTTAAATTAAGTAAATTATGTTTAAAAAAAAAATGTAAATGCAGTATTTTTTTCCCTCGAGATTTAAAGCTATACATTTTTCATAATAAGTCCAAATATTGCAAGAGTGAAGTCAAATATTTTGAAAACAAAAAGAGATCAATTTAAAAAAAATTTTTTTTTCCAGAAACTTCGCTGATGATAGCTGAAAAAAATACAGCGACTTAAGTATAGCAACCTGAATATGTACTTCAGTACATAAAGTAACAAAATAAATGCGGCCACTGGAAGGCGAAAACTATCGCCATGACGACAATTGTGATGTCATCAAGAGCATACTCACGCGTCACATGGAAAAAAATAACGCGGGAATCCTTTCCCACTTTGTTGGCGGCCGTGCATCGGTACAAGGCGTGGACCTCGGCTTTGTGGAATTTCAAGGAGCTCACCATTTTCTGTCGAGCCAAAAACATTTTTGCGTTTTGTTTTTTTTTTTTTTTTTTCCTGACCCATTTGACAACTCAGAGTACGATGAAAATAAATTTCTGTATCTGCATTTTTATCATGGGTTCTAAAATGTAACCAGGAAGTTTCACGGGTTTTTGTTTTGGTTCGTTACTCCAAACCCTAAACTTATTAACCTGTTCCACTATTATTCTATGAACTCACTACCGATTTTTTATTTTTTTTTCCTGAACGTTTCATGTTTTTTTTTTGGTTCCCGGTTCTTCTAACCTTAAAATTGGACGATGTAAAAGGGACGACTGAGTGTACCTTCTGGCCGTGATCGACATCAGTGGAAATCCGCTCTACAAGGTTGTGTGCTGTGCCGTTGTCGAGGTCACGCCAAACTTTGCAGTAGACGATTTGCGCCTCAGACTTGGAAAGTCCTGGCCTGTGGGATGAAAAATAAATAAGGAGCAGGTGAAACAATGCGACAGAAACGGTCAAAATATTGCGCAAAAAAAAAAAATAAAATCAGACAGAAAAATAACCGACAAAAAGGGTTAATGATAGACTAGGCTGGACTTGAGCGTAAACTGAGGACCTCCTTCGTCAAGTGTACAAAACGTTGCTGAGCAGTTTACGTACTTTTTTTTCATTGCATGAAGTGTTGAGTGTTTTTCATACAAACATTTGCAACCTATATGACATTATTTCTGTATTTGCATAGATTAGGTGTCATGGTGTATTTTGACATACAGAACATAGAAAAAAATAAAACTGGCAAAAAACAACTAGAAAAAAATTGGTTAAAAAAAAACAAAAAAAGCAAAGCAAAACATGAAACTGACACGATTGACATAAAAATCAAACAAAAAAAGAGCGCAAACTGCCAAGAGATGACCAACAATGAAAAGAAATTAATTTAAAAATGCAATTTAAAAAAATGACCCCCCCAAAAAATTGAAAAATAAATACAAAACAATTGATCAAAAAACTGACCAAACATGCTGAAACAAAGGTTTATAAAACTGACAAAAAAGTCCCTAAAATAATAATTTTAAAAAAAGAACGTCTGGCAAAAATATGGTAAAAAACTAAAAAAAAACAGCAAAACAGTTGACAAAAAAATAATAACCAAACAAACTTGAAACACCATTAAAAAAAAAAAGAAAACTCTGACAAACCTATTTAAATTCTCCAAAGTTCCCCAAAGTTGACAAGGGTTTAGTTTCCATGTGTCAACCCTTGTCAAAACATTTTTCTAGCCCCAAAAAGAATCCAACAAACCACTGCTTCCCTTTGATTTCATGCGATTTCCTCGATTTCCTTTTTTTTTTTTTTTTTGCTTTGTTGCATTTTTAGCTTGAACGCACCGCTTCAATGGACTCAGTTTCTCAAGGACACCCGAAAAAAGATGGACGGGAACACAACAGGAAACCTAGCGCGGGATTGACGCGAGGAAGCGACGGGATGTGCGGCCAGCAGATAAGCCGCATGGTCCGTGCGCTTCACCAGGCGGTTGCGTAACCGCTTTGTGTCTGATATCTGCTGATCAAATCAAAATGGCCGCCGTGTGGCCTTCAAGTCGCATCTGGTCATTGTCTCCACCGCTCGCTATTTTGTCAACAACTTCTATTGTACATCGACTCTCCCCTCAACGCAAACTCACACGAAGGCCTCCGGGCAGTCGTCTGTGGACATCCACTGCCACTGGATGTGTGTGGGTGTCGGGAAGCCACGGGCGGTACATCGCAACGTGGGGCTGCTGTCGTATAAAAATACGTCCGTGTCCACCGCCACCTCCTTCTCGATGATATGGGGAGGAACTGAAAAGAGTGAAAAGTACAATTAAGGACAGTGCAGGATTGCGGTAGGAA
This sequence comes from Idiotropiscis lumnitzeri, assembly GCF_059441095.1. NCBI lineage: Eukaryota > Metazoa > Chordata > Actinopteri > Syngnathiformes > Syngnathidae > Idiotropiscis > Idiotropiscis lumnitzeri. Next base: position 16,033,148 of record NC_142403.1, read on the forward strand.
TGACGGGAGTCGAGAGTTTGATGACGTGCCATTGACAAGGAGTTGGAAAGATCTCCTTTGCTCGTCTTTGGTGATTTTGTTGCTGAGCACGATGGTGTAGTTTCCCGCGTCGGTTTCGGTGACACCGCGAAAGACCAAAGCGTCACTTCTTTGCTTGATTCGGTGGTCTTCCGTCAGTGGGAGGCCATTTTTTAACCTGCGGTGACAAACATTGTCAATATTCCCAAAAAATCGACCAATCAACTTTTTGGATAGCTTTTTCCAGAATAAGAAACGCGAGTCGTGTTTGACTTTTAAGGCCGAGTGGACCACAAAATCTTGGTTGAACTCCAAGATGTGTTCAAAATTTTGGGGCATAGTGAAATCCAAGTTTTGGTTTCTGAGCATCAGGTATTTCTTTTTTAGGAACTCACAATTTTCGTTTGTATGTATTGTAAATTCTGTGGAATATTTGACTTGGTTAAGTTTTGCTTCCTTTTGATGCACAAGTTCCAATTTATTTTGGTTGAACTCAAAGTTTTGTTTGACTTTTGAAGCATATTGTTCCAGAACATTTTAATTGCATTTGACTTTTGAGGCATATTGTTTCTGAATTTATTTTTTGTTTTTTGTCTTATGTGTTATATTGTTCAGGAACATTTTACATGCTTAAACTCAATTTCTTGTTGACTTTTCGAGGCTAGTGATCCAGAACATTTTGGTGGGAGTGCAAGTTGTGTTTGAGTTTTGAGGCACAATTTTCCAAGACCATTTTTGTTTGAACTCCAAGGTTTATTCATTTCATTTTTTTTCAAGTTCGGCGGGCCGGATAAAAACGTTTAACAAGCCGCCTATGGCCCCCGGGCCGTAGTTTGCCCACACCTGTCATAAACGCATCATCCAAAAACAGTAACACATAATCTAATTGTCCCGAAACTTAACTCACCATTTAAAGCTTGGTTCAGGGTAGGCTGTGTACCTAACAGGTATAGAGGTGGACGACAAACCTCCCACGTTCACCTCCCACACTTTGGTCCACGGCTCCTTGATATCAATGAACGGCTTCTCTGGAAACGGACCCAAATTCAACACAGGAATCTAAATAATTCAGTTTTGTTTTGAACAAACATACCGTAGACCTTGAGGAAGGCCGTCACGCGTTTCTCCATGGCGCCACTGGAGGCGGTGCAAGTGTATTCGCCGGTGTGTTCCACCGTCACATTGTCCACCACCATTGTGTTGGACAGCTCCAGAGAGTCCCACAGCTTCTTCTTGTGCGGCGTCATGTGAGCCGCCTTCGAACCGTTACCTACCGTCTGAAGGAAAGACAAATTGAGGATGGAAACAAAAGACAAATCTGCCTAGCAACACGAGCTAGCTGAATTCTGATTGGATAAAAACTCTAACCGAAAAATTCAACACTAGGATATAATATGACATCAATGTGAAGAATCTGATCAGGATTTCTTCATTATGTTAGCCGAGAAGGCCGTGATGGCCTTGACCTGCCCGCCACTAGTGTTTCTAGAGATATCCAGACGACAGCCCAAATAAAGCTAACATTAAATGCTAACTTACAAACCATCAGCTGGAAGACAACTTCACCACAAGACAGTCCGTTTTCTGTTTTATGGTCGACTCTGGAATGTGAGGCTTTAGAGCACCTGGTTTGTTTCTGAGTTTCTTCCGTCCAGTTCTAAAGATGGTTTGACACATAGCAATACAGAACACGTTTGAGTTGGGCGTGCTGACCAAAGGCTGGCCTGCGTGCGTCCAGTTGAACTCGATTCCCACGTTGAGTTCAGTGTACGCGGTACAGCTGAGCACCAGACGCTCCCCGGCGGACAGCCTGACTTGTGTGGGGGTCAGGGTGAGGTCGTAGATCTTATATCCTGCGGAAATGGGCGGTTGGGTGTTTAGAGACACGGACAGTCAGCGGGCTTCCATTGTTCTCCAGAGACTTGTCAGACGTTTCTTTTTCTCACCGACGACGGCCACCACGTAGAGGGGGGACTTGAAGGTCTCGTCGCCGATGCGAGTTTGGCAGGACACCACGCCGGCGTAGCTGATCAGGTGACTGGGGATGGTGAAGCCAGTCCTGGCGTCCCACAGGGAGTCTTTCCCGTCGGGATAGAACTCTTTGTTTGGATACTTCTGACAGACAGGGAGGTGTCGTGTTTGAACACAGAATAGATGACGAGACAAAACTGAAATACTATTTGATATATACTTCAATTTGACGGCCTAGATATTTTTATAGTATTGGAAAAAAAAATATATAGATATATTTTATGTACATGCTTTTAATTGGACAATGTACACAACTGTCAAGTCAAAAGAATCAATCTCCTTACAGTATGAAGTGTCACGTTGAGGTTCTCCAGAGATCCTCGACACGGTATGACCACCCGCTCGCCTTCCCGGATGAATACCACCTCGTATTCCTTCTCGGACGGAACGAACGGCACCTTGTCATCTGCAACCAAAAACATCATCGCTCAAACGTTGCATTCAAGTACCCTGGTCCCGTCTTGACCCGACGGCCGTACCGTGAACAAAAACGTGAACGGCCGCCGACGTCTTGCCGCCTTCGGATTTTAGATCGCGGTAGGAGCACCGGTACTGTCCCGTTTCGTTGACAGTGGCGTTGGTGAGCCGGAGTTCCGTGCAAAAGAGTCCTGACCCGCTACAGTCGCTGATGGAAAAGCGAGCGCTGGTGGGAGGGGTGGTCCAACGCAGATATTGACGGCCTCTGTGGACGACATATACAGTTTCATGGGGAAGCCTTCCTTGGTCATCTCAAGGCAGATGTCGTCACATACCTGCATGTGAGCTCCAGGTTGTCGGATTTGTTCATCCTGTGGACGCCGTTGATGTTCAGCGTTGGCGGTTCCGACGTGAAGCGCAGCTCGATAGCTTTAGAGGTATAATATAGGAATGGTGAGTACAGTGAATAGGAGGGGTCCAAAAACGGTTTGAATCGGAAAATTGGTTTTGATTGAAATGATGTTTGGGCATTCAATCGTTCCACTTTAAAATATATATCGATACATATGGAGTCGTCTTTTACTGGAGAACTGCCCCAAACACATGTTTTACCAATTGACATAAATTGAGCCACTGTTGTCATTGGAGGACGCGCAAAAAAAAAAAAAAAAAAAACTCTCAAGGATCCACACCTGAAACTGTAAGGAAGTTGGCCATTTTTGTTTTGTAGCCAACATCAACCCCACAAGGTTGCTGTTTGTTGACACTAGAACTCTCAGAGCCGTCATTTTGACAGTTCTCAAGCCCCATGTGTTGTTACTCTTTTTACATCGATTAAACAAGTTCCTGGCCTTTTAACATTTCCATGTCTGTCTGTTCAGTATTCCCATGCTCACATTTTATTGTATTAAAAAGTATAAAAATATTTGAATCCTTATTCCGGTGCTGGGTTTTCCATGGTAACCACTTTTTCGCTGCAGCATTGATTTTTGAGAAGTCACCATGGTTAAAAAAAAATAAATAAAAATGTTAAACAGTAGGATTAAAAACCTTAACTTGGCTTTATGTTAGAAAACTCCAACCAATTGCTGCCAAAATTCACGTGCACGTTTCCACTTATGCCCACTTCGACCTCTGAAATGTTAAATGAAGGCTGTAGGAGATCTAACTAGTTTTAGAATTAGCGTAGACCTTGCGTTAAAGAAAGGCGCGGTCCCTGTTCTTTTTTGATTCGGTGAAGGACTTAGGGCTAGGGTTACATCACATCAACGGTGCGCTTCGTTATCGTTCTCTACGCCGCACCGGAATCTTCGGTGCCTTAAGGCATAGAACATGAAAGTGCTGCCTTCATAAAGTCCATTGTGCCTTAAATGTGATAACATAAAACTATTTATTTGATCAATTAAAATAACTCATCAATCAACCCCCAACTTTTCACTCCACGTTTTTTTTCCCGACGTGGCAACTTCACAGCGCGCCAACAAAATGGCGGCTATGTCAAAACAGGAAGCCAGGGAAAGATGGGCCGGGTCAAGCTCAATAGGCCCGGGCCATAGCACGGCCTAGGTGGGGTTCCTGTTTCAGAGGATACGGGCTGACCCCCACCCACCTGACGTCAGCAGACATTGTGTGGAAAAAAAAAACAAGTCACGGGAAAACGCAATAGAACCCTAAAAAGTTTCACTAATAAAACAAATGGAATAGGCATGAAATCCAATTAAAAACAAAATGGCCTTACCAGCAACATAGCAAAGTTCCAGACTAAAAATAACAATAAAAAGTCCCCAAGCCATTATTCCATTAATGGACTCCAGAAATAATAAAGGACGACGTTGACAGCGGCAAATCAAATAATCCTTTCAACAGCGATCCATCGAACCGGGGGTGCTGACAAACCAGCGGCCAGTGCTCAGCAGCAGGTCCCCATTGAGTTGGATGTTCTTCTGAGAGGGGCAGTGGGAAGGCACGCTGGACTGGCCAGAGGAGGAGGAGCATCCCAGGCTGATTGGACACCTCCACTTGCTGGACCGACTGAGGAAGTCGCTTTGCCTTTCACACATAAACCCCTTACCCAGAAAATATAAAACACTCTATAAAAGAGTTAATAGTAAGACCGCATCCTATCTTCGCTCTCTGCTCACCATGCAAACCACCACCCTCGCTCTTTGTTCCAGCAGTTTTATTAACTTTTTTTTCTCAAACTATGCACTACTTTTCAGAACACTCAGGCACTGTGATGATTTTGAGTCAGCAGCAAGCATCACTTGTGAGCTTTTCTGAGTAAGAAATACACCGGTGTGAATGCCAACTATTGCGGCAACATTCACAAGAGCGGTTGCAGTTTGGCATAGTCAAGAGGACAGTGGCTCCGACTGGGAGGGAGGGGAAGCAGGAAACAGTCCACACTTCCTCAGACAGGATGTTGCGCTACTCCAAAAGGCATCCTGGAATCACAAATTTCAAAGGCCTCGCACCTTACATGTTGACGCTCAAAAGTAGTGAGAAAGAGAGAGAGAGCTCCGCAAAGAGGAAAGTCGATGACTGACGTACGAAGGCCGGCGTGGTTGATGCTCCTGACCTTTGGATCAAAGTCTTCCGTGTGTGTGTGCGTGTGTGTGTTTTTTTTATATGTGTGTGTTTATCTTAATATATTTACTTTGGAAAGTATAGTTTTAATTAGAGGGTTATATCAGTTCTCTTATGGGCCATAAATTATGGCAAACTACAATTGACCTCTTTTTAATTAAAAAAACCCTAATAAATTACATTTACATATGTACTACAATGTTTGAAATGAATAATAAATACGACCCGCTAACTGTGTAAAATATTAACCATTACAGTTCGTGTAGTCGGAAAAAAATGTGCGGCTTTTCTCACCCTGGCACTATATATTTGTCTTTGTTCTCAGACGGGTCCTTTTCGGTGTTACACAAAACAATAACACGGTGGTAACAAAAATGACTTGGAGCGCTTTCGGCTTGAGTCCGATAGATTTCGTTTGGTTACTTTTGTCTTTTTCTTTCTTCGCGGCGCTGTGGGCATACAAGCTAGCAAAGCGCTTGCCGTCAAAATACCAAACATGTCACCTGAACATGCTGTTCCAGGATCTGGTTCGATACGGAAAAACCAAACAGAATCTCAAACGCGACGCCTGGTTGTGCGCGTTTGACGTTCCAAAGAGGTGAACTTGCTTTATAATACATCATTTAAAATGCACGGATATTCTTGTTTAAGTGCATTTTCCCTCGTCATTTAGGTGGTTTTGGCACTTCTACGCCATTTCCTTCGTTTGGAATGGTCTACTGTTGGCTTTCAGTCTGAACGTGACTCTACATTTCTATCCCAAATGGCTGACAGGCTTAGTAAATGTTCTATCTGGTTCATCACGTACAGCACAACAAGGTAGGCAGGTATTGTTTGCAACTTCCAGTGTGCAGGTTGATAGAGCAAATATGATGTGGTATGCTTTGGATCACCATGAGCATTTCAGATAAATACAAAATGATTTCATTTCATATGTTTTGGGATCATGAGCTGTTCCGATAGAAATCTCGATGGATTGCATCATCTTGAATGTTGTTGTTTCCTCTCTTAGCTCCACATGTGAGCACAGTGCTGCTGCAGCTGCTGCTGTGGTCCCACTCACTACGGAGGCTTGCGGAGTGTCTCTGCGTCAGCATCTTCTCCGACGGCGTCATCCACCTGCTGCAGTACGTCTTCGGCCTGGTTTACTACCTCCTGCTGGGGCTGACTGTGCTATGCTCGGACCGCCAAACAAATGGTCAAATAGACCCCCGATAGTTCTATTCATCGATGCTCTGCTTGATGTTCATGTTGGTTGCGCTGTCTTCTTTGGTCATTTTTAGCAAGTGGGCCTCTATTATCACAACTGGAGTGGTGTCACTTTGCTGGGATTGCCCTTTTCATTCCGGCCTCTTTGCTGCAGCATCAGTCCATGGCACTTCTGGCTGGACTCCGCACGGGAAAGTCAGGTGAGCTTGTAATAGCATAAATAAATTATATGCAATATATGCAAAATACTTCTTTCTATGTTTACATTTTTGGGTTCAATTTTATGGACATTGTGCTGTTCTTTCTGGGGTGCGCGCCCTGGGCCACCTGGGGGCAATATAATACAGGTTATACATGGAGAATGTCACAGCTGCTCTTGTAAATACAAATAATATTGGTGTTTCTTCACAAAGGATAAAGTATGCATGCCCTCGCGTAGGCCTGCACGATATGCCGTTGGAACATCGCGATTGTGATGTGCGTATGCACAATAGTCACATCGTAGGACGTGCGATGTTTCTATTTTTTTTTTTTTTTTTTAGAACACGGAAACTCTTGGTTTGTTTCATGAAAGCAGCACGCTACACTCTACATTGTAGAGACGACACAGACCGTCTTGCTCACGCCCCCTGCTAATTAGTCATTAGTCCATCAAATTCAATGGGTTTGTTTGTGCCACTCTTATACTCTCATTTATTTTATTGATTATTTACAGAGCAGTGAAGCACTACATCTTTGCCGATCAACATTCTCAAATGTATGCATTCACAGATTTTTTTTTTTTTTAGTTTATGCTCCATTAGACAATTTTGACTATTTGTTGCAATGAAAATATTATTTTGGCGCCATCTGGTGGAAACTTGTAGTTAACAAATTTTAATCCACTGATGGTATTTTTTTTTGGGGGGGGGGGTCTTTTCCCACTCTTGTCTATTAGCTGCACATCTTTAGCACATCATGTCAGAACAAAACACCCTTGCTTGGGCCTCGCAAACCAACACTGCTGGAGTGTGGTGCTTGTGGGCGGTTTTCAGAATTGTTTCTAAGAAAAATTCAATTTAGATTGTATTTAAGGACCAAAGAAATCTATTGGCACAGTCTTTGATTTTAAATGCACTTCGTATTTGGTGATTTTACTTTAATTACAAGATATTATTCAAGTAAATGGCTATTAAAAGCTTCACCAAAAAGTAGTACAAAAAAAGACAAGTGAATGTTGGTTTGTTGTGTTTTGTCGGTCCAGGAAGGGTGGAGACACTGACTCATCGGATGCCAAATGGCGGCTGCTTTGAGCTGGTGTCGTGCCCGCACTACCTGGCCGAGCTGCTCATCTATGTCTCGCTGAGTTTGGTGGCTGGCGGTCTTTCGCTCACTTGGTGGCTTGTGGTTCTGTACGTGCTCTTCAACCAGGCGCTGGCCGCGCTGCTCTGCCATGACCACTACCTCAGCAAATACCCATCGTACCCGGCGCGCAGAAAAGCATTCATACCTTTTGTGATGTGATCGTGGCAACTGGTGTGTATGCTGTATTATTATATTATGATCCGTTATATTTATTTATGTTTTAGCTGTTCCAGTAAGTATTGCTTTTATAAAAAAATAACTGCTTCTGTGACATGACTTATCCTTCTCTTTCAATGAAAGTATTTTGTGAATTTGTACAAAAAGCAAACTGATCAATGTAGAACTAATATTACAAGCCCTTTAAGTAAAATCTGAGCTGTTCCTGATCATCATCATGACCTTTTTCTGTGATATGGGATGCTTTGGGGCATGAATGATTCCTTGCAATATACATATTTTATACATAATGGGCTATGTTTTGTATCATTATATTCTGCTGTATAGATGGGTAGGTGCGTATATGCGATGTGGGTGTGATATGGTATGCTTTGGATCATGTGCAGTACGGCTGGATTAATAGATGAGTGATTGGTACTTAGTTGATAGATAAATATCTAATAACGTGTGATATGCGTTTTCAATTATGAACTCTTTTTACACTATAGTTGGTTGGCTGATTATGTGGTATGCTTTGGATCATGAGCTGATTTAGCAAAAAAAATCCCAATGCAGCGCTTGTTTTGGCTGTACCTAATCAAGTCTCCCTCGATGCTTTATTTTAGAACTTCCAAACAAACCGAATACTGTGCAAAGGCTTTGGTTTCCATGTGATTGACGTTTGAGACATCCAATCAGTGACCCGTTCACCTACTTAGTCCCGCCTTCTTTCCCCGCGTCATATCTAGACTGCCCAATCACAGCGGACGCTTGTCCACCATGCGGTAGTTAGACGAGAACAACTTCCTCCGGAGTTCCCATCACGGTCTGTCTGTTTGTGACATCGACTAAAACGACGGCTAAATGATGAAGTTGCCTTTTTCGGCTGCTACCGGCGGGCTCGAGTAATTCGCCGCAGGGTTGAAGAGACGCGAGCGGGCGGCTAAGAACCCACCAAAGACCATAATACGATAAAGAATGCCTCTCAGGGTCGGCGGTGGCGATGCGCGGGCAGCTGGGACTTTCTTTCTCCCCCTCGCCGCTTCGCTCGTCTTCGCGTTGCTGGTCGGAGTCGCAGCTATTCCCGAAGAAGCAGAAGCCGCCAAAGAGCCGGCTCCCGTCGAGGTAAGTTAAAAGCACACGTAGTTATCGCGAAGAAACTCGTTTTTAAGCGACGTGTCTGGTGTTAGCATCGAGCGTAGCTGCTACATGCTAACTGAGACGTGTCATAAAAGGGACTCGGCGAGATAGCAAAAAACACGTCTAGTTAGTATTTGCGTTCGACAGTAAGACATACTTCATAAAGATATAACTAAAAGAGCGAATATTCGATTTAAAAAGTTTAATTGCTGAATTTACACACACGACATAACATTACGTATAATCGAATCAATGCAATTCGATAGAGCAGTGCTTCGCAATTATTTTGTTATGCCCCCCAGCGAGAAAAAAAAACATTTCGCGCCCCCACTACTCACTCTCCGCCGCAACTATAAATAATAGCATTTTCTTTGCAAAACAAACCCACACCGTAAAGTTACAATGAGAGCGCCAACTACTGGAGTGGATGTCTCGCACAGGTCTTCCAAGGGGGGCCCGCCCCACTATTTGAGAAGCACTCCAATAGAGTAAACGTCCGCATATTCGCGGCTTGCAAATTTGACAAAATAGAATGCCATTGGCACCTACTGTAGTGGATGTGCAATTACATTTTATTCTAGTACCCCACCACCAACAATCAATGTACACGCTTACCCTCAGTGTATTACTTTGAAATCAAATCAGGGATTCTTTTTTTTAGGCTATTTTTCACACTAATATTCCTTGACAGAAAAAAAGCAGTGTGCCTCCCTTGGTGTCGGTGTTGAAGGAGGATGACCCCAGCAAAGGGAACCTGGGATTTATCCACGCCTTTGTGGCCTCAATTTCCGTCATCATCGTGTCCGAGTTGGGCGACAAGACCTTCTTCATCGCCGCCATTATGGCCATGCGGTACAACCGGCTCACCGTGCTGGCCGGCGCCATGCTGGCACTGGGGCTCATGACATGCTTGTCCGGTGAGTCATGTGGCGGAACCTCGAATTAGGGGTGTCAAGCTCATTTTCGGTGAGAGACAGTTTGATGTTTCCTCCAGAGGGATGTGATAATCAGCAAACTGTAACACATCAATATCAACGATCTAGAATGTACACAAACATTAAGCAATGTTACTTAAACGATTGTATTGCATAAACACCAGTTGCAATGGTTCAATACTTTGGAAGTGCCGTGAAACAAATCCAAAGAAAATCCAAAACACTTGCAATAACTCCTTCTTATGATGTTTGCTAAAATCAATTTGTGACTTCTTATTGGATGATGACACAGTCTTGTCCTTCATTCACCACAGTTCTGTTCGGTTACGCCACGACCATCATCCCCAGAATCTACACGTACTACGTGTCCACCGGCCTCTTTGCCATCTTCGGTGTACGCATGCTGCGCGAGGGCCTGAAGATGAGTCCCGACGAGGGCCAGGAGGAGCTGGAGGAGGTGCAGGCTGAGATCAAGAAGAAAGACGAAGAGGTGTGAGTCCAAAGGCCGTGGTTGCATTACTTCTATGTCCCAGCAGTCTGAGATGATGATACAGGCCAAAATAAGATGCATGTCGCAGCTCGGTGTGGCTTTGAACAATTTGGATTGAGCTTTTCTCACCATTTTTATGTTATTTTTTTGTTTGTTTTTTCTTATCTCCTCAGCTGCAGCGTTCCAAAATGGCCAACGGCGCGCCGGACGTGGAGGCGGGGTCCGGCTCGACTTCGCCGCCGTCGTCGACCAGGTGGCACAGCGTCATCTCTCCCATCTTCATCCAGGCGCTCACCCTCACCTTCCTCGCCGAGTGGGGCGACCGCTCCCAGCTCACCACCATCATCCTGGCTGCTCGCGAGGTGCGCTTACGTAACTCGGCGCACTCTTTCAACTTCCAATTGTTGGTACATCACGGAGCTTGTGATGTTTAAGGAAACGAAAACTGTTCAAGAAAAACATTATGTGATCGCTTAAAATGTAACAAATCACGACTCTCTGTCACTTCTCGAGTCGTCATCAATAATGCGAATTGAAAAAAAAAGTCGCACGCAGCAGCCCCAAAATTTAATCGTACGTCGTGCAGCAGATGGCCCAGCGCTTAAAGTGACAGTAACTAGACCTACATTAGCACATTTTCCAAACTATACAATCAATCAAATTTGAACGTGAATGCAATTTTTTTTTGCCGCAATATAATTCCGATATTTATCATGTATCCTTGGTTCCATGTTCTCGCTTGGGCTTGCATGGCAAGCATCACGTGCACCAAACCCAGAAAACGTGAGCTTTGATGTTCACCATGAAACTGAATTTTAAGTCATAACTTTGTCATGTTTTATTTATTCTTTTTTTTTTGTACATGAAGTACCTTCAAATTATACTTCAGTCAATTTAGTTGACTAAAATGAAGTATGTAGAAGGTCAAATGTAAACATTGCCCTCAATTTCTTGAATTCAATATCTTCAATCTGGGTGAAATGAAAATTCTTAGCATTTATTTACCTGTAATGCTGTAAAGTCAGCAGTGCCGTTTGTGCAAAAAAAAACATTTGAAAGAAAAAGTGCAGAGGCTATTACGCCATTAGGCCTGCTGTAGCTGAATCGGCGTAACTGAAGTATTGAGGAAAAAAAAAAAGAAATCTATTATAAGCTCTCGTCTGTGGCACTGTGACACGGATGTGCCCCGTGAACTGTGATCTTTTTTTTTTTTTTTTTTAAATAATGGATAACTACACAAACACAGATTGTTTTAGTAAGTTTAAAAAGTTGAAGTTTATTGACCAGAGCCTCTGTGAAAAACAAAACGTGGAGAAGAGTTAGCAAAATAGCGGCAATGATTGATTAAAGTCGGATTTTAAGACACTTGTATGGATTTGCCGTTTACGCAATGTCTTTTTGGGCAAAAAAAAAAAAACCCCCACTGCTGCCGACACATATTGAATATTAAAAAAATGATTTTAAGGCATTTAAAAGCAAAATAAAAAGTAGTTTACTTGAGTTAATAAAAGAATATACTGTGCAAGAACTATAAAGAGAAAAAAAAAACCACTGCATCACGTCTCCTTTTCAAACCCGAACTAGGATCCATTTGGCGTGGCTGTGGGCGGCACGCTGGGACACTGCTTGTGTACGGGCCTGGCTGTGATTGGCGGCCGGATGATTGCCCAGAAAATCTCCGTCAGAACAGGTGAGAGCAACTGGAAGCGGGGATTGAGTTGAATTAAAAAAAAGCGGCAGCAGGTTTGATGCACGTCGGCGAGGTTCAGAGTTGGATTGTCGCCGCTCTTTTTGTCTTTCAGTCACAATCATCGGCGGGATCGTCTTCCTGGCGTTTGCCTTCTCCGCCCTCTTCATCAAGCCCGACGCTGGACTGTGAGAGCTCAACTGAAGGACTCTTTTGTGTGTACATACTGTAGCCGGTAGAAATCCCAGCGTCTCCTCCAAGGCATTCTGGGATATGCGGTCCGAAGAAAACGGACGATACTGAACTTGAAGACAAGCAGTTGTTTCCTCACATCTTTTTTTTTTTTTTTTTTTTTAATGTGTTACTCAACAGGCGGCATGTCACTAGCTTCTGTGGTGATCTTTTAATTCAGGAATACGTGTACGTAATCAATTTCCTTTATTGATTTCCTTTTTTTTTTCTGCTGTATTGGGGCACGAATCGTTTATGGTTGCTGTCACTCCGCAATGTTTTTTCGTCCACTATTTATTTTGTTTCATGTTGCATTTCTTGGGGGAGGAAACGAAGCAGTGGCCAGGAAATATTTTTTGTAAATGTTTGACAAGTCAGCTGTGAAATGTGTAACACGCCGCAATAAATGATTAAAGCATTCGATGGAATGCCTTTTAAAGTTTAATTGCTCAATAAAAATAAAAAAAAAATTCCTGTGCTGCGTGAGATGAATAATTTTTCACATGACAAAATCATGCCAACAAGACGTTCAGTGGAAATTGCTGTGAATTCTGATGAAATCGAAAAATGAATTCAAATGCAGAATATGAGACTGCGTTTTTTTTCCATGTCTCATTAATTTGGGAATTTTTCTCTTGCTAATTTAAATTCTTTAAGAGTACTGTATTAGTTGTTAAACATTTAGGTTGTGAATGTTTCGATTGATTGAACAATTGTGAATTTGTAAAATTGCATTCATATTGGTTGGAATTTTAAATAAGGCCGTAGCAAATTTGAGGAAGTTAGAATGAATGTTTTTAATCAGTGGCACAATGGTGATGTAAACTATTACAAAAAAATCTCTTGGGAAAATGAAATGTTTTTATATATTTATTGGATGGATTTGCACTCTGAGAAATTATCTCCCCACTGTTTTTTTTCCCTCGTTCCGAAAGGAATTGTCTGGAAAGTGGTCATTTCTAGAAAGAAAAAAAGAATGGAAATGTACTTTTTTTTTTAGTACTTAAGGATTAAAATAAATTTCAAATCAGCATAAAAAAAAAAACTCAAACCACTGCTCGTGAACAACAGGTGGCATCACAGTTAAGCATTTCAGGAACAACTTCATTCCTTTTTAAGGTGCAGTAAATGAGCAAAACATTTTCATATAATCATCATTTAAATATCAATAATACAAATGTATTTAATTACTCATTGTTATATGTGCCCTGATTTTGTTACGAAATGTTGATATCACTGATGTAACATTTATTAAATATTTTTTAAACTATAAATCACATCATTTATATTCTCCTTTTCACCTTTCGACCTGTTCTAATACACGCGACAAAATTGTCGCAAATTCACTGGACACGCGTACAATGACACCCGGCCCAGGTGATCCAACTCATGTGCCCGCCATGGTGTCCCTCTTCGCGGGCATGGTTGCACCTTCTTCCCGCAGCATGTGTCCACTTCCATCCAGCCGGGCTGCGTCGTACCCGGCAGCCCACCAAAAGCTCCAGCAAGCCGGTTCGGAGTGGGCTGCCTGACTTGGGTGTCTGCCCATGGGGGTGAGTGGAACACCGCTGGCCGCTCTGCTTCAGTGTCTGCATCACAGCCCACAAGCCGGAACCGCGTCGCCTCGCCGGGCTTGGGCTCTTGCCAAAGGCCCGCTGACCCACATTCTTATCTAACGCGGCGGTAGCTAAGCTAACAAGCAAGCCGGCTAGCCTCGACGGAAAGTAGGTTGACGCTCGCTTCTCTGGGAATTGACGCGTCGCTCTTTTTGAATTGTTTTTCGTTTCACCCGGACGAGAATTTTCCCGAGTTTTATCTTCTTCACGCCGCGCGAGAGGTGCCCCGAAAAGTTCCGGTCAAATGTAACGGTAAGCGACGAAACCCTGGCGGTGTTGTTATTATTATTAATATTATTTGTAAACGTACTGTAAAAAATTTGTTGGTTAGCATGCGGGCTAGGTGCCGTTAGCCTAGCGGTGATTCGCCGGTCAACGTTGCCGGCCGGCGCCACCTCTGAGGCGGCTACGTGCGGGTCAAGGTGTCGTGCCAAGGGGTTCCACTCTGAAAATGACCCGCTGCTACCTTTGGTTGATATTTGACATATTTGTGATCTGATTGTAGAAGTTAATGTTTAATGAATCACTCATGTTCCACATTACAAAGCGAGCTGGGTTGAAATTTGGATTTATATATTATGTGGTTTGGATAGATATGGATAAGGAGGTCTCTAGAAAGGTGACATTATTTTATTTTATTGATTGAAGCAGCTGATTTTGGTTTTTAACTTTTGATGTATTTTGCAGGTTGTCAAATGCAATTTTAAGGTGAACAAACAATGTAAAGTGCCACAGATGAGCTAACAAATTTCTTTAAGCAAAAGCTATTTGAACCCAAACGATGCTGCAACACATGTAGACTGACAATTTAATAATAATAATAATAATAATAATAATAATGCTTTTATTAGTCCCACAATGGGGAAATTCGAGATTCGAACCCAGGCCTCCTGGGGAGACTGGGTCCGGAACGCGGCGCCTTAGACCACTCGGCCATCCAACACGGTGTTATATATTTCACTGGTCAACAGCAAATTATTTGTGCAGAGGTGGCTTATGTGTCATCGGGTGTCATTTTTTTACATTTGACTCCTAAAAGCTTGCACAACACAGATTTTCATCATGGGTTGTAATTTATAGCAATGATGTTTCAGAAAAAAAGAAACTGCCTGTTGTTGAACCTAATCCTTAATTCACAAGTAATATGAAATATATTACGATATTAGCCATTATATCATTTTTATTGTTATTATTATAAAAACCTGATGTGCTTGAGAAAGAAACAGAGGGCAGATTTCGAATCAGTGCAAAAAAAAAATGCCTCTCTGTTTAAAAAAAATGTTGTAAAAATGTGTTGACCAATGCTATTTATCCTCTTAAAGAGGATTGCTGAGAAGCTGTGACCAACTCCCTGCACAATGTCTATTGAATTGAAGTAAAAAAAAATGTGGCAAAAACTGAACAAAAAAAAAAATCTTCTGCAGTTTTTCTTTTCAAACAACAAGTTCAACATTTTTGTGTTTGTGCTTTGGGAGAAGCTGGAACAAATTAACGTCAGTGCTTTGAGTTACAAACAAATGTGGTTACGGCAGGAATGAAATTCGAGGCACCGCTGTAGTTATTTATTTTCAGTCAGAACAGACATCGGTTTAAATCAACAGTTGAAATAGCCATCTTAATTTATTTCTAGCTTGAGTATTAAAAAAAAGTGAATCCCGTTTTTTTATTGCACCTGGAAAGCTGGCTAAAATCGAAAGAGTCCTCATTAAAGCACTTTATGATGCAAGATGCAACATCTGGGAGAATCTGGCCTTGTTGTGCAACTGTTAAACAGATTCCTATTTTTCTGCTTGAGTCCTTTAAGGAGACCATGAGGGGGACTTACTTTTAAGTTATATCAGGTGACCTCTCGTTTTGCCGTCGGGACCGCCCGACATGAAAAGTTTCAATTACAGTTCGCTCATGCCGAATCTGCGCAGATAAGCATCGAGCAGAATTCTCCCGCAAGTGAAGCTACTGATTATTTTTCACAGATTGTAGCACGTGGTTCCAGATGTGACAAAAGCAAGCTTGTAAACAGTGGCATGCGCCAAAGCGATTAGCCTAAATATTGCCGAAATAGCACTTGTGTCATAACTGGATCAGCCTTGTGATTGCGACGGTGCAGATTTCATCGACATTTTTCTTGGCCGAATTTGCCGTGTCGGTGCTATAGTGCTTGTAAGCAGGTCGTTTTTGGAAGACCCCCTCTCAGTGTCATTCGTCTTTTAAGAGAAGTCAACCACCGTATGCTAATGCAGCTGTGTCTTGAGATATGAGTTGAATCCATCCCGTGACCTTGCTTGTAACTCAAAACGCTCTTATCGCAAATCATCTTCGCCCACTGGAATGAATTAAAATGCCATTATTCGTTCCAACTGACCCCCCAAAAAAAAACACATTTTGAAATGTGTTTTTTCTTATTCTCACGCAAATAGTCGACTGTTCAGTAAATAATCAAGTTGTTTAAATAAATTGGCATAGTTTGGTCCACCTGATTGCATCCGTGATCGTTATCTCATTTGTTTTTTCGTTTTTTTTTAAACTCACTGATGGGTCCAAAATCCCGATTGTGTAAATCCCAGCATGAACAGAGTTTGTGTCGCTGTATGTAGTAGAAAGTCTCTGTTGCGATTTTAACAGAACATGAACATGAATGACTTGTTAAAAAAAAAAAAAAATCTTTGCAAATTCTTTCGCAAAGTTGTTTTTTTGATGTTTTGGAATTTGTAGTGTCACAAAAGCAAAAAATCTCTTGAAAAATTCTGCTTGAAAACTTGTTTTCTCTGCTTTTGGTCAGAAATCTGTGTTTTTGGTGATTTCAGTGATACACGATCTACTGCTGAATACTAAATAACGGAAAAAGCTCGTAGCAAACTTTTTTTTTTTTCCTGGCAAAAGCTTCCTTTTGGTTGGTTTGGTGCTTACGCTGTCACAGAACAGACCATTCTATTGTTTTGACAGATCAGTTCAAATACGCCAACTTTCCTTTTTGTCGATTCCCGGATTATTCCTGTAAATTCTCCAATTCCCCACTGAAAGTTTCCAACTTTGAAAATTGCCGGCATTTTGCGACGCTTCTCCTGACGCAGTTGTCACTCAGAGACGCACAAGTACTTCAAGTATAGACGCAACACCCGGCACACAAGCGTCACGCTTGTCGCTATCAGCTCAGGCCCATCTCGACTGACACAAATAGTTCCCAACACGTACGCAGCATAGACGCATCGCATACCGAGACGTGGGCAACCTGATTTTAGTCTGACGTACAAAAAAAAAAAAAAGCGTCATTGGCAAAGAAAGTTAAGTAACCATGTTCATGTTTGAATGTTGATCGGGGGCGGAGCCAAAAGCTTTTTAGTGCCTTCCGAATGAGCCCTACAGGAGAGGGGGCGGGGCTTATTTGCATGCGAGATATATACATATATATATATATATATATATATAATTCATAATATCAGCAAGATTGATCTTTGAAGTATTTTGATGAAAGCATATTGTTCAGCCACCAGGGTAATTCTATTTTTTTTTTTTTTTAAATTCAATTCACTGCCAGCCCAGGTAAAATGAATATACTATTTGACTTCTATAGTTGTCAATGGCAGTGAACAAGTTAATTGTGAAAAAAATGCCTCTACATCCTCTTTAAAAGAAACCTAATGGACACATTCAGCGTATATATAAAAAAAAAAAAAATCCACGTGTTTAATGCATGTGGAAAGTGTTATTTTAAGGCTTAATCCATTTTTTTAAGATGCTCTTTATGTGGTGGGTTTTTACGGATATTTGCCAGGCAACTCAGGATTTGCCTGAATGAAGCAGGTATTGGGAGAATTATCTTGAGCGTCGTCGCAGCCGTTCTTCGAAACGTGCCAATTAACAACCAGGTTCCATTCATGCTCTTCCAAGAACTGACGCTCACGTTTACCTTTCTTGGAAGTGGCAGCCGAAGGGCGGCCTGCTTGTAAATGAACTGCCAGGACGTGTGTGTGTTTGCGTGCGAGGGCTCTCATATCGCGGCCGTGCTGGTGACCCAGATGTTGGGAATGAACAGTGTGAGCTCCTCACCTCTGTTCAATAAGCAATTCTTGTCTTTTGAACAGAGGAAGACCTGACACGAAATCTGGACCGCTGCGCTGAGCTGCCGCGACGTAAGCAGGTAAGCCCGATTTTTACGAGCGTCACATCAGTGCTATGACGTCGTCGTATCGTGAATCAAGTGTTTCAAATGTTGATGCACGTGGGGCAGTGCTGTTGCTTCAATTTGAAATGGCCGGGGCTTTTTTTTTTTTTTTTGTTGCCTGTTGCCGTGGATACTTAATCAAGTAGCCTGATGGTAAGATATTGGCATTATTTTTAGATGTTTTTGAAAAAAAATAAAATAAAATCACCACATTGTAGTTCCATTTGGGTAACGTTGGAATATTAGATAATTTCATCAGGTAAAGTGTTTTTGTTTTGCAAACCAATGACTTAATTTGACGATCAACTTCCTAATTTTATAGAGCAATTTTTTTTACCTTTATGTATGGCGGGCAATGTAACGAATGAACAATTTTTTATTTTATTTTTTTATTGGTATAGTCAACTGTTTTTTTTTCTTCCTGGAATTCACATTGTGTATACCGACAAACTATTTTATTGTCTGGGATGGAAACATTTTCAGTGAGGAAATTTCAAACACAAATATACATTTCAGTTCAAACAAAAGATTTCCGAATAGGTTGTCCGATCTTTGTGTGCGAGCTTTTTTGGGACACTTCATTCTCAGTCTTGCGATTCAATGCGTCTTAATGAGGTGCGAAATGCAAATTTGCTCTCGCAAACTTGAAGTAGCGTATCTTATATCATGGCTCCTCCGATGGGGCAGCATCACACGCAGTCCATCATAAAGGCTCCCAAAATACCCAACGTGAACCATTCCTCTCTTTTAGTAGCACTTGGCAGCAGATGGCGTTCCCTCGTGTTTTATTCATACTCGCCTAAGCTGCGGTCTCTGCGTTCTGACAGCGGGGACCTTTTGAGTGATCACCGATGTTCCAGTCTCGGGTGTCAGCGAATGACGCAGATGATGAGAAAGGCAACAAGGGGTTGCTATGACACCGGGGTTTACCTAACCACGTGTCAAGTGCGGTCATCTTCTATAAAAGTGCTTCAATTATTTATTTTATTATTTTTTTTATTAACTCATTCACTCCCATTGACGGATTTATACGTCAAAGTCTATTCATTTCACCGAAGCTGGCAGTGAATGACTTTTAATCGGCACAATTTTCTGATCACCTATCGAGACCTTTCCTAGCAGGATATTTTAAACCAAGAGCTCAATTTTGTCATTTAAGGAAGCTAAGTGAGATTCCGAGGATGACAACTAATTGTGACTCTCATCTAAAGTGATGTGAACGAAAGCCAGGAAATCGCACACAAACGACACAGATGGGTGCCAAATATTGCTCCAGAGAGGAGCACCCCTGCTGGTGACGGTCCTCGGGTTGAGGAACAAAGGCTTTCACTTTCAGGCGAGACTTGCGATAGCTGTGGAGGAACTCTGGTCTATTTTTACGCCGCGCGGTTGCTATGGCACATTGCCGTTCGGTGCCGGTGCCAGCTCCAGGCGTGGCGAGGCGCGTCACTGGAGATCCACCAGTGACTCACATGCTCGGTGATTGGGTGGCCTACATCAGTGATTCCCAACCGGCGTGCCGTGAGACATCATCCCTTGTGGCGTGGGAAGTTATCCGATGTCACAAACTGTGGTATCTTGAATGTTTGTGCTTTGGCATTTGACGTTTGCCTACTCACAGATTTAATTTATTTAATTATTTTTTTGGGGGGGGGGGCTGTGGGGGTTATCCCCAGTTATTGACTAAAAAAAAATCTTACTATTCAGTATTCACTAGGGCTGAATGATTTTAGAATATAATATAATTGCAATTAGTTGACAAGGGAACTCAATGCGGTGGCGGATCAAACCCATAACCTCGAGGTTGGGAGATTGCCTCGCTACACGTGATCCATGCCTCTGATACTCTTTATTAGTATTTTATTGGTGTCAGGTGGAAACCTCGGAATCCTCCCTCTAAAGCAGGGGTGGGCAAACTTTTTGATTGGTGGGCCACAATGGGTTTTAAAATTTGACAGGAGCAGATGGACGGAGTGTTTTGGTAACCTGAGAAAAAAATAAATTTACATCAAAATATCTGTGTTTGACACACCACAGTATTTAGAAAATAAAACATCAACAAGCTTTATTCATTTCATTTTTTCCAAATTCGGCGGGCCGGATTAAAACGTTTAACGGGCCGCAGGTGGCCCCCGGGCCGTAGTTTGCCCACACCTGTTCTCAAGCAACCGCGTTTTTGGCCTAACTAACTTCCCCTTGATTGGCCTTTTTAAATTCAATAAACTAGTAAAATCCACTCAAAAATTCTTGGAAAACTTACCTAGAATGTCTTTAGTGAAAAAACTTTTTTTTCTCCCCCCCCCCAAGTAAATATCACTCCTCATTTTTTACAGTGTGGTGACAGGCGGAACAAATAAAAGCTTGTGTAAAATATGCACCTTGGCTGAAAGAGTTAAAAAAAAAAAAAATACTGGCCCACATCTTGACTGGTTTGGCTGTGTTGTTAGGAAAGCCTTTTTGCATAGCGTGACTGCAAGCGTCTGGACCCGCCTGCGCTGAGGGGGGACATCCTCCGTAAGGTGGAATGATTTTGACAGGGTGGCGCTGGCCGCAGTGGGTCGGTGTTACCCGTAGTGCTGCGATTAAGTTTGCAGGGCGGAGGAGGATGAAAGTAGGTCATTGAGCCAGCGAGTCAGTGAAGCAGCGATGACATCACAGTTACACAACCTCTGCTCTCCCGGTTATAAAACGCTCATTCGGCAGCTTCTGCTTCCTAAGGTTGACGCGATCGAGCCACGCTGCCTTCTTTTTGTGCACATGACTTAGTCCCCGCCGGTGCTTCTCTGTCGCAAGACGCCCAGCCCACGGCGGAGGAAAGAGGAGCCCAACCTGAAGTCACGCGAGTCTCATGTGGGGGCCCGATTGCACTGCATTGCCTGAAGTCGCTCAGTCGTCATGACGCCACCTCAAGTGCCCTCACTTGAAATCTGTCACGCAAAAGGTGACCTTATACAAGACAACTTTATTTATATAACGCATTTCACAACAGCTGGAGCTGTGACAAAGCACTTTCCATATGGTGTCATATAAGTTAGCGGGAAATTAGAACACAAATTAAAACACAGGAGAACAGCAACAGTCTCGCTTTGAGTCGAACGCTAAAAATAAAAAAGTGTCTTCAAACGAGTTTTAAAAGTGGACAAAGAGGGGGCGGGGCTTGCCCAAAATTCAATGGGCGCTCATTCCATAGGGAAGCACCGGCAACAGAAAAGGCACGATCTCGGCACCTACCGCAGTATTTGGTCCGCAGACCTGAGGCAGCGGGCAGGGTGGAGGACTTCGGAGAAGTACGCCGAGGCGGTGCCATTTAAAGATTTGCAGACGAACAGAAGTATCTTAAAATTGCATGGGAGCCAGTGACCAGAGGCCAAGATTGGGGTGCCGTGATCCGTCTTCCGAGCGCCAGTTAAAAGGCGAGTGGCAGCATTTTGGACCAGTTGGAGGCGATTGAGCGAGGGCTGGCTGACTCCAAAGTAAAGTGCAGTGCCGTAACTTGGCCAAAATGGAACGGAGGCATGGATGACTGTTTCAAAGTGCTGCAGGGAAAGAAAGGACTTCACTTTAGACAGCTGCCGAAAATGAAATAAGATGGATTGCACAACAGCGCCAACTTCCCGATCTCATTTATAATCGCTGTCCAGTTTCAAACACAAGTTTGCGACTGTTGGCTTTAGATAAGATGCCATTAGGCCGAGGTCAACAGAGTTGAAATCAGAAGGGCCACTGGACCTGAACACCATAACATTCTTTAATTATTATTATCAGCAATCTTTGGAGAATTTTTGGGGGTAAAAAAAAACAAAAACAAAAAAAAAAAACATTTCACTGGGTGTCAATTATGCGTAGATTTTTTTTCTATTAACGATCAGTGTTATTGTTAAATTTCTTGGAGGGAATTAGTTTTTTTATGCAATTGCAAGTGTGCCTAATTAAGTGTCTAGTGAGTCCTCATCAAAAGCAATTCCCGACAGAAAGAGGTCATTGTTTCAAGACGGGACATGGTTCTTTTTCCGCTCTAATCTCACAGATTCCGATGTTGTTGCCATGTGTCGGGTTCCCACACCGAGCCGACGCCAAGACCTTTCGGCAGCTCTCGACGCACTGATCCGGGACGCCACCGGTGCCCGCGTCCGCCTCGACACCAAATTGGTCCGCTCTCCTCCTCCTCCTCCTCGTCTCTCCGGACCGGCTTGGCTGTCCGTGTGGTCGGACAGGCTGCTTTTGTAAATTGTCATGATGGATGCTGTTCTAATTTGTTTTCCTCTAATTTTCCTCAAGGTTGATTCACAAATGTCTTCGTCGCGATTGAAAGACCCCATCTGACATGGTAACCGTGAAACGGATCAAAATGACCTCAAGCATCGATCAGTGAGTCACATTGCAAGAAAATCTTTTCAAAATTTGCATTTCCTGAAATGGCGCCCTCCGCTCTATTTGATGTCGTGCCGCGGCTAATCTTTTGTATTCAAAATAGCCACATCAGACTGTTTAATACCACCCCGAGTTATAAATGAAGCAAAAATAATCGTGTATTTAAAAGAACCAAACAACCTTTGCCTTTAAGCATGTCCTCGCTAGCTTAATGCTAACACATAATTAAAAACTCCATAGATGGGCTAACGATTAGCATAAATGTTTACGGTAATGTAACCCTTTAAGATCTAGGTATTCAAATACAAGTGGTGGGGCAACACATGTAAACAGAATTGTTTCTGTTTGACTGCATTATACTGCCCCCAGGTGGCCAAGGTGGGAACAACAAAAGGAGCAGCACATTGATATTCTATTAAAAATCTAATTGTACAGCTCAACACCTTCCCCTTCATGAGAGGCATATTCCTAAAAATCACATGATCGTCTCTGCTGCTGAGTAAATAATTGCCCTGGGTCAGCATCTCTCAACACTTTTTTGTAGTTTTACAAACTAGCGGCCCACCTCAAGTAAATCCCGAATTTTTTTTTTCTCACGCAGTGCCACTTGCTACGTTACCACCAAAAGAATTTAAAGAGAAAGTCATCCAAATTGCAATTTTTTTTTTTTCCCTGTGCCCTTCAGGGATGACGGCAGCATCTTTGGGTTATTGGACGACGATGACAAGGACAAAGCAAAACGGTGAGAAATATTATTTTTTTTTCTTTGGTGGTCTTCATGCGAGCAAATGTATGTGCAGCGTGTCCCGCAACAAGTCGGAGAAGAAGCGGCGAGATCACTTCAACGTCCTCATTAAGGAGCTGGGCACCATGTTGCCGGGCAACACCCGTAAGATGGACAAGTCCACCATTTTGCAGAAGAGCATCGACTTCCTTCAGAAACAACAAGGTAACCAACGATCTTTAAATAAAACCTCCGATTTTTTTTTGTTTCCAAGAAAAATCAGATTTCCCAATTCAAGGTTTTTCCAAGCTGGCTGCTTTTGGAAACGAACTGCTCTTCTCTTTGCCAAGCGCACGTTAGCGAGGACACGCTATGTGTGTTTTTTCTTTCGTATTGATTTTGCCTTTTTTTTTTTAATCAATTAACATTTTTCAAAACTTATTTTCAATCACATTTTGAAAATGTATATCTTGATTAAAAAATTTTGGGGAGAAAAAAAAAAACATCGTTATCAATAAACTTAATTAATCGCCCTGTAATAATATTTCTTCCATTTCGTCCATCAGAAATCTCCGCGCAGTCCGAGTCGACGGAGATCAGGCAGGACTGGAAGCCTCCGTTTCTTAGCAACGAGGAGTTCACGCAGCTGATGTTGGAGGTGAAACGCAAACCCTGATATTATTTAAAACAAATCTTACATTCCCCTAAAATGTTTATATGTGCTTCACAGCCCAAAAAAATAGCAATTCTCCAAAAAAAAAAATTAAAAAAAATATATATATATATATTTTTTTTTTTTTTTTTACTGTCAAAATAAAAGTGAGAGAATAAACCCAATCAAGGGGACTTTGTCCTTTTATCATTTTGAGCTTTTTAAGCCAAAACATTCACATGTTACAAAGACTTGCTAACAACCTAACCGTTCAGGCGTTGGACGGCTTCTTCCTCGCCATCGCGACCGACGGGAACATCATCTACGCCTCGGAGAGCGTCACGTCGCTGCTGGAACACCTCCCTGTGAGTTTCCCTGTTCAGAACGTACGCAATCGATAACAACGGGAGTGTTAAAAAAACACGCATTGTGTTCCAGTGCGATCTTGTGGATCAGAACCTGTTGAACTTCCTGCCCAGGGGGGAGCACTCGGACGTCTACAAGCTGCTATCTTCGCACGTCGCCGAAGGGGAGATGCAGACGCCTGAATATCTGAAGAGTAATCCTCTTTTTTTTTTTTTTTTGTCTGGGATTTCAGCGAATTCGTGAGCGTGTTTCGTGCCAGCATTTCGTCACGTCCTGATTGTCCTCAAATTACAGCCAAGAACCAGCTGGAGTTCTGCTGCCACATGCTTCGAGGGACAATGGACCCCAAGGAGCCGCCTGTCTATGAATATGTCAAGTTTATTGGAAATTTCAAGTCCCTTAAGAATGGTGAGCTATGAAATAGTTGTGTTGGAAAAAAAATCCTTAAATAGTCCTAAAAAAGCAGACTTCTCAACTGTTTTTTTTTTTTTTGTTTTTTTTTTTCAAAATAAGGCATTTCCTTTGAAAAACAATGATCAGGAAGTTCTGAATATTCATTTACACTCGTCCGTTTTCTCCACTGTCAAGTTGACATGAGCTGTTTCTGAATAAAGGGATGGGAATTTGTTGTTTAATCTGATTCATCAATCTATAAA
This sequence comes from Idiotropiscis lumnitzeri, assembly GCF_059441095.1. Lineage (NCBI taxonomy): Eukaryota > Metazoa > Chordata > Actinopteri > Syngnathiformes > Syngnathidae > Idiotropiscis > Idiotropiscis lumnitzeri. The sequence goes on from NC_142403.1 coordinate 16,057,939, forward strand.
TAATCGACAGATTAATCGATTATGAAAGTAAGTTGCAGCCAAAATACAATTCAGTGCATTGTGCGTAAATAAAAAGTAGAAGGAGAGCAAAGTTGGTATGCAAAAGAGTAATATGTATTTGAATCACAACAATCATAATAAAAAAAAAAAAAATAATAATAAATTGATTAGAGAATCCACATGAAATAATAAATGCAGCTTAAAGCCATTAAGAAAAAAAAAAAAAATCCCATCGTTTTTTTTGTTGTCGCTGCCACTGACATGAATTTGAATTTGTACCCCCAGTTCCCAACTGCACTCACAACGGATTCACCGAAGCCGTCATTCAGCGATCGCTCCACGGGGCCTTTGAGGAGCAGCTGTGTCTCGTAGCCACCGTGAAGCTCGCCAAACCCAAATTCATCAAGGTAGACGCCCCCCCCCCCCCCCCCCTAACATATTTGTTCCCCTCAAAATGAACATACACGTACGATCATCTCATGACACTAAAAAAAAAAAAAATCGGAATCATGCCAATGCAAAAATCCGTCACGTAACTGATAGCGGCGATTTTTTTTTTGTCCCACCACAGGAGATGTGCACGGTCGAGGAACCCAATGAAGAATTCACCTCCAGACACAGTCTAGAGTGGAAATTCCTCTTCCTGGACCACAGGTACACTTGAACGCTTCATCGGAAAACATCTAAGAAAGCGATATCTAGAGTCACTCCTGAATTTGCGGGTGTCCAGAGCTCCGCCTATTATCGGTTACCTGCCGTTTGAGGTCCTGGGCACTTCCGGTTACGACTACTACCACGTGGACGACCTGGATACGTTGGCCAAATGTCACGAGCACCGTGAGTACGACTGTCAGGGCGCTGTGTTAGCATCAGCTATCCCCTCCGAATTAAAAAAAAAAAAAAATTGTTACCGTCTTCAACCTTGCGTGTTTTGCAGTTATGCAATACGGCAAAGGAAAGTCCTGTTATTACCGATTCCTCACCAAAGGGCAGCAGTGGATTTGGCTACAGACTCAATACTACATCACCTACCACCAGTGGAACTCTCGACCCGAGTTCATTGTCTGCACTCACACTGTTGTCAGGTAAGGGAGACAGTCGCGCACGCTCTTCTCCCATGTACGATTTATTTTTCAATCGGCTTCGATAAAAGAAAACGGTCAGTTACAGAGATTTGGAAGAAAACAAGCCGATGTGAAACCCGGCAAATCACGGAAAACGTCAAAACAGTCTCAAGTGAAATTTTAAGCATCAAAATAAAAATCTCCACTGATGGCGTTTGAAACTTTCGTTTGTCAAGATCATCACTGATAGAATATTAAATTTGCAGCCTGAATTTGATCTCCGAAGTGGTAGCAGCCCGCAAATTGACAAGTCGGTGTCAGAAGTGGGAACTCGCGGGTCCTCGCCCATTGCCGAGGTGGAATTCAGTTAAAAATAAAAAAATCTACTTACTGTACATTGATGAATTTAATTATTAAACGAACAATGTGGTGGTGTCAGAAGTGGGATCCCTCATTTGATCTTGCACTATAGTGTAAAAAGAAGTCAAGCTCTGAAATTTACCAATTAAACTTGAAAGATGGGGTGGTTAGATTTTACGTGGCAATCTGCTGTCAGAAGTTGGATCCCTTGTTTTATCACCGGTGATAATAAAGATTTGTAAAAAAAAGTTTGATTTCAACTTTCTGATTGTTGCGTCATTTTTTTTTCATCCGTCAGCTATGGTGAGGTGAGATCGGAACAGCGGCGAGACCCGCGGCCCAAAGCGTCGCCGCCGGAGATGACAGCAGACAAGGTGAGCGTCGCGATGTGTCGACTGCCTTCGCCGATGCTCTCCGCTGACCATCGCTCTCCTCCCTCAGCAGTCGCACGACTCCGGCTTGGAGTCGCAGCCCAACGCCTCCAGCCTCAAGGAGGCGCTGGGGCGCTTCGGCGACAGAAGGACGCCCTCGGCATCGTCGCGAAGCTCGCGTAAATCCTCACACGCGCCGCTGTCGGAGGCCTCCTGTAAGTGGGATCCCACTTCTGACGCCACGGTGTTGGATCAATCGGGTTCATCTGGTTTCTTGCGTCCTCAGCGTCCCAAGTGAAGCTCCAAGCAGGCCAGAGCACGCCGGGGCGTCAAGCTGCATCCAACGCTGGCGTGGCTTCGCAAAGGAGATCTTCAGTCTGCAGCCAGGTGGGTCCTGAATCCGAAGAACGTGGCATTAGATTGAGAATTTGTTGTCAGAAGTAGTCTTGTATTGCCTTCCGAGAATTTTTTTTTTTTTAACAGTTGTCATGCTCACCAATCAACTGATATTGATTACTTGATTATTTGGTATGAGAAGTGAGAACACAATAATAACAAGCTACACAATTTCATGCCAGTGTACATCCACATCTCTAAATTTGACTCTACTATTTGGCACGATTATCCGAGTCATCGTCCGATTATTTAAAAATAATATTTATGTAACGACTAAACTAGCTTCTTTTTTGTTGCCTTAAAGCTCACAACAATAAAGATTTGAATGACAGGAAGAAATTTTGACTGTTTTAAATTACTTTGTCCTTTTTTTTTTTGTTTGTTTGTTTAACCTCACAACAGAAAGTAAATCGTCTGAGTTTTGTCGGCCATGTCGTTATTTTTTTTTAACGTGTAAATGTGAAAACAAAAAAACATTTTATTTTGTTGTGTGGGTGTCTCCAGCAGTCCGTGAGTTCCCAAAGCACAGTACAGACGACGACAATGATTTCGCAGCAACCTCAACCACCACCACCACAACCACAACAAATTCAGACCAGCACCCAAGTAAGATTTACCTCATTCTTATCGGCACAAATGACAATAATTTTTTTTCTGACTATAAGTCATTTTTTATAGTGTAACTAATACAGCAACCTATACTTAAAGTGCGTCCTGAAATATTTTTTTTAAGTCCAGTTGTTGATGTTAATTCATTTGAATGATCACTGATTGCGTTTAAACCAAGAAGAAAAACTTTCCCACAGTTACAAGCGTAATTTTCGAATAATTTTTTTTTTCCTCCAAAAATGTGACTCGCACCCCCAGTGCGACTTCAGAGCAACTTATAGTGCGTAAATTAATATATAAAATGATTAAAATGCAGGAAGAAGTCATTTTGTATATAACAAACATGAAAGTGGTGTCGTTGATTCCCCTCGGGCTCTTATTGAGACGTTTGCCGCGTGTTGCCGTTTGCACCCGGCAGGCGCCGTCGGTGCAGCTCTCCGACCATCTCGACAGCGTGCAACACATGAAGAAGCAGCTGGAGCAGCGCACCCACGCCATCGAGACCAACATTCAGCGGCAGCTGGACGAGCTGTGGCGCATCCAGCAGGAGCTGCAGAGGGTGCAGGAGCAGAGTTTGCAGATGCTGGTGCAGAAAGGATCCGTTAATATGACCGCTCTGCAGGTGGCCCCCCAGGGGTCTCCCGTGCTCGGCATGCCGGGTCAGGTGGTCTCCGCGGGCCCTCTGCAGGCCACCATCCAACAACAACAACATGCTGTGCAGCCTCAACAGAACACAGCACTAGCACAGGTATGGTATTATTTTGTTTTTTGATCGAGTTGAGAGGCGGGAGATTCTGAGGACCTTTACAAACCGAGCGCCATGGCCGAATGTGACCAAGGTTGTAATCGTAAACAAAAACGAACAAAATAACTACATTTTGTTGATGAAATGAATGTAATGAAAACTGACAAAAAAAATGATACTAAAACTAATAAAAACTCAACTCGAGCATTTTTCCCCCCAAATTAAAAGTAATAAAAACTAAAAAAAAAAAAAACACTAAAAAATGTATTAAAAATAATTTAAGTTAATATATAATATATAATGATATTAGTTTCTAACGGTGTGATTACTGAGCAAAATTATCACCGTATTAAAATAACAGCTCTAAAATAGCCTCTTTTTTTTAAAAAATATTTGTGTACGTAAGATTATTATTTTTCCCCATAAAAAGCAATATTTCATATTTCAACAAAATATAGAATGTGTTACATTATTAACTAAATGTTAACATTCTTCTGTTTTAATCCTTCTTAGTAAGTCACAGTGTCCCAGTGAGCTAGTTGTAGAACAGACACGTGGACTCATGTTAACCCCGTAGCACAATTAATTTTTTTGCACATTAATCAAAAGACCAAAAAGGCTTCGTCTTGTCCACTCCCTCCTCTTCAGTGCGTAACTGCTCACCCCTCCCATCTCTGCTCTCACTTTTTAAAATCATGTTAAAGCGGTAATTGGCTCATGCCTAGTGTCGACTTGATGCAAATACATTTTAAATTAAAGTAACTCTGCTTCACAGACACATCATGTTAACCTGTACGATATTCGAATTTCAACATTTGTTTCCTCCGCAGCCTTCACTGGCGGCGTCTCTGTACAACACAGTGATGATCCCACAGCAAAACGCCGCCAACATGCTCCAAATCGCCAGCAGCCTGCCGCCCAACACTCCCACTGTCGCCACCTTCACGCAGGACCGCACCGCCCAAATTAGGTTTGCATCTTCTTCCTTTTTTTATTTCAGGGACGGCTAACCTCCAATGGAAGACGATGAGACTTTCTGCACGCTAGTAGGCCAACCATGTCGTAGGACACGACATGATGAAACTGTGCACTCGTCTACATTTAAGCACAGCTATATAACATGTTCATATTTTTCCTGGGGCAGGTTCCCGGCCACCCGTCAGCTGCTCACCAAGCTGGTGACGGGCCAGATGGCGTGCGGGGCGGTCATGGTGCCGTCCACCATGTTCATGGGCCAGGTGGTGACGGCGTTCGCCCCCCAGCCGGGACCCACGCAGACCATCAGTATCGCCCAGCAACCGACGCAACATGAGCAGCAGGTACACGGCTCGTAATTGCCATTTAACTTTTTGGGTTTTAATTTCGGATTGTTTCAACCTTTTGTCAATTTCATGTTTCAGTGTGGTTTGTAATAATGCCTTAGTTTGCTGCCAAAAGGCAAACTGAAGCCAAGAAAAATTACAAAACAAAGTGGAAAATTTGTGATTTGACTTATAATAAATAAATAAATTAAATAAATAATAATCTTGTAATTAATAGTAGATTTTAATATTGTATTAAACAAGTAAATATTTGCAGTCAATAAAAAATTAAGTCCATCAGTAAATTTCACTAATTATCCTTTTATTTTTTTTATTATTTTATTATTAGTATTAGTAATTTTTGAGTTATCATTTTAACATGTAGTGTTTACATTTTTTTTTTTTATTAATCAATATTATTTTTTTAAATCATACTTTATTATAAAGTTGTTTTATGAGTAATCTGATAATAAAATAATTATTTTATACAGGAAAAGTGTTTTAATTACTCGGTACTTAAAAAACAACTTCCATACAATACACCAAAAGATCGTAAAATAAATCCATGTCATGTGGATGAAAAGTAACGCAGTTTCTGGCTTGATGCTGAAGGCTCCGCGGATGCTTCACGGAAATCAATTGATCCTGCCGGCGGGGGCCTTCCCATTGCAGCAGGCGGGAGCGTTCGCCGCCACCGCCCCTGCCAACCAGCAGAAACAACAGCCACATGGCCACAGGACGGACACTTAAACCAGTCACACGGTGCCGCAGCCGCGAGGGGGTGGGCGTGGGGGGTGCCAACTGGACTGGACTGAACCCCTGAAGTATCCCCATTTGCACTGAACGCCGCAACGGCGCCCTCATGTGGCCCTGAAGTGGCCTCGCCGCATCACTTTATCCTTATCCACATACATGACTCCTAAAAAGTTGCGGATTTTGAGAAACGCCAAAATGAACATAAAATGCACTTTGGCTGCTGAACTTAATTTGAGCTTCTCGACACAATTTTCTGTCCTCTCACAAGAAGCTGAACGAAAGTTTGTTAGCATTTTAGGTTCATCCTGCAATCTCCCCCAATGCCCAATAACCTCAAGTTTTCGGGAGAAGTCTATACTTCTTTAACTTGTTTCTACAAACATGCCACGACCCAATTAAAATGGACCTATGGCCCATTTTCGGGCCCCCCTGAGTCCCTGACCCACAGTTTGGGGAACCCTGCTTTTTGCAAAAGCTCCCACAAAGCCCCCTTTTTCCCCCAGATGAACTATTTTTTATGAAAAGAATGTGCTCAAGATTGGACTTTTAACTACTGTACTGAAGGTCATGTGTAATATATAATGTAAATATTTAACGGGGGGGAGTGCTATTTTGTATGACGCATGAGGGTGAATATGCTCTTTTTCTAGTGTTGTAAGAAGAAATTTACTCTAATGACAATCTTTCACAAAATTTGCCAAAAATTATTCCAATGTGGTGCAAAATATTTTGCATTTTTTTGTATGTGTGTGTGATATATATATATATATATATATATATATACATATATATATATATATATATAAAAAACAAGCTTCATATCCGCTACCTGTGTTATATATTTTTTTAACCACATCCCCCGTGTGCTACTTCTGGTTATCTCATAACATATATGCTCCTCGGGTTAAAAAAAAAAAAAAAAAAAGAAATGCTCAGTGCTCTCACAGCTTCTCCGTCATACTTCAAATAAAGTTACCATGTCACTCAAGCCAAGGAAACGCGTTTTTTTTTTTTTTTTTAATTTATTTTTTTTATCACACATCAGGATTTGTTTGAAGTATGTTTTATTGGAAGCGCAATTTATTCCATAATCCTTTATCCATGTACTGGTATGCTCTTTTCCTCACTAGTAAAACAATTCAGCGTACTAGTCGAACAGCTGTTTACTCAAAACATTTTGTTCTCCTTGCTTGTGTCACTTTTGGCTAAGTAGTACATATTTAAGCCTCACTTGTAATCTAGTGTGCTGCACTAGTAACATTACTAGGCCACACTAGTAAGCATGTGTCACACGCTAACAGCCCCCCTGACCCCAACTAAAATGCCTCACTCGTAGTTTTGCTTCACTAGTAGCATGTACTGTACTGTTGTTCTGCTACTAGTATGTGATGTGATTGCCTTGAATGTTAAATTGTTGGATTATGGCGCCATCTAGCAATTCAAAGTGAACTCGTTACACAATCAATATAATAAAATGTTTATTTGCTTATTGTTTTTTACAAGGTAATTATTTAAAATAAATTTCTGAAAATATGGAATTACGCAATTGATAAATTGCGATTTTTTTTTTTTTATCATACAATAAATGGGAAGAAAATAATGGAATTACACAATTGATTTTAAAACGTAAGTAATGATTATTTTAATTATTACATTAAACTATTGCGATTTCTTTCTTTTAATTATGGGGAATAAATACACAAATACACACCTGATAGCAATTTTAATGCAAAGGACGCGTATATGTACATTTTCCATATCCCACAAAATAAAATCTGGACAAAGGTGTAATATTTCTTTCTTTTTTTTTTCATAAAATCAATTTCTTGATGTACATTCAGTAACTTGTGTCGCCAACTCGGTGGTGGGGCGGCTGCTGAGGGCTCAAGTGGTCAAGTGTTACCTTTTGGCTACTCGTATTCTAACGTTCTTCTTCCGTTCCGAGGCTGCATAAAAACACACACACAAAAAAATTCATCTTTTTCAGATTTTTTTTTTTCTTTTCTGTTGTTGTTGTTGTTGGACAGATTTCTCTATCGTACCCGGTAGAGGAAGTAGCCTCTGCTTTGAATCCCGCCGGGTCCCTCCAGTTCAGCCTGTAGTGACAAGCAGGAATTATATTTCAATTTATATCATTATCGAATACAGCTTTTGTCATCACTAATTTGTTGAAAAAAAAAAAAAAAACAGCAGCATTTCGTAATGTCTATGACATAAAAGTAACACGTGCTTCAATTCAGTCGACTTTTTGCTGCTCCATCTGGCTATACATTCTTGGTTTTTTTGGGGGTTTTTTTTTTTTGGGCAGTGGTACTTAATTGCACTGAGAGTCCTCTCTGTCGCCGGGAATGCAGACGTGACACCAAATGCAGGAGGGGTTGCAATACTGGGCTCTGGTTGACACAAAAACCAAGACAAGAGAGAGACAGGAAGTAAGACCCTTTTCTGGATGTTTTTTTTTTTTTTTTTGTGGGACTTGTCTATAATTGCCGCTTCTGACATTAATTACTATGGCAATATTTTATTTTATTTGATTTTTTTTTTTTTTACTATTTAAAAAAAAAAAATACCAACGGTTGTTTTTTACAGATTTTGGACCACACTGTTACAATGCTCACCTTTTTGTTATTTTCTTGTCCTTTGAGCTCCTGAGAAAAAAAAAGAACCTAATCATTTTTTTATATGTATATATATATATGTGTGCACGTGTGTGTGTCATTTTTATACTACTGTATACTCTACTTTTTAGTCTACCTTGGACTTCTGAACCAGCATCAAGAAGCACATTTCTCCCAAGATGTCAGATGCCTGGAAAAGATGACATTTTCCTTTGCCTTTAGATTTATTGTTGAAGACCTAGGGCTCTATTTTCATGGAAAGCGGGACTCGGTCAAGCAAGGCAGACCCGGGCAACAAAAGGAGCAACTTGGAGATAACGAGGCACAGTCCACTGCGCAGCACAGCTACGTGGGTAGCTCATTCTCCAAGTGCCCTTTTTTTGGTGGATATTTTCACTCTGCCGTGTTAAGACTTCATTTTTGACTGTGACTACTCCCACAGTAACGCAGGCCTCCTGCTTCCAGAACCGCCGCCGGGCTGGATTTACACCATTCACAAAATAGAGCCCTTTGTATTCAAGATAGTGCTGTATTCTAGGATAACTCCTTACTGTATTTTCCGGACTATAAGCCGCGACTTTTTTCCTCGATTTTGAACCATACGGTGAATACAACGGTGCAACTTTTCTGTGGATTTTTCTTTCACCGGTAGGGGGGGCGCTCTATAGTTCAGAAGATACGCTAAATAAATTTAAAAAAAGTTTTTTTCCTCTTGGGTCTGTTCTGTTTTAATCAGCAAAGTTGTTGCTGTGTTAAAAGGCAATGTTTTAACTATGTGCAATGGCTGTGCAAAATCCTTCTGTACATGCAGTAAACAACTCATTTTTTTCAACATAGAAAACTGTGTCTTAAAGCCTCGTGCGGCTATATCGTTTTTTATTTATTTTTATTTTTTTTGTTTTAGTTTCCCCCCCCAAAAAATATTTGATGAGGCTTACAGTCCGGAAAATATGGTAGATTGTGCCATGGATGGATGGCGGTTGACTGGTTGGATGGATACGGTGAATACGGTTATCTATTCAAAGGATGGAGGGTGAGTGATAGAGAGCACTTCCTAAGAGTTATCAAATGGATGGATGATGTTGGGTGCTATCTGATGTTCGTATGTATGCATGGTAACAGCACCTGATAGTCTGCGGAGAAGGAGGAGGAACAGGCTGCGTTTATCTGTGAAGGTTCAGCATAGAGCAGATGATAAGGACAACGGGGAAAAGAGAAGAAAGAAGCGGTGTCACTTACCTGGCTTAGAAGCTGCCTCTGGTCGACGGTGGCTTGCCGAGGTTCTACCGGAGCACCTTGTTGTGTGAGCGCAACGCAAATGAATACGTTGGTAAAAACCAAAGCATCTTGAAGCTAAATAGCCTCCCATGAACATCAACAGAAGATGCGTGGTGATAGTGTAAAAGCTGAAAGCATCCTCGTGATTGCTGCTGTTGACCAATTTGCCGTTTAAAAGCTTTTCTTTCGAGCTCCTGCATTTATGGTGCTGGCGGAGGATTAGGTTTACACGCCACTGCTGGATCCAAATATCACATTGCGCAATTCAGTGTTAGTCCAATGTGCCAAAGTGAAGACTATGTTTGGGATGGATGGATTTTGTTGTTTATTGAATATATGGATAATTTGATGGTGTTATGGATGGATGAGGGAGGGACGGAGGTATGGCTGGATGGGCAGATGGATGGTGTTATCCATTGGATGGATGGATGAACAAGTGAATAATATGAAATGAATAAAACGAAGGATGGAGACGGAAGGATGATAAATACCTAGTCTTATCTACTGGATAACAATTGGAAAGATAGATGGGTGGATGATAGTGTTATCTATTGGATGGATGGATGAAAATGTTATTTAGTGAATGGATGATAGATGGTGTTATCTATTTAATGGACGATGGATGAAAAAAAAAGTTTTTTATTGAATGTGTGGATGGATGACGGATGGATAGATGGGGTTATCCGTTGGATGGATGGATGGGTGAATTTTGTTGTTTATTAAATATATGGATGGATAATTTGATGGTGTTATCTGTTGGATGGATGGGTGGATGGATGAATTATGTCATATACTGAATATTTGTTGAATGCTTTCTCTTGGCTGGACAGATGAAGAGATGGATAAAACTAATAAGCAGCGTGGATCTCAGTGTAAAAATCACTATGACGTTAAAAGACGCGCACTGAAATGTTGTGATTACTAAATTAAATAAATAAATGTACAAATAAAATTTAAAATTCTAGTTACCCCAAAACGTTCAGCCTCGCAAACACTAGGCATTATAAATGTATTTATCTGATATTTCAATAATTTCTTATGAAATAATAAATAATAATAAAAATATTCATAACATTGTAATTATAACATACACAATCAATTAAAAAAAAAATTATACTCCAAACAAGTGATAAAAAAAAAAAAATAGTTTTAGTTCCAAAGTCTCTCTTACTGTGTATGAGAGGAGCCGTGGCGAGGACGAGGAGGGCGGCGAGACTAACGCCGACCACGCCGACTGCACTCGCGTTTCCTCCACTAAGCTTTGTCAAACTGCCGCCGCCGCTGCTGCTGTTGCTGCTGGAGGCTGCACGCTTCTTCTGTTTCACGGGCATGTTTCCCCCGCTTCTGCTGCGTGGACTCCACTAAAACGCTTGTGTGTGACTCGTGAGTGACTTTGGAGAGGGGAGTCGGGAGTATATGAAGGCGGCTGTCACTCACTTCCTCTCCTCTGGACTGCGTCACTGGAGGAGGCCCATGAATGGAAGAGGCTGCGATTGGTCACCCCTTCATTAGTCACACCTGCACAATCAAATATAACTTTGCAAACTTTTTGAGAATGGATGAATGTGCGCTCGTAAATACCAACGCTGGGAATGAACAGAGAACAGATACTTTGTTGGTGTACCGAACGATTCTTGAATGTTTTTAGCTGTGCGTTTTGGGGTTTCGTCGCGTTTCATTGATTTCAGCATCAGTTCTGTTCTGGGGCCGCTTTACTACATCCGGCACTGGGGCTGTTTTGCCAAATCCGACACGGGGTTGCCTTGAATCCATGTTTTTGTGACATCTCGGCTAGATTATCGTGATGCACTTTATTTTGGAGTCAGCCAGTCCCTCGAGCGTCCCAGTTGGTCCAAAACGCTGCTGCTCGCCTCTTGACTCGTTCTTGGAAGAGGGAGCACGGAATTCATACTCTGGCGTCCTTTCACTGGCATTTCACAGTTGTTTTGTTTCGAAGATTCCATGAGTTGTTTTCAATTTTTTTGTCGTATGACTTTGTTATTAGAGGTGGTTGTCTTAAATTGCTTTATCAAAACAGTCGAGTTGAGAATTCCCAAGACGAAATAAAGCGACGCCTGAATTTCACGTGTTACTAGTGAGACCTTGGAGCAATTCCAAGGAGCTGTTGTGGTCTCCACCCATGTCCGTCCTCCTACGCTCATCTCCGCATCCATCCACTTCCTGCGAAACAGCGACGCTCACAAGTAATCATGCATTCAAATTAATTCTCAGTGAAACTTACCCGCCGCAGTTTTGTCACCGCAAGGCAACCCCCCCCCCCCCCCTTGTGGTAATTTCACCGTTTCTGCCGCACTCTCCAAATGTCAAGACCTTTGAAATGAGTTGATTTTTATTAGGACTGGGACTTTGCACTCGGCCCTCTAAGAAGGGTTTGTTTGCGTGAAAGATCCCCGAAGACCTGGAGGGGGTTACATTACAACGTTGGCGGATCAACACAAACAGTCACTCGACAGATGGCAGCCGTGTTCATCTAAAGTCGGAAGTCACTACGAAGACTAGCAAGGCCTTTTCTGTTGGTCGAAACCAGTGTTTCTCAATTTTATGTTACGCGTCCCCCCCCCTAGCAAAAACTATCTGCCCCTCCCGCCCCCCCCCCACTATAAATAATCGCATTTTTGTTGCAAAACAAATCTACAATGTAGAGTTAATCCTCGCTGTGCACAATAGACAATGAGAGCGCCACTGCTAACTAGTGGTGTGGAGGTGCAATTACACTTTATTGTAGGACGGCAGAAAAAAAGCATGTTCCCCCAGGGTCACACACGCCCCCCTCAGCATCGCACCACGCCCATCCCAGGTCGGCCCCGCCCACTATTTGAGAAGCACTGGTCTAAACTCTCAGAAACACTTACATACAATACATATTTGACCCTGAACTCAATATACTCTTGGGAACTACAGTTATGGATCATAAGTTTGCTATGAAAAGATTTTATTTTATTTTTTTTAAACAACATGTGGAGCGACAAACACCTCGTGCATTGTTTCCTCTCTGCACTTTAAGTGGAAATCGGCACCGCCACCGCTCAATCGGTCTTTAATAATCTCTAATGTTCTACTTAGATTGGATTTGTATCACGCATGTGCGTCGAGCAATATTGCAATTATGTTTAGATTGGCCCTCCACGATATCACGGCGGGATCTCCGTCATATGTAATCATTGAGGTAAGCGTGATTCAATCCACTCATTGGCGCACATAACTCACTTAGACTCATTTTACATGTGCCGCGGGTGAGATATTATATCACAGAGTGAGAAGCGTGTTTTTAATCGGGACACAAATTGTCGCAGCGGATCCCACCCAACATTTGCAATTTCCTTCCTCCTAAACGTATTGGTTAGCCTTCCTGGTATTATGGTTTGCCGTGATCCGCACAAATGATGTTGAATATGATGTGCAGTGGTGCCTTGAGATGTGGGTTTAATTCCTTCTCGTGTGCATGCCTTGGCCACTGGGGGGCACTGTAATGCAGACATGTGTTTGTTAGTTAATTTTAACTGGGAGAGGCTCGTTTATTTTCATTGCATTCACTTCCGCCGTACCATGCTTGCATCTCAAATTTTAGCCTGCAGGTCAAAGCTGAAAAAAAAAAAAATCAATGGCGCATGTCATGAAAAATGTGCACAATGCAGATCCACGCATGTGGCGCATGCAGTGGACACATATTGCCAAACACAAATACCCCCCCTACCCCACCACGTTGATAACGCATGCTAATGCTAGTCAGTGCATCCAACAACAATGCAGCTCTGCTTACCTTGTGTTTTTGACATGATTCTGTTTAGTCTGGCAGTACGTCACTTGAAATCGGTGGAACGTCTTTGCAGCTTGTCGGGGCGGTATCGGGTAAATTAGGCTCACTGTTACATCACAATGTGACACTCACGGCATGATTTTTGGAAACAGGATTTACTTGGTTGATTCTTTTCACACTTAATGGGTGGTTAGGCAAGACTAGATTTTTTATTAAATTAAAATTTTGTATAAAACAATTAAAAAGTCAATTATCCATCACATCTAATCTTGAATATTACATCAAAATTTGATGTTTATTTTATTTTATTTTTTTTCAGAAATTAGGTGGATGAACTTTTGGCATTCGTAGTAAACAAACCACTTTTCTTGACAAGCTCTGCTATGTACATGTCCAATCTGTTGTGTAATAAAAAAATATGTGCAATACAGTGAAAAAGCACACAAAAAAAACATAAATTGGAAGTAAAAGCTTTAGATGTTTCATTTGGATAATAACAGTGTACTGTAAAAAAAAAAAAATCCCACCGCACTGCGTCACACTTTCCCTTCTGCTAACTGAATTTCCCTCGCAAACATCCACAATGACAACAATCTACCACTTTTTTTTTCTCCCCCCTTACACGAATCAGAGGCGCGCTTTGCGAGGTCACACGCTTGCAAATTACATGATTGCTTTAAAACAAAATGGCACTCATGATCAAACCCGCAACCCCGAACAAGCGAAGAGCGTAATAACCTCTCTCATGCTCGCTTGGCTTCGGGGTATGCGCGCTTCTTTGACGTGCAATTTGGCCAGCGGCTGAACGTTAACCTCGCCTCACTGCGAGGTTATTAAAGTAGGGCATTCACACTGATGACTTTACAGCCCTCTGGAGTAGGAACGGTTGGAGTGTGTGTGTGCGTGTGTGTGAGGTTGGGAGGGGGGGTCACCCAAATTATGCGTTTGGACTGCATGACAGTCGCACTTGGATGACGTTACAGCACCTTTGAAGTGTTGCCTCGTCCGAGTGTAAAACACGCCAGGTGAAAGGTTGCTCCCACTGCAGTTGTTCTCACACACACACACACACACACTCAAAAAATGCGGTGTTGTCTTCCTAACCCACTCTCTGCATGCCTAGCTGTGAGTTTAGAGCAGACTGGGTTACGTTTACCCAAACTTGGATTATTGCAGTGCTTCTCAATTATTTTATGTTACGCCCCCCCCCCCCCCCCAGGAAGAAGAAAACAATTCACGCCCCCCCCCCCCCCAACCACCCACTCTCCGCCGTTACTATAAATAATAGCATTTCGGTTGCAAAACAAGCCTACACTCTTAATACTCGCTGCGCACAATCGGCAATGAAGCTTCAAATCTGCTTTATGAACCAGTTGTAGTACTTTTGGACTCCAGTAGATGGCACTCCCTGCTCAATATTGGGCTGAACGCACACTGACTTGCCATTTTTTAAAAACTTTTATTTAAACCAACAGGTCTAGTTTCAATCTCCTTCATGAAACACGGAGCCCTCATGACTATGGACTCACCCTGCACACATGCAAATGTATTTATATGCATATCGATGTGACTGATGAGGCAATCTGCGAGCCCCGAAAAGGGCTGCGCTAAATATCATCCAGATAGAAACTCCAAGATGGTCGTGATAAGAAAAGCGATCTGCCACTCATCGGCAGTGTGAATGTCAAATGTCGGTTGCAGCGAAGGCAGAGGAGCCCCTTTTGTTTTTCCGGTCACACCTTCGCGTCACCCTCAGTGCTTGTCAGGGTCTCCCTGGTCCGTTGGAAAACGAACCCTCGCGTCGAGTGCACGCCGGATCCGAGCGCTTGGACGGATACTCCATCTCAACGAGCCTTCGCAATCATGCCAATTTGAAACTTTTGTTGTGTTTTGCAACGGCCGTGCCGACGTCAGCACTGGACTTTTGACATTGAGCGAATGAAAGTGTCAGAAGTACGCATCAGGGTAAATGAGTCATGACTGCGTTAAAAAAAAAAGTGGGAAAGGCTCAAAGCAACAAGGGGAGAAAACAGCCATGTGCGTTTACTGGATTATTTTTTACTGTCATGTTGACCCAAACACATTTATTGTGACATTTCTATCATGAAATAACATCCAAAAAAGAGGATTGTGCTTTGAATGAGTCAGACGTTTAGTATCTTTAAAAGAAAAATAATATGTGGTGGGGATTGTTTATTCCCATCGCATTGGGTTTCAGATTTGACCCAATTTGCTGGGTCACAACGATGAACCCAACATTTGGGTAAAAATCCACAGTGAACCAGCAAGCGGGGAAAAGAAATAATCCAGCAGTTGTTCGTGCGTTATGGAACAACATGCAAAACGTGAAACTGCTTTTCTAACGTGTCAACAGAAACGCATTTAATGACATTGCATGGCTGTAAATTAAAATGAACAAAATAACAATTGCAATATAATACAAAAAATATATGTTATATAATGTCAATAAATATAAAAAATAAATATATAATAATGGAATATTTTCTTTTCTTGAATTTGCTACATCAATTTTTTTAGGGAAATTAAATATAATATAATATAATATAATTAATATAATATAATAATAAAACTACTTTCTGAGTTTTTTAATAAAATGCAACATCAATAGTTTGTCTTCTATTTAGGAGAGAGCAATATTAACCGTTTTTCTTCTGTCCAGTTTCTCGTATTTTTCGGAACATGCTATATTAGTAGTTAATTTTTGGAAAGGGCCAAAGCACATCATAAAAACACTAGTGTGACTTTGCTCCGCTTGTTGCTTATATTATGGGACTAAAAGCAGTAAGGCAGCAAGGAAGGGGCTTTAGTTAATACCTTCAGTATATTGATGCTACTTTTCTTTATATTTGAGTCACAAGTATTACTGTCAGAGGGTTTTATTTGTTTTTTTTTGGATCACATCCAATACTCTGGCGCTCATTTTGTCTACAAATGTAAACAAGTATGACAGGATGGATGTCATTTGGTATTCCTCTGCAAACTAGTGAGTGCATTTTATCACAAAATGTCATCTTATCACAGAAAACGCCACCCAGAGGTACACGTATGGTGACAAAGACATGAGGCCGTGCAAGTCACATCCACCTTGTGGGGAATGCAGCTTTGTCTCCTCACAATAACAACTGGGTGGGAAATGGTACCACCTGGCATTCTATGCAGATGATTCGTTGTACATCCCTGCGTCATGTCTGACTCATTGTGTTTGGTCGGATGACATTCTGTGTCAATCTCCTTTGTGAATTCACACAATTCAGAACATGAATGGTATTGTATAGATGAGGTTTAATATGAAATGTTAAAGAAAATACATTCTGAGTGGCAATTGAACCTGTACCACCTACACCAAAGTCAGACAAATGTACCACTACAGGATCAGTGTCCTGAAAAAAAAAATACATGACTAAAATAAAATTAGTTTGAAACTTTAACGTGTTAATGGCACAGCATAACCAGAGGTTTACTGTGGTTGTTCTGCAGTAGAACTACACATCACAGTAAGGCATTATTTTTTTGATCCTCTTATATTAATCACTGTTCGAATAAATACATCACTGAGAGAATCTGATTTAAAAAAATCTAATGATCCACGAGTACGTTAAAACTAAAACGTACAATAAATAATGTTTTATTTCTAGTTTTTATTTGTTTATTGTGTTTTTTTATTCACAACTAATTAACCCACAAAATGTATCCTCTTTCCACCGATTAACACGTTTTATGAACAACAAATCTTAATCATAATTTATTACCACGTAATTTGTCCTCGATGTGTACGGCGCATGCGCGAATGTTGCTTTCCGTGATCACCTTGACGTCATTCCGCAACACGGAAGTGAGAGGGGGCGTGGCTTAGTCGACGGACGGTGGTGGTGGACTCCAACAAGGTAATGGCTTCCATTTATGTCCCTCATTGACCTCAGCTTGCCTTTAAAGCATTTAAACCTGCATTCCGGGACGTGGCAGCTCGTAGTTACGCTCGTTGTCTTTATGTTATCCGTGAAGTTTCAACGTAATGGAGGCTGTCGTTAGCGCGTTCGAGCTAGCGTTAGCTGGAGCCAGCGAGGATGTTGTCATTACGTAGTGGCAACATCCTCGCCACTGTCAAGCGCAAGGCGAGAGAACTCTAATATTTCATTTCTTGGACGACATACGTTTTCGAAATAACTTGAGAAAATCGTCCTTGCTTCTGAAGTATCGCCACTTGTGAAAATGCAATGACGTTTAGCGTGTTTTAAAAGAACCTTTATAAAACATGCAAGGGGATTGCAATAAATTTTTAAAAAAGTCAGTAATAATAATATTATTTTTCTTTGCAGAATTTTTCGAGTAAGAGGATTCACAAATGAGCTTGGGCGCTTTACTACGGCTGAACAATTCAAATCGCAAACAATTTTTTTTTAATTGTCCAATTCTTGATACATTTGCCTTTATTTCAGCATTAAAATAACCTATAAGCGCAAGACATTTATGTATAGTAATATTTTTATTTTATTTTAATAGAGATTGATTTATTGCTTGTGTTTGTTAAAAAATACATGGGAAGAGAACATTGAAAATGGCTCAATAAATCATAATATTGTGCAATAAAATGGTAATGAATTATTTTTTAAGTTGTTCTGCCATAGTTTTTATTGTAATCTCTATTTAGCCATGAATAATAAATGTTAATGTGTTTCACAGTCTCCACCATGACGGCCATCAAGCATGCCCTCCAGAGAGACATCTTCACGCCCAATGACGAACGTCTGCTGGGCATCGTCAATGTCTGCAAGGCGGGGAAGAAGAAGAAGAACTGCTTTTTGTGCGCCACGGGTACGTGGCTCATGACTTTTTTTTATTCATCACCTTCCACTGTAAACATAGGAGAATGGGTAATCTGCTCATTGCTCTTTTTCCAGTCACCACTGAGCGTCCCGTGCAGGTCAAAGTGGTCAAGGTGAAAAAGTCAGACAAAGGAGATTTTTACAAACGGCAACTGACGTGGGAACTCCGCGATCTGACTGAAGTGGACGCCAAAGATGCGAGCAAGGTCGGAGAACGCTGCACCACTTAACACAAAGTGTAGTTACATTTTCAACATTTTCGGAATAATAATTAAAAATTTCAATTCATGTCTAGCAAAAGGCAATATTATGGAAAAATGCATAAAACAAAGTCTCGAAGGACGTGTACACTATTTGGAACCACCCCCCCCCCGATATTTTAAAGGAGACATTTTTTGACAAATTAAAATCAAGGATACTCCCAAATTCACATTTTTTTTGTTGTGGAACCTAGCTTCTGAAAAACTTAACTCCTCACCGTTTTTGTGCTCAGTCCAAAGCCATTTCTCGTCTAGAAGTATTCCTTTGGCGCTATCTTGTGGCACCTAAAAACCCAGGATACTTTCAAATTCACCTATTTGACAATTTATTTTGCAATGCATCTGCTATTATTTACTGAAAAATTTGCTGTTTTGTGCTCCAATATAAAGTATTACTTTCACGGCATCTTGGTGCTAAGAGACAATTTTGAAGTTGTCAATTTTTCATGCCCTATATAAATAAAGTTGCATTGTATTATATTATAAACGGTAAGTAGGTGACAGTACACATTTGAAGTCCACTCTGACGGATATAAACGTCCATGGCAGCGAATGAGTTTTTTTTTCCTCCAGGAAAATCCAGAGTTTGACCTTCACTTTGAGAAGGTCTACCGCTGGGTGGCCAGCAGCACGGCCGAGAAGAACTCGTTCATCTCGTGCATTTGGAAGCTGAACCAGCGCTACCTGAGGAAGAAGGTGGAGTTTGTGAATGTCAGTTCTCAGCTGCTGGAAGGTGCGCAAACTTAGACTTGTTTTTTTTGTTTTTTTGTTTGTTTTTTAAGCATGTTTGTAGAGTGACTACTCAACCCTTCTTCTCTGTATTTTCTGCTTCTTGTTATGGCTTTCTGTGTTAAATCTCTTATTTTTCTCTTCAACTTTCTCTGGCCAGAACTTCCTAAAGCGGAAGGTTGGTAGGACTTAACTCCCCCGCACTATCGCTCACTCTCTCCTTCCTCTTAATTCCTTTCCATTATTGTTCATGACGTCACCAGCCGCCATTATTAAAAGACACCCATTCCTATAACCATGCCAACAAGTTCTGATAATTGTGAATTAACTCATCACACGCGTCCAGCCCACATTGTTATACCTTTTTTTTTTTGCATACCAGTATCAGTAGGTGTTTGTTTATTATTTCTCTTCTTACCTAATTGAAGCAAAGATCCGATGTTGCTTTAAGTTTTGCAGACCTCCTTTCGCTGATAAGTTCTAAAAAGAGTTGAGGCCTCGTCGAGTAAAAAAATGCGAGAATAACATGACTAATTTGCCTTTTGTTGCCAGGTGAAAATTAATATATGAAGGAATGAAGAATTTTTTTTGGGAGGGCATTTGAGAATCATTTGAGAAAAAAATATGTGAAAAATATAGTTATATATTTTTTAGAATTAAGTTGTACTGTTGCGCTATAAGAAATTGTGTATTTTTGTGTTTTTAGGTAATAACATTTTTGAGAATAAAGTTGTATAATTAAAAACAAAATTAGTTATGAGAAAGTCATGTATATATGTTTAGACCAAAGCCGTAATATCATAAGTTTTTAATTATTTTAGGTATATTTTTGTGGAAACAAAAGTTGTTTAATTTTCTGAAAAAATGCATATTTTCAACAATTATTATTTTATTTTTTGTAGAGAAAAAAAAACATGTTTTCAACATTAAAGTCGTAACGTTATGAGAATTGTCCCAAAATCAGAATGAAATTAAATATTTTTTGTAAAATAAATCAATAAATAAAAAAGTCATGCTCATTTTATTTTACAATTGTTTTTTTAATGTATATTTTTCTATCTTTAGGTTGTCATACTCTGAGATTATTTGAGATTAAGCTCACAATTTTGCATGAATGAAGAAGTTGCATATTTTTGCTCAAGTGTTTTTTTTTTAGGGATATTCTCTTTTTTTATTAAAGTCATAATATTTGCACGGATTAAGTGACCGAAGGATATCGTTTGTTACCTGCTTATGAGCAATGTAGAGGGTCTCGTCTCTTGTTATCTTACATGACGTTTTTACTCAAAAATATTCAATTTCATCTCATGAGATCAGTGTATGTAAAATATCTGTTCCCCGTCACTGAATGTCTTCACCTGTCAATCCAATGTTCCGCCTCCAATGTGTTTTAACCAAAACAGAACATATGTGAACGTTCATGTCCCTCTACAATCTTATTTCATTTTTTTGCCAATAGAGTCTGTACCCAGCGGCGAGAGCCAGAGTGTCGCCGGCGGCGACGAGGACGCTCTGGATGACTACCAGGAACTGAGCACCCGTGAGGAGCAGGACATCGAAGGCATGATGGAGGTGTGCGAGTTTGCCATCTCCAACGCTGAGGCCTTTGCCGAGCAGCTGTCCAGGGAGTTGCAGGTGTTAGATGGGGTGAGTGTCACCATAATGTCTAACAAATACTTAAAAATGTTTTTCTTTGTCATCGGAACATGGGAAACGCATCACCAAACGCAAAAAAAAAAAAATATATATATATATATATAATAGTAATTTTAAAAAAATAATATTTTCCATCGTATGTCCTCTTTAATGCCCGTTAAGAATGAACACATTTTACGTTGCTACGTAATCCTGCGTCAAGACTTTATAATGGCGTCGACAAATAACTCTCCATCCTCCTCTCGTGTGACTTTCAAGGCCAACATCCAGTCCATCATGGCGTCGGAGAAGCAGGTGAACATCCTGATGCAGCTGCTGGACGAGGCGCTGGGCGAGGTGGACACCATCGAGGGCAAGCTGAGCAGCTACGAGGAGATGCTGCAAAGCGTCAAGGACCAGATGGACCAGATCTCGCAGAGCAACCGTCTCATCCAAATCAGCAACACCAACAACGGCAAGCTGCTGGATGAGATCCAGTTCCTAGTGGTGAGCAATGATGACCCAGAAGGGGGCGTGGCCTAAATCATCTATTATACAGGTCAGGGCTTTTGATGGTGTGTTCAAACCCGAAGAGGGAATCTAAAAGCTGCTTTGTTGAAGACTGTGGATCCCCTTGTAGAATTACTGATCATTTCTGCCCCGCCTCCTGTTGCCTAGTAACCATGTCATCTCCCCCCCCCCCCTCCCTGCCTAGCACAACATGGACCTGTCCAAGGGCCACATCAGAGCCCTGCAAGACGGAGACCTGACCTCTCCGAAAGGGATCGAGGCTTGCATCAATGCCGCTGAAGCCCTCTTGCAGTGCATGAATGTGGCGCTCCTGCCGGGTATTTATTTATTTATTTATTTATTTATTTTAATTCACCTTACATCATAAGCGCTTGTTCCATTCGTCAAAGTAAAATCCATCCTTGGCCCGCGTAGGCCACGACAAACTGATGGCCGTGAAGCAGCAGCAGCACCTGTTCACCGAGCTCAGGGATATGTTCGCTCGCCGCCTCACCAATCATCTCAACAACGTGTTTGTGCACCAGGTAATGTTGTTGCCACAACACACCAAGCCGACGTCGGCTGTCGGAAAGTCGGCACACGCCGCCTGAGTGGCGTAGCGCGCCACGTCGTAAAGTTTGAGCCCGCGTTGTGACGTGTTTGGCCTGTTCAACATGGACAATCAGGTTAAATGAGCACTGTGATTGGCTGTTAGCCAGAGAAAAGCGGAAAAACTGTGAAAATTGAAGCTATTTCTCAAGAATTTAATGAACTTTGCTCCTCTATGGAAATAACAGCTGGTCGGACAGATGCGCGTGAAGACGACGTAATCACTCTCATTTGCAAAAGACCGCCGTTATTCGACGTCACCTTCAAATACCACGCAGTGACTATTGCCCCCGATGGCAGGGCAGGGTACTACATCTCACACACAATTTAGTTTTTTCCTTTAACAATTTAAAACACTTCTTATATGTACATCATGGTAAATAGGCAGAAGAAGATATTATTAATTTTCCACAATATTTACCTCAGATTAGTGTCTGCCTTAAACGTCAACAATATGTACGATACAAAACTGACCAACAAATTAAAAATTTGGGGATCTTGTTGCTGTTATTCTTTTCTCGCTCTGCCCCACATTGGACTTCCTGTTTTGCTCTTCTGTCTCTACTTCCTGGACCTCCTCATTTCCTTCCTCCACCCCCACATCCTCCCTCCCCCTCATCTTCGTGTTGATTGTCGGCGTCTCCCTTTCTATCATCCCAACTCTGCTGTTTCTGTCTCTGTCAGTTCAACCACTTCAGTCACTTCCAAATGACCATCCCTCACTTCTATAGGTCTTCCTGTCTGTCACTTTCAGTGAGTAGCCTCACCTCACCTCACCCCCACAAAACCAATAAGCTGTGCATGGAATTTGTCTCTAACCACCTAACGGCCTCATGACCCAAAAACGTGGAGAGGGCCTCTTTGAGGGTCTTGGTGCTAATGGGCTTTTATTTTTGTCACTGAAGGACTCACATCCTTAATAGGTGTGCATGTGTTGCAGGACAACCAACCTGCGTAACACTAGAGAAGTGCAAATGACAATAATCATGGTTTGTGAAAAAAAACCCATAAGCGTGTGCGTGCATGTGAAAGTGACAGAGTACGTGTGTCAGAGATTTAATATACCAGCATCGTGAGCCAGGGGATACCACCTCACGCGTTCCAAAGAACATGTTAAGTTCAATGACGACTTAAATTGTCCACTGGTGTGAATAGTTGTTTGCGAGTTAGTCAGAATATAACAAATGTAGCATTAAGGATCCTAATGTTGCTTTTGGCGCCATCTAGGGCCACGACCAGAGTTCCACCCTGTCTCAGCACAACGTGGAGCTGACCCTGCCCAAGCACAGCCCCCTCCATCGGGACCTCCTGCGCTACGCCAAGCTCATGGAGTGGCTGAAGATCACCCACCGGGAGAAGTATGAGGGCCTCTCCAGGGTCAGTGCTCCCCCCTCGCTAGTTTTCAAGAGCCCCTCTTGAGCTTGTTGAAGCACTTCGTAATCACATACCAGGGGCTGACATTACACCGGAATTGTTTGTGTTTCTCTAGACCTATGTGGACTACATGAGCCGACTGTATGAACGAGAAATCAAAGACTTCTTTGAGATCGCCAAGATCAAGATGGCGGGAACCAGCAAGGAGGCGAAGGGCAAGTTTGGTAAGATGGCGGATGAATAACCGTGCGAGTCACTTTTTTTAAAATGTGTCTAAAACAGAACGCGAGACGGGTTACTTTAGATTTGTGTTTGAACCCGGCTTTCCCAATGTTCCCTCGCAAAGTCAAAATGAAAGTCCAAGAGCTTCATTTAGACAAAAGTAGTCCTTTGCTAGCTTTTTGCAGTTGTAAATTTGGTTTGAGTCAGTCCTTTCTCACTCGGTAGCGCCTCCTTGGAAAGTTTGAATAAAAATAAATAAGTTACCCATCAATGTGAAATTGGGTGGTCATGTCTTTCATGACAGGAGTCAATTAAATGTCTCAAGGACCCATGTTTGAAATAAAACAGGAAGTGACATTTTGTCTTAAATCAGTCATTTCTTATTGTGGCGCGACCTCGTAAAAAAATGAAAAAATTAGCCCCTGACACCTTCTTCTTCGTCTTCACATGACATGAAATTAGGGTGAAACTTTCGTCAATTTCCGTGTATGATCACAAGGTAGTGTGTTATAACTATGTAATAACTTAGATCCTACTAAGCTACTAAAATGCGCATCACACATTTTGCATCTGACTTCTTTTATCAACACAAGCTTTAAAAGTGTGAAAGAACTCCTTCTCATCCGCTGCGGTGATCGTGATGCCTTGCAACTTTCTCAAGCTGTTCACCAGTTTCACATCTCACTGGCCAGATCTGCTTTTCTGCATCGTTAGGATTTGTTGTCTGGAGGTCCGTCCGCTGCGGTGCGCCTCAGCTTCCATCAAGTGGCTTGTCTTAACACACCCATGCTGCATGTACTAAGCGTTAACCTCTCTCTGTCTTTGATGCCCGCCCTTTCTAACTGGCTGCAGCCACGCTTCCTCGGAAAGAGAGCGCGCTCAAACAAGAGACGGAAAGTAAGTAATATTTGAGGAGAGAGCCTCCTCAATCTGTTGGAAACAACTTTAGTCTTGACTTGAAGCTGCTTGCTTTTAATGCTTATGTTAGATCAACACGTCATGTTTGTGTGTTTCTTTGTGCGTGAATGTATTTTTTTTTCATTTGACTTGAACCACACGTTGAACTCAGGCCTACACGGCAGCTCCGGAAAGCTGACAGGCTCCACGTCGAGCCTAAACAAGCTGAGCGTGCAGGGATCCAACAGCCGGCGCTCGCAGTCGTCCTCGCTGCTGGACATGGGCAACATGTCGGCCTCCGACTTGGACGTCGCCGACCGCACCAAATTTGACAAGGTAGCCACTGACGGGCGGGGTTAATGGGAATGGCGTTAATCAACTAGAGTTGTTGTTTGTAGATTTTCGAGCAGGTCCTCGGTGAGCTGGAGCCTCTGTGCCTCGCCGAACAAGACTTCATAAGCAAGTTCTTTAAGCTGCAGCAACACCCGACCGTCATGCCTCCTCTGGCTCAGGTGAATTTTTGGATTCAGAGATTTGTCACCGTCAGTAAATGTTCAACGTAACAGTGAAATGATGACGGCTTTGAATTGAAGGCGATTTCGCAGTTTTAGTGCTTCTGCCTCTCAGTCAGGAGTGTTTTGCTACCATCACTCCAAATCCGTCAGAGCGTTTCGCTCTGCTTAACTTGCTGGTGTTTCGCCGTCGAGGCGTTCACAACATTTTCAAAGCATAACATGGCATCGTTTGGTGAGCCAACGACGCCCTTGCGGTCTTCCTGCTCTCCGAAATGCATAAACTTGCGAAGCAATAACAGACGCAGGCATGCTTTCATCCCTCATAAACGCCTTGAAATGTCTGGCAAGAGTGGTGATGTTTTATTTCCACTGCTTTGTCAGCCGGAACCCGAGGATTCGGATGGCAGCGTGCCTTCAAGAATGCCTCCCCAGGCGGAACACAGACACTCCTTGTCATCAGAGTGAGTCCTCACATTAACTCGATTCCGTCAACTATCTTCACACACACACACACACACCCTTCACGTTTGCTCATTCTTCTTCCTCTTCAAAGCAAAGACATGGTGCGGCTGATGATGAACAAAGTCTTCCAAAGCATCGAGACGGAGCTCAACAGCCTCATCGCTCTGGGCGACAAGATCGACAGCTTTCACTCGCTGTACATGCTGGTGAAGATGAGCCACCACGTGTGGACGGCGGAAAACGTGGACCCGGCGTCTTTTCTCAGCACCACGCTGGGGAACGTGTTGGTCACCGTCAAGAGAAACTTTGACAAATGCATTGTGAGTATCGTGTATCGTTTTGATGGCGTTGCGTGCGCTTCAGGCTAATATTGAATCAGCATTCAATATTTTATGTTGTGCATTTTAACGTCTTGTACGACCGTGCCAGTATGGTGAAAAATCTGTGCCAAATTGTCGCAAACTTTAAGTTTGTAATTTCCATTAAATTGTCATCGCACATGCTCAGGAATACAAAGCTACGAGATGCTCTTAAACTAGTGATATACCAATGTACTTTTTTCAGGGGTGATGCCGATTATTAGTAGTCACGGAAGCCAATTTATTAAACAACTTTAGTGATTTACAACCTGTTGAAACTGTTTTAGATCTTCGAAAATAGAAAACTTGATTTTGAAAGTCTCACAAAAAGTGCTCCGAGTGCTCCCCGGCTCAGCTGCAGGTATTATAGTTCAATGAAAACAAACATCTCTTTAAAGTTTACTACAGCAAAAAGTTTTCGATTTGTTGTGAGTTGTTGTAGACTGACCTTATTTAAATTTCGGCAAAGTCTGTTGTAGTGCGTGTGACTTGAGGTGAAAAAGCAAACAGGCAGCTTACTGCTGATTGGCTGCTACCCACTGCACAAGGAAGCAATCAGATGGTGCTGTGGGCTGGCTAATCGGCTTCTGCAGGCAGGGCCACCAGCACAGCAGAGAGAGAGAGAGAGAGAAGTGTGCTGCAGCGAGCCAAAATAAACCAGCTTTTATTTTATCGGCCTTGAAAGTTATTAAAAAGGCCGGTGCCGATTATCGGTCTGTTACTAATTTAAACGGCAACGACCTGTCCAAGAAACATGAAAAACAATGACCACCAGAGGGCGGCATGACGGGAAGCCCGGTGAGTTGGAGAGTCAGTACCACAAGTTTCTTACAGAAAATGGAAACTCAAGGAAAGGAAAAGAGAGGAAAATAAACAAAGCTCGAGCTATGTTTCTATACAGGAAGGGGCACTGTATGAACCTGGAAAAAAAAACTTCTGCACTTTTAGATGCCACTTGATGGTGTCAAAACGCTTTTTTTTTTTTTTTTAAAGTCAAAAATGATTTGAGTTATCATGGCTTCTTTTTTTTTTCCATCGCAAAAAATGGAATTTGAACAGTACACTTTATTTTTACTGTTTAACACCCCCCCCCCCCCCCCCCCCCATCTCATTATTGGATTTTCGAAAACAAAAATTTGACGGAGACTCAATAATTCTTCCAATAGATATAACGATGTATCCAATCTATCTGATAATGGGCTGTGCCTTCCCTCGTCGCAGTCTGGCCAGATCAGACAGATGGAGGAAGTGAAAATTTCCAAGAAGAGCAAAGTTGGCATCCTGCCTTTCGTCACCGGCTTTGAAGAGTTTGCCGAGTTGGCCGAGACCATCTTCCGAAACGCGGAACGTCGCGGCGACCTCGACAAAGCTTACGTCAAGCTCATCAGGGCCGTTTTCATGAACGGTAAGAAAAAGAACGCTGACTCGTGTAGTTTTTACAACGGAGGCAAACATCTGACGAAGCGCCTCGTCTTCCTCAGTGGAGAAAGTGGCCAACGAGAGTCAGAAGACGCCGCGGGACGTGGTGATGATGGAGAACTTCCATCACATCTTCTCCACGCTGTCCCGGCTGAAGATCTCATGCCTGGATACGGAGAGGCGCGATGCCAAGCACAAATACACGGACCACCTGCAATCCTACGTCATCAACTCTCTCGGGCAGCCTCTGGAAAAGCTCAACGTAGGCCCAAAAAAAAAAAAAAAAAATGATTAACACAAAGTCCATCATCATCATCATCGCTCTGTTGCATGCAGCATTTCTTCGAGGGTGTGGAAACCCGCGTGGCGCAGGGAATCCGCGAGGAGGAGGTGAGCTATCAGCTGGCCTTCAACAAGCAGGAGCTCCGCAAAGTCATCAAGGAGTACCCTGGAAAAGAAGTCAAGAAAGGACTGGACAACCTCTACAAGAAAGTGGACAAACACTTGTGCGAGGAGGAAAGCCTACTACAGGTCAGATACGATTACTGTCATACAATTTGGAGTTTTTTTATACCTTGACATACAACTTTTAATTTGATAGGTGACCACACGTAACTTAAAACGCTTGTATTGCAAATCATTTTTTCTATCGAAATTAATCCGTTCCAAGCTAAAAAGTGGAATAAGGTGCAAACAAACTTTTTTTTAGTGAAGAAGCAAGGGAGGATTATCTTTCATTTGGTTGTTTTTGTTTTAACAATTATTTTTGTCATTAATCATTATGATATATTATTATTTTATATTTATATTATTTTTTAAATATTTTTTATTTTACTATATATAATAATTTATTTATTTATTTTTAAATAATCTTCTGATTACGAGACTCAGCATCCGCCTAAAAAAAAATCCATATCAGTCGGACCCTACGAAATGAATTCTCTTTTCCGTGCCTTCCCTATCTTTTACTTTCCAAACATTTCCTCCCCGCAGGTGGTGTGGCACTCCACGCAAGACGAGTTCATCAGGCAGTACAAACACTTTGAAGACTTGATCGGCAGATGTTATCCTGGCTCTGGAATCACCATGGAGTTTACCATTCAGGACATGCTGGAGTATTTCTCCAGCATCGCTCAGTCCCATTAGCCTGATTTACAACGACTCACTACTGACACACTCTGGCTAAAACATGTTTATTTGTCCGTCCGTCCATCCATTTTTTTTTTTTTTTACAGTTCTTGGCGGGGTCCACCCTGGATTGGTTGCCAGCTAATCACAAGGCATATTTGAAACAATAAAAAAATCACACCTACGGACAATTTAGAATATTTAAGGAACCCAACATTAGTCGGAGTCCCCAACGAACACAAGGGTGCCCAGAGCTGAGATTCCATCCCTGAACTTTAGAACTGCAAGGCAAAAAAACACTTGGTTACCGCATGTTATTTCCTTTGTTTTATTTCTTTGTTCCATGTTCTTAATAAAATTGCAGTCATCGAATTATTTTTCTCGTATGTTGTTTTTTTTTTTCAATGCTAAAAAATTGCAAAATAAGCACATTAAACTCTGTTCACAAAATATGAATATGGTTAGTTACACTCTGACTTGTGCATCTGGAGCAGTTCAGAAGCAATATTCATCTAATTACATCACAAAATGTTTTTCTGATGAATAAAATACATAGAATTTGTAGAAAAAGAAGAAGCTTATTATGATGAGTGTTGTTTGGATGACATTGACCAACATTAGTGATTCTGAATTTCCAGGGCAGAAGAGACTGACATGAAAATACTAAAATATCGACAGATACAAACTAGTGCAGCCAAGATAAACACTACATCCCAAAGAGAATAGACAATGTTCTGATATTGGTTGTATCATAAACTTTTTCTCTTTCATAAATAAATATGCTCCCTTTTGGAAGGCGAGAATTAAGTAGTTTGCCCATGGATGATCTACACAGACAGACAGTTCTCTGACTGTAATTGTATATATTGGGTGTTAAATGATTTCAATTGAAATAGATTTTTATAAATCATTGTTTTCGGATTAAATCAATTATTCTACCACACCGCCCTTCAAAATATGCAAAGACGGGCGACGCCGTCGAGTGTAACACGCGCCCCCCTTCTTTGTTTTTGTCCATCCATGGTGACGAATGCAAACCTCAGCTCGTCGGCGCTCTTTTCAAACTTTTGTAATTCCTAAAAAAAAACCGCTCACCCTTGGCATACGCTTTCTTAAAATCATATTTATTCATACAACATTTGCTCGTGTAATGGCTTGGTCGTTACGCTAGCGTCCATTTCTGGGACGCTGAATTATCGTCACTGTCAGACAAAAAGTGCTTACTTGCCACTAAGGAGGTAGGTTCGGTTAAAGTTCGACATTTTCTTACTACTGTCGTGTTAATAAGTTATTATGTTGCACTGTGTGGCGAACGAACAGGCTGAAAAAAGACCCAAAAATGTCTTGGTAACTTTTGGCTAATGTTAGCTCGTTAGCTAAGTCGTTTTGCGAACAGGCTCCATTTGTGGTCGTTTGACATTTTGCCTAACGACTATGCGCCGTTTAGTGTGTCATTTTGGACCAGTAACTGTTCGTTAAAAGACATGGAGAGCAACGCGGAGAGGAAATTCGTGAACTTGAGGAGGCGTCTGGACCAGCTGGGCTACAGACATCCTCTGGGGATTGAAAACCTGCCGCTCGTGGAGAAGCTTTTCAGGTAAAACATGCGCTCGAGCAGCAGCTTGTTTGAACCTTCAATTTCCATTTTACGCACGCGAAGCATAGCAAAAGATAAACAAAACTGACCAAGTGACATCATATAACTAAAGAAAGGTTCATGTACTTGCATCGAATCTGGTTGTTCTAGTGAAGTGATACATCTTAAAATGTATTTCAGTTCCCCCATAAAGAGACATTCTTCATTGTAGTTTTATCACCATAAATTTAAAATAAACTATAACTTTTCAGGTGAATTTAATATGACCACCTTTATGGTGGCCAAACTATTACACCATCTTTACTGGTAACAATTTCCAACTACTGTGTGATATTTCTGCTTACGAGTAGGATAATTTTGGCTTACTAGTAAATAAGAGTCAAGGAGGCTAGTGCCTTCTCACTAGTTGTTCCAGTGCACAGGTGTCAAACTCCAGTCCTTGAGGGCCCCTTTCTTGCATGCTTTCAATCGCATAGCGTAAAAGGGTTGAGAATTTCTGGTCTAAATAAAAGCACAATAACTTGTTTGTTTCAGCGATCTGGTCCATACAACCGAAAGCCTGCGCAATGCAAAACTCTCAGCAAAGTCAGAAAAAGAAAGCCAAAACTGCGACGTCCTCCTGGAGCCCTACAGAGCAGACAATGCGAGGCTGGTGCGGGAGAACAACCAGCTTCATGTTGAGGTCCTCAAAGTGAAGGAGGAGATGGAGCACATAACGAGAGGTAACGTGGGGCAACGTGTAAACATGTCATGGAGGTCCACTTCACTCTTCCTGAACCGTCATGCTTTTCAACACGTTTGTGTCTAGCCATGAAAATGAATAATAAGGTGCAAAGTTATAATGCTAAAAAATACTATAAATGTAAAATCTCACATAAAGCGTCACAATGCAGCATTAAACCTGAAATCACAATGAAGGCCCTTTTTACTCATCAACTTGGAAAATATAAACAATGCACAGCTATGCCCTCGTACCTTGTTTTAGAGCTGAAAAGCCGCATCCGAAAACTGGACCATGACATGTGCGACCTCAAGTTCTTGAACAATCAGTACGCGCACAAGATCCGCTGCCTGGAGAAGGACGGCAAAACCAAAGCCGAGCGCATTTTGCAATTGCAGGAGAAAAACCTGCAAGCGGTGGTGCAGACACCAGGTAATAGCTAAGCCTGGGAGGTGCCCAGATTTATAATTTCTTTTCATTTCCATAAGCCAGCATCGGCTAAATGAAAGTCTTGTCGTGTGTTTTTGCCAGGTGGGAAAAAGCGTAACATCGCTTTCCGTCGCCAGAGAATGCAGACGGATGAGCTCATCCCTCCACCGGCAACATCTAGATATCCCGTGGCCCAGCCCGACGATCCGTATATAGCGGATCTCCTACAACTGGCTGATAACAGGTTGCTTTTTCATTTGTAATGGCTTGTATACAAATATTTGGGTCGCTGGAGCGTCTATCCACCAAGGTTATTGATCAATGAAAACTAACAACATAACATAATAAATCATAAATACACTTAATGTCATGCATGTTTTGTCTTTATTAGTTAATTTCATACCTTTTTTTGTGTTTATTTTAAATGTATTTACTTTGGTATTACTGTACAACCACTCAGAAGACAGAAGGATGAACACTTCGTTGGGAATTGTAGTTTACTTAACTTTAATTTTTTGTTTTTCACTCAACAAATGCCCCATAATAGAAATAAATAACCCTTAAACTAATAAAAAATCAACAGACTTGCTTCAAAAAAATAAAACTTTCAAATAAAAAAAAACAAAACAAATGTAATCCGGTGTGAATAGTAATGTACCATTCCTTTCATCATTTTGTCCGCCATTTTGATTTGTAGGATTGTTGAGCTGCAGGACGAAGTCACAAAAGTCAAATCCGAGCTAGACGAGTCGCATGAATGTATGCAACTCCTAAACACCCAAGTAAGTATCTCATCAGATAAAGTTTCATGTACATTTAAAGTGAATTCATTGGTCATTTGTTTTAGGTTGGCGAGAGGGACCGAGAGATCGAGCGTCTGAACCGCGTGCTTCACGGAGGCCGACCTTGTGATGTGGTCTCTTTGGAGGCTCGGAACGTCAGCAACGAAAAGCTGATCGCCCACCTCAACCTTCAGGTGAGCACGTCGCTCTGTCGGGAGGAAATTTCAGCCGTTTTTTTTTTTGGGCTGCCCAAAAAAAATCACCTTTTGTCGAAACAGATTGAGTTGCTGCAAGAGAGCAACAAGACACTGGAGCGGAAGGTGGAGGGACTGCAGCACAAGTCCTCCAGCAAAGTGGCCGACCTCTCCTTGAAGAACTTTGAACTGTGTCAGGAGCTGACGCACATCGACGACCTGGCCAAGCGGATGGAGATGGATAAGGAGAGAGCGCTGGAAATGGCCGACGTGGAGTTGCGGGATAATAAAGTGAGCATGTGACATTCTAATTTAAAACTTTTAAGATTTACGAGTGCCCCAAGTTTTTTGTGAAACAAGCTGTTGTTTTGTCATATTTCTTTTTTCTTTAAGAACGTCAAAACCAGTAACTCAGGGATGGAAATTAAAACATGCTCTTGTTTTTTTTTTTTTTAAACCAATTAATCGACAAGATAATCAGCAGAAAAATCAATTCTTAAAATAATCTGCACTGATGTTCACCGAGTCGCAACCATTTAGTTCTGTTCCTTGTCGTCATGGTAACACAATCGGCAAATTACACCTACTCGTATGGGAGGGAGCAGTGGCTTATTTGCATAAGACAGGCCCGCCCCCTACAAACTGCTGATTTCAACTTAAAATGAAAGTATGCAATTTTTGATGTTTGGTATATTTTGACAAAAGCGTGTTATTAGTAGCTGCATGTCTTCTTTAAACAAAAGCGAGAACCCTCCCAAGAGTCAAGATGTCTTTTGTTTCCCCTTACGCAGGAAGTCATTCAAAGTCAACAAGAAGTTATTGACGATTTGGAGGAGAAGCTTAAAAAAATAAGAGCGGTGAGTTGTTGGCATAACTTTAAAATGTCAATCAAAGCTTCTTGATTAACATGATCCAAACGTGTTACAAATTGTTTACAAACCTAATTTCACCGGCGCAACTTTGCATTTCGACTTATTTGTTTGCGTGCCAGGAGCTTTCTGAGCGGGACTTTGAAAGAGGCTCTCTTGAGGAGCAGCTGCTGGAGCTCCGAAGACAGAACGAGACATTGACATTCCTGGAGGCAGAGAAAATCAGGCTGCAGGACAAAGTGGAGAAGATGATGGCTGCAGGTACATTTCTGAGGGAATTCTCCTCTTTTTTGGATTTGAATCATTTCTAAATCTCATCGCTTTAGAATTTAAAAAAATTGTCATTCCTGTTCATCGTCAGTGTTGCTCAAAAGGGCGACTGGATCTAAAATGTCTTTCATCAACGTCGTAGTAACACTATTGACTGTGATTATTTTGCTCATGATCATCGCGACGTGAACATTTTCAAGTCTATCTGTCGTCTTGTAGAAAAAGACATAGTGTTGGAGCTGGAGGCCTTGCGAGGCAAGCACGGCGTTTGCGGAAGGGAGCGCTCGCCGTCGCGGCTGGACGCCTTCGTCAAGAGTCTGGAGGAGGAGCGGGACCGCTACCGTCAGGAAGCCGAGCGCTGCAGACGAGGCCGGGGCGCCGGCAGCCCCGTTCGGAGTCCGGTCCGGAGCAGAAGTCCAGCGGGCAAGGTAATCAGGGAAATGGTAGACTGAAAAATTATTTAGTACGTTTCCCCACTGTATCACAGATTTTTTTTTTTTTTTTGAGGGGTGGAAATATATCTGTTGTAAAAATGACCACTATATTGCATAAATCTGCATTTTTCACTTTTTTTTTTAATTTTACGGGACTTTACAGCATACAGTGGTGCAACATTTACAAGATTAATTCATTCTGTCACCACGCTTGTGTTAAACACCCTATCTGTGTAGCTCAGATCATCTTTCCCAAAATGTTATTAATTTCACGTCACGGATGGGTCTGGAACATGATGGACGGGGGTTCACTGTAATAAAATCCTGAACTTGTCGACACTGTCCAGGCAGGCGTTGCCGAGTTGCTCACTTTGGGGAAGGAGCGAGACGAGCTGAAAGCGGCTCTGCAGGACGTGGAGGAGCGCATGGAGGA
The DNA here is from genome assembly GCF_059441095.1 of Idiotropiscis lumnitzeri. Lineage (NCBI taxonomy): Eukaryota > Metazoa > Chordata > Actinopteri > Syngnathiformes > Syngnathidae > Idiotropiscis > Idiotropiscis lumnitzeri. Next base: position 16,091,907 of record NC_142403.1, read on the forward strand.
CATCCAGACCAACGTGAAAGCACTCACCTCTGAGAGAGACCACTTCAAAGCCATGTTTTACCAGGTCAACAGTCTAACCCCGCCCATCTCAAGATGTATTTTTATTTATTTTATTTTTTTTCAATTTGAGTCAGGCCTCTAAAATCTCTCATTTATTCAGACGCAAGAGCAGCTGCAGGACGCCCGTCAAAGCTCAAGCACATCCGTTGACGTCTTGAACCTGAAAGAGGAGCTCAGGCTGGCAGAAAGTAAAATCCTGCAGGTTAAGACAGAGAGAGACTTACTGATGGAGGAATTTAAGGTTGGTCTGCTTCTGTGCTGCCAGTTTAGCTCTCAAGTGGGGTCCTACACACACACCTTTTCCTTCGTACTTCAAAACATGTGGTCGCTTTTCCATTTCACGTGTGTGCTTAGAATGGAACCATTTCTCCACTTACATGCTCATCTTCTTCTTCCTCATTAGGTCGCCCAGACTTCTGCTCTCCCAAATGGACATGGGCAAGAAAAGCGGATTCTCGACATGCAGAATGGCATTCACATTGTAAGCCGGATGAGTAACGCCAAATTCAATTTTTAAGTCTTTTTTTTTTTTTTTTTTTTTTGTCGCCGCTATCTTGGATAAGAACCCTGAATAACCTCAACATAAAACAGACCGAGCCAAGACTCTGCTTTTAATTTTACTGCACGTTCTATTAAAAAAAAATAAAATAATCTATTGATTTTGTACATTGTGGTATGAAGCTGGAGCAGGAGAACTTAGACCTGCGTTCGAAGCTCTTTGCGCTGAAGGACAGCAAGCGGGACATGGAGCAGAAGCTTGACGTTCAGTCGAGCGCGCTGCTTCAGAATGCAGAGGAGGCTGCGCAGCACAGGAAGACGGCTTCTGCTTTGAGGTGGGTTTAAATTGTGGCCAGTGGAGCTTGTTCATTTAATTCCAGAACGTGCCAGGCATTTATTTACTAGAGAGGAGGATGTCTTTATTTATTTATTTTTTTTTACAAAAAGAAACATACCCAAAATCTCTCCATTTATTTTCAAGTGTGTGTGTTGAAATTTGATCTGTTTAAGGGTTTTGGACACAAAAGTCAGTCACGAGTTAAATTTAAAAGAATAAATAAAAAATGAATAAAAAATTATACACACATATACAGTGCAGAATAATATATATTGTTTTTCTAATAATATTATGCTACTATATTTTAATAACTCACACCTAGTATGTAATAAATTCTATTCCATATATCGTAAATTTGTCAATTTGCAAATGATTTTTACTGCAACATGGTAATTTGAGTAATGAATTGAGTTGGGTGTTTTCTTTCTTTCTGTCCGTCAGGCTGCAACAGGAGCAGATACAGTATTCGCTCTCTGACCTCCAACACAAGCTGTCTGCAAAGACCGCCGAGCTGCACGCCGCTCACGAACAGATGGAAATTCAGGATGAGACCATAGGTGCTTGTTTTTAATGATTGTTTTTTATTTTTTTTTATTATTTTTTAAAGATTGGACTGCCTGAATTCTTTGACTTTGTCTCGCAGGGATGTTGCGTCAGCAGGTGTCCAAGTACAAGCAAGAGTCGGAACGTCTTCAGCTCTCCTTCTCTGCGCTGGATAAGGAGAAGGATGGCCTGCAAGATGAGGTGGATCAAAAAGCGGAGAAGCTGGTTCTTCTCAAGGGGGAACTTGACAACAAGGTAGCGCTACCAAATCTTGATTAACCCATTTGACGTGAATGCATAGTCTTTTTTTAATTTCTGACAATCATGTATTATAGAACAAGTCGCTGATCAAATTTGACATTGTTTCTCTTGCTGAGAAAAAATGTAACAAGAGCCACTGTGATGTCATTTTGTCCTTTTAGGCAAAGACACTCGAGGATGTGAGGCTCACTGTCACCGCGATGGACAAATCGATGGCGTGAATAGGCCCTTTTTTTTTATTTTAATTTTATTTATTTAATTTTTTTTTAAACGCATCACCACACTTGATTGAGACTTGTGTGATCCGCCACGTTTGTGTTTTAGTCAAATGCAGGGGGCGCTAAAAAGCCGCGAGAGAGAGCTGGCCAGTCTGAGGAAACAGCTGGACGAAGCCCAATTGCATCTGGGCGGACTACAAAAAAGCAAAGAGCTCTCAACCAGAGAAAATAAGAGGCTTCAGGATGACCTGATGACTATGACCAGAGAGAACCAAGTGAGGATGACTTAATTATTGAGATTACCTTCCGATAAATTTAAAAAACAAAGAATGAACAACAAGTTTTGTCTCGGCCAGACGGTCCATGCGGAGATGGAGGAGGCTTTACGGGAGCGTGATGAGTTGAAACTGAGAGTGCACTCTTACATAAGCGCAGTGGCCAGGATTGAGAACCTGTTGAAGACAAAGGCAAGAGAAAATTTACTCCATGCATTCTTGTCAATAGCTTGATTTGGGGACACGCCTTCCTATTTTTAACTCTATAACTCCGGTACTCAAACTTTCTACACCAAGTACCCCCTGAAAGAGTAGTTAACAGCAAAACAAATTTTTATGCTGTAGTAGGCAGAGGTTTTAGTCACTCCTCCCTGTGAGTCCGGCAACAGCGTCAGCTTCCTCATTGGCCACCTTCGGCCCTAACTCGGTGTATCACAGTATTGAAATCGTAGCCCTAATTTTTGTGTGTATATCTGTATTTTTTAATATTTGGGTCAATT